>NC_136484.1:148252475-148374975 GCF_053919585.1 Euprymna scolopes | reverse complement strand
AATACTATACTCTTATCGTTGCTACTTCCTTATCTTACGTTTTTATGGTTGCTTATTATTTTCTGGTGGCGACTTCATTTCCCTATTTTATTTATTTATTTATTCATTTACTTATTTTTTATTTTATTTTATTTATTTATTTATTGTTTTTTTATTATATTCCTTGCTGTTTTATCCGTTCATTTGTTTCTAGTTCTCAAATTCTTTATTCATTTATCAAATGTATAAATATTTATATATATATATATATATATATATATATATATATATATATATATATATATATATATATATATATATATATATATCCTAATATTTATAGGACAAGCCTAACAAAATGGAAATGCTTAATATTCGAAATAGAGCAACGGTATATGAAAAGAAGTTAAAATTTTGCAAATTATAATTTACAACATTTATTATGTGAAACAAGAGATATGGATTAAAAATGGTTATTTTTTATTCCATGAAATTTCATAGAATAGCTCTTAATCTCAAAGAAAAAAAGCATTTAGCAAAATAACATTTATATAGATTGCTATAATTTTGCTCGTTCGCACATAATTTGAAAATTACAGAGTAAGATAATACAGAAATATATATATATATATATATATATATATATATACATGCATATATATATACACATATATACATATATGTACATATATATACACATATATATATACATATATATACATATATATACACACATATATATACACATATATATACACATATATATACATATATATACACTCACACACACACACATATATATGATGGACTTTCCGTCGATTTTCGACGTATGAGACTCCGACAACTGACCTGAAGGTCTAGAACTCAGCGTGTCGACATTCACTTAGACGTATGTGGCATTTTAGTCCTGCTAGAGACTTGCAATGGCGACCGCAGTGGTGACAGACATATAAATGCGAGAATTTAGCTCCACACTGCTCAGTATTATTTTTTGACTTGACTCTCGCTTCTTTTAGTTTTTCGATGCAAAACGCCGAGAACTCCTTGATTTTTCTGTCACACATTTCTATCCACTTCCTTCTGTCTTTTGCAGTTAGCTCAATGTTGTTATATCCAATATTTAGAACCTGGAAATTAGACTTTATTTTGTCTTTGTAACGCAACCATGGTCGTCCCACGTTTCGACGGCCTCTGTCTGATTGGCCATACAGGAGTTGCTTCGGTATCCTATCATCATCCATTCGCATCACATGACCCGCCCATCGAAGCTGCGACTGGATTAAGAAGCTTTCGATGTTGCTGATTTTACAAGGTGTGAATAATTTCGCATTTAATATTTTGTCTTCCAAAGTAAAACCGCAAATGGCACGTAGACATCCTTTATGGAAGACGTCAAGTTGCGAAATTTGTTTTCGGTACGGCGTCCACGTCTCCGAGGCATACAAAAGTGTGGACAGTACCACAGCCTTATATACATGAATTTTTGTCTTCAGGCTTAAACCCCGAACATTCCATAATCTTGTGTGCAGCTTGCCAAAGGCGCTGCTTGCTCGGGAGATACGGTTGATAACTTCATGGTCAAGAGATGCACTTGAATCAACCACACTTCCCAAGTATGTAAACTTGTTAACATACTTCAGGTTTTTCCCATCTACCTGAATCGACATCTGAGGAAAATTGTGCACGGTTTGTTTCTGTTTAACACCCTGTACTTGTTTTGGTGTAGGTGGTGGCTGGTAGATGACTTCCGTTTTCTTTATACTGATTGTCAAGCCCAAGGCTTTACATGCAGTAGAAAACCGATTTACAAGATGTTGAGCCTCCTCCAGAGAAGTCGCGACAAGGGCAGCATCATCTGCAAACAGCAAATCTCTTATAATGGTTCTTCGGAGAAGTGTTTTTGCTTTGAAGCGTTGTTGATTAAAAATCCCACCATCTGTACGGAATTGGAAATGAACGCCAGTGTCAACATCTGCAAATGCATATTTCAGCATAACAGAGAAGTAAAGGGCGAATAGTACTGGAGCCATTACACAACCTTGTTTTGTTCCATTGGTCACATTGAAAGGCTCAGAAGAGTCCCCATTGAACATCACTGAAGCCTTCATACCATCATGGAAGGATGTTATAACTTTGAGCATATTGTCAGGTATACCAATTTTCTTAAGGATTTTCCATAGGGCGGTTCGGTTGACAGTGTCAAAGGCTTTAGTAAGATCAATGAACACTATGTATAGCTCTTGGTTCTTTTCTCGAACTTTCTCAGAGACCTGTCGCAGAGAAAAGATCATATCTATTGTACCCCGAAGAGAGCGGAAACCACACTGCGATTCGGGATATATCTCATCTACAAGATGTCTGATTAATCTGTTGATTATTAGTCTGGCCATGATTTTTCCAGCAATTGAGAGCAGAGATATGCCACGATGATTGTCACAGGAATTCCTCAAGCCTTTATTTTTATAAAGATGGTAAATTGATGCATCTTTAAAGTCCTGTGGGACTTTTCCAGATGTCCAAATGGACACGAAAAGTGCATGTAGCTTTCTGGCCAGTTTATGGCCACCATATCTGTAGACTTCCGGTGGTATACCGTCATTTCCTTTACCCAATGATATCTGTTCAACTGCTGCAAGGACTTCTGAGAGAGTTGGTAACACGGATAGTTCTGATCTCTCGGGAACCTGCTCAATTGAGTTTATAATCTCATCGTCTGTTACCAAAGAAGAATTTAACACTGTTTCAAAATGTTCCTTCCAGCGTCTCAAGATACCGTCCTTGTCTATTAGTAATGTCCCGTCTTCTGCTAAAATTGGCGAAACTCCTGATTCTTGAGGACCGAAAACCTTCCTTATACCTTCATAAAAGGCTTTTGTGTCCTTTCTGTTGAATGCTGACTGAACAGCTTCTGCGTGTGCGGTCCACCATTTCTCTTTCATCTGTCGTAGTGTCCTCTGCACTTTCCCTTTGCAGGTTTTGCATGCCAATCTTTTTTCAGTAGAGTTTTGGTCGTCAATCCATGCTTTGTGAGCTTGATGCATTTTCTGAATTTGATCCTGGGCTTCTATATCTTGGTCATCAAACCAATCCTGGTGCTTCCGTATGGGTAAGCCCAGCACTTCCAGGGCAGTGGAATGGGTGATATTTCGTAGCGCTTCCCAGGACGCTTCTATGTTGTCAGTTATTTCTACACCATCTAAATTTTCATCCAACTTGTCAGAAAGTATTGTTCAAGTTTCAGTATTCTTAAGCGACAATACATTAATACGTTTTGGAATAGATGACTTCTTTACCTGTCTGCGCCAAAGACTCAGAGACACCTTGCTACGTAGCAGGGCATGATCTGATAGGTAACAGCTTGTATGGAAGGAGCGCGTTATTTTGAAGTCACGAAAATCACGTCTCTTAGTGATGATATAGTCAATCATATGCCAGCTGCTTGAATGAGGGTGCATCCATGTGGTTTTGCGACAATTTTTCTGTTGAAAAACTGTGTTAGTGATGGTCATATTGAATTCTCTGCAGAGGGAGAGCAAATGAAGACCATTTTCATTCATTCTACCAACGCCATGATGCCCCAGAACCCCTTTCCATGATTGGAAGTCAGAACCGACCCGAGCATTAAAGTCGCCCATCAAAATGAGTTTGTCCTTATGGCGAATACCACCGATTACTTCTCGTAGTTGTTGGTAGAATTCATCTCTCTCCTCATCCGGTCTGCTCATTGTTGGTGCATAGCAGCTTACAAGTGTAACCTGAGTTTCAAGTTCCAACTTAAGGGTCAAAGTCATAATGCGGTCCGATAGACCTTTGGGAAGAGATTTCAGTGATTTGGCTAGTTCTGATTTTACGGCAAATCCCACACCAGAGAGGTGAGACTCATCAGGACCTCTACCCTTGGAGAAAAAGACATAGCCACCCTTTTCCTCCTTAAATTGAGAGACACCAGCAAGGCGTATTTCACTGAGTGCCGCAATATCGATCTTATATTTCTTAAGTTCACGAGATATCAACGCTGTTTTACGTTCTGGTGCATTAGGATTGTCCTGGAGGGTGCGAATATTCCACGATCCAATATTAAATTTCTTACTTAATTTATAATTATTTCGACTGCACACTGGATACCCAGACAGCTGCAGTTCACTGTCAAGGTGAATGTGTACAAGCAATGTTAAGGGCTCCTTTTATCGCCCCTTCCCCATACATGGGGAAAGCAGTGCTATCCCTAAATAGGGCTGCTTTGCCACCAATGGAGGACACGATCTGCGCAATTGCACACATATTTGCACAGAACGGCCATCACCCATTGGCCGCCACAGTGAAGACATTCAGCTAAGGACTTCCCCTATCCCCGTCACAGTCAACCTTACGCCCATGGACTTTGTTGGTGCAGGACCATGTAAAACCTATACCCCATCAAAGTTGTCAGAGAACCCACAAATAGGCCTTGATTATAGTGGTGAAAGCCCGTGTACAACTATCCACACTTTTTGGTGCTGCTGATAGCACTAAATCGGTGCAAAGATTTGCCACAGAGGAAGCGAACAACAGACCTCAGGTTTTATATCAGAGTTTCCCTCTCCTAGATACATGTCTTAACAAAGACTAACGGTGCATCTCTCCTTGTGGTCAGGTATAATCCCACCAGTTTTCTGGATCACTCTTCGTCTGGACTCTACCCTTTGACCTGTCCGGCTTGGGTGGCCCTACCAGGAGTACATGAGTCCCGCCGGCATAGCTCTAGGGGTCATAGAGACTCGCAAAATGCCCCACCACGGTAAGGTGGTGATCCACGGGGCATATACACATATATATATATGTATATATATATATACATATATACACACACACACACATATATATATATATATATATATATATATATATATATATATATGGGGGATTAAAAATATAAATAAGATTGATTTCTTAAGAGGAGACTTATCGGGATAATGCAAAGCTCAACAAATTGTTTTGGAGCTTATATAGAGTATCAATAAAATAAGCAAATGACAATATAGTAATACGTACTGATGAATACAGATTTGTTCATTTATTTAATAAGGATGATACATCAATTAGGGGAGTATGTTAAGTAAAACTCTTTATACCATGGTATTTTGAAGCCCAATGCTTTTCATCAGAAGAGTAGAGAAGATGCTAGCTAATACAATAGGGATGTGACGCCTAGCGATAACTACATTAGGAGCGAAATAATTGTGCAGTGAAAGATAAAATATTGAGACTGTTTGGTGAGGTAATGGGAGGACTAAAGTGATCTTTGTGATATAGGAGGAGTATAGCTGTTATTATATAATGAAGGTAGGTCTATAGCATATCTAGCATGTTGGGTTTAATATATGTGTGCAATATGCGTCACTAAACTCTCGGGAAGAATATAGGATACATGATTGGAAAAGGAGGTTTATTTAATCATATGCATTAATGGGTTTTAACTATGGAAGGGGTTTACTTGAAATAGGGGATTTATGCTAGGTCTATATATTTTAGTGGGGGTATGTGAATTATAACTTAGTATTTAAATGTAATATAAATTATTAGGAATAATTTATATATTAATAAAAATAAAGGTGAATGGATAAAGGATACAATATAAAAAAATTAAGTGAATATGATAGAGGATAAACAAATGGTAGAATAAGGAGATAAAGATACAAATGAGTATCAGACAAATAGATATAAAAGATAAAAATACAAAGGAGTATCGGACAAATAGATATAAAAAGATAAAAATACAAAGGAGTATCGGACAAATAGATATAAAAGGATAAAAATACAAAGGCGTATCGGAAAAATAGATATAAAAAGATAAAAATACTAAGGAGTATCGGACAAATAGATATAAAAAGATAAAAATACAAAGGAGTATCGGACAAATAGATATAAAAAGATAAAAATACTAAGGAGTATCGGACAAATAGATATAAAAAGATAAAAATACAAAGGAGTATCGGACAAATAGATATAAAAAGATAAAAATACAAAGGAGTATCGAACAAATAGATATAAAAAGATAAAAATACAAAGGAGTATCGGACAAATAGATATAAAAAGATAAAAATACAAAGGACTATTGGATTAAAAAGTATAAAAAAGCATTAAAATTAAATAATAATAATAAATAATAAATGTATAAGAAATACAATGTTATTAAATATTGAATAATAAAAAGTCGATATAAAAAATATAAGTATAAAAATATAAACAGTCAAGTGAAAAACCGAAATGAAATGAAAATAAAACTGCAAGGAAACATTTACAGTAGAAGAAAGTCCTTAAAAGGTAAAGGAGTGGAGATGTTATCCAAAGTTTAGGGTTTTGTTGAGTGCAAAACAATGTCGAAAAATTTTTTGTTTAATTATTAATAAGTAAACAGAAGCTCCCTGTGAGAAACACAGTCTCCATTCAGTTCAAATGGTGATTTAAGCTAACGTGTTGTTGTTGGTGGTATTAAAGCCGGAATGAGAATATAATGAATGGATATGACCTCATTTTTCAGGAGAAAATGTTTTGAATCGGCAATTAAATTTAGATGTAGTTTGTGATTCCAAATTTCTCACGTCCGGAAACATAATACGTTGGTTCATGGTGGATGACGTAAGTATTCCTGAGCTGAAGTTGCGTATCCAAAAAAAACCCAAGTAATGAGAAAATTACTTCTAGGAATAATCCTTGGCTCTATATAAGTGGATGCCAAAATGTTGGGAATATAATTGTTGTACAGTTGGAACTGGAGTAAAAGAGAGTTAGGTAGTTGTAGACCAGTGGTTGAAAGACACAAAAATATAAAATATTAGTAGCTAAGTAAAGATGAGGAACAAAGTTATGAGGGAGGAGTAGGGGGGAAATATATGTGCTAAAAGCCAAGAGTAAGGGGATGCGATTTGAGTTTTGGCCAGTTCACTTAGTGGGAGGGAGTTAGTTTTCGAACGTTTCGGTGTGGCCGCTTATATTGGGGTTATAAGTCTTGGGAAGTAACTGTGAGATTCTCTGCTATAATTAAAATATATCAGGTTAGAATCGGCCAAATTTATTAAGATTTAATGTTTAATTTGCATAAAGAAATAACAATTATAGGGATCTTTTTATAGGGGAAAGTTAAATTCTAGATGGGGGAATCAATAGGGTGTTGTCAGATATTAGGATTCATTGTGAGGGAGGGGTGGCGGTAACAGTAAATTTTGATTTAGGCCTAAAGTGATGTTATGGATCTGAATTATCCACAATAAAAACAGAACAACAGTGTAAGTCAAGACGTGTATTAATAAAACACAAACAAAACGTTACAGTAATTGTTTGTATTTTTGAGATGAGGTGTTTTCATTGATTGAGATTGTCGAACTGACTTCCTCATCTTGGTTGTTATAGTTGCAACGTTTCGGCCGTTTTGCCCTCCGGCCTTCGTCAGGTGTTTTGTATTGAACTGAGGGACCGTTTGTTAGGAGCCTACCTGGAGTCCGAACACGGTACCCCCGTAGTAATAATAATAAAGGTTTGGGTTCGAGACTCCTAACAAACGGTTCCCCAGTTCAATACAAAACACCTGATGAAGGCCGGAGGGCAAAACGGCCGAAACGTTGTGACTCTAACAACCAAGATGAGGAAGTCAGTCCGACAATCTCAATGAATGAAAACGTTACAGAATGAAAAGAGTATTTGCGTTCCACCGAGCACGCGAGGTTTACTTCAGAACTAGAGCCTTACCTTGGATCGTTAAGAGTTCCGGTATATATGAACGGTGGTTGAGTCCATTCAAAGAGTGGTTCCCCCACAACAAGTAAAGAACTCCTTTGCCTTTTAAGGTCTTTCTCCTACTGTATTTCCTCTTCACTTTATCTTAAAGAAAAAAAAATATGTAGAACTTGATGGAAGTGCAGCATAGAATGAAATTTAAAAAATAAATCATATTTTTCTAAAGTATAAATCTCTCGTGCTGTTATTGCCCAGCCAATGCTAACTCATCTATTTTATGTCTCTAAAACCCAGACATTTTCTCTACAACAGAAGAAATAATGTTAATGGGCATTCCATTCTAACCATGGACCTAAATTCATCACGTGGGCGCAAAGCTATTGAAAAAGTACAACAATCGTTGCTTATGGCTTACTACCATAACCACAGTATATTGTTGCGAGAGTTTCTTAAACTAAGATTTGAAACGTTATACATGCTTGAGTCACGATTACATTACATGAAAAACAATATTAATGCTTATTATGTCTCAATACCAATGTCATTTTTAAGTCAATATTTTACAAAATATTAATTGAAAAATTAATGCTATACAAAATTTGTAATTAAGTACTAAATAATAACTAGTAGGTGTATGGAAAGCTAATAAATAAGTTTTTGTATGTGCCAATAAATATTGCAGACCAACACAGTTTCACGTCTTATCATTCAAATTTTCTTATGTGAACAGGAAAGATAAACATTTCCAAGTATGTTTATTTAGTTTAACAAAAAAAAAAAAAAAATCCGTAGAAAAATAATAAAAAAATAAGCACAAAAAATATGGCCTTAAATTTCTGTGTCACTTCCTACCATCATGATTGCAGGAAGCATTTGAAGAATTTCCTATTTTCTCAGGCAGAAATGAGACATTCTGCCATCGGCATTGAACTCGAATAAAAAATATTTTGAATGCAGATAAAAATATTATTAAACTACAGCAGACACTTTAAAGAATAAAGTAGAGTTAAATAAATGATTATTTTCTGTATTTTATTCACACATTTTATATTTATTGCAAAAAGTTAATGATTTTTATTATTTGGATTAGTTGGACATTTGGGACTTGTCTAAGAGGAAGAGACTAGTGGAGGGTGGACAAGCACAACAATATCCGATGTGCATGGACGAATAGTGGCTTTATAGAGATATAGGATATTGACAATTTTGAGGAGATTTCTAGCACGGTACAGAGAGCCTACCAGCAGACTTGGCAATCTATATATTTAAAACGTGTAAACCGGTCCTGGATATGACCTAAAACTATATCCGATGGTGAGGCCCCACCCTGCGAGCCTTGGGGAGTGTGGAGCCACCCTTTAATTGCCATTGCTCCCAGGTCCACTCTGACCCAGAGTGGTAGTACCTCTTAGGGTCCCAACTCTGTGTTAAATAGAATCTGACTTTTAATAAATATATATATACTCCATTAAAAATCGTTCCTCAAAATAACTAGATTCGGCATTAAATAACCTGAAAAAGGTTGATATGCCGTAAAACAAAAACAACCAACCAACAATGTGTAAACATAGAATAATTGTGAACTTGTGTTTTTGAATTTTTGAGATGAGGATTGATAATGTGTATTATTTGGATTGTTTAGACTACTGTTTTCATTTGGAGTGTTATTCACACAATGTTTCAGCTGATCTAACCTCCAACCTTCATATAGGTGGCATAGTTCATTTAACAATGTACTTAGTTTTGTAAAAAAAAATATAAGAGGGGGTGATGCTTATGTTGGGTGAGTCCATCTGTCGGGGGATAAAGGAACTAACATGAGTAAGGCATAGAAATGGTATTATGGTTAAGGGGGTGAGAGATGGTTTAAAACCTATAAAACAGGTTCTTCCCTTCCCTCCCGAGTCGACTTTTAGTTATTGTGGCGACTAGACCAGGCCGTTTGACTTGCTCCAGCAAGCATTTTTCGTACTGTCGTTACTAGAACTGGTTGGGGGGTCGTTAAAAAAGTATTTCTTTTTTGCAATATGTTGGGGGGGGGGGAATGGGCTGAAGGGCGACACTCCCTGACGTTTGCCTGCTCCCCTTGGAGTGTTGCCCTTTAACCCATTTTTTTCCGACAGTTTTTAATGTTATTTTTCTTCTGTCAATTATGAATGTATGTTTTCTTTTTATTACGATATATGTAGATAAATTGTCAATATTTACAAATTAGTAGATCAAATGTTATTTCCATTTTTTCTTAGTCTTTTCTTTTTCTTTTTTGCTTCTTAAGTGAAGTCGATATTGGCGATATTTTAAGGCAGGTCCATAATAATAATTAGAAACTTTTGCTGAATACAGTAGATCCGTATTTGTTTGTGTTGTGTTGTAGACTAAAGGAAGATTCTATTAGATGAAGTATGATTATGTATGGAGATGAAATCTGATCAGTGTGAGTTGCAGACATGTGTTGCATGGAAAGAAATTTGATAAAGATACGATGCATATGTAAAAGTCTTAAAGATAGGCTTAGATCTGATAACTTTAGAAGGAGATTAAATCTTAAAAATGTAAGCAGGTGCATGCAAAACAGGAGACTGTGTTAGTTTGGTCATTTTGAAAGAATTAGTATAAGTTCTTAGATTAGATAATGTAGAACTTTTGAGGTAATAAATTTAGTTGTCAATGGAAAACCAATAAAATCCTCGGAGGAAATTATAAGGATAGATTTGACAGAAAGAGGGATAAATAAAGACCTGTCCAGAGATAGGTTGGTTTGGGTATATCTTAAAGCCGACCAACACATGGCAGCATGTAAAACATGCTAAAATGATTATGATTATGATGATGATTTCGGGCTCTATCTTCATGTTGTTCATTTTAACAATGCAGAGCCAGATTTTGTCCTTGTTCTGTTTTTTGCTTCTATTCAGACCATTTTTTTTTCAGAATATACGCGTCGTCGTCGTCGTTGTCGTCGTTGTCGTCGTCGTCGTCGTTGTTGCTGCTGTTGATGAACTCCAAGGATCTGAATCCTGGTTATCCAACACCATTTAAAGTATTGTATAACATATCATTTTGGGTAAATTGGTTTATAATTTTTAATAATGCGTAGGGTTTTGTAAACATACATGATGTTTATAACTTTATGAGTCTTTGGTCATATCACTAACTACATGTCATTCTCCTAAAGTGTTTCATCAATATTGTGTTTGACTTGTCAGCAAGCAAACTGGAATAGCAAGTCCTGGGAACACACACCATACTAGAAAGAATTGTTGTAAACATGTAATACACCATCTACTATAACTATGCAATCCCTACATCTACATATTTGGAAAAATGAAGCTGTTAAACCTGACTTAGTGATATATGACAAGAGAGTGGAGTAGCTGTTGACGTCAGTGTTGTCAATAATGTCACCAGAAACAGAGTTCAAAAGAAGACAGCTAAATATCAAAGTTTTATGTATGAGATGAAAAGAATTTGGAAAATGCGATACAAGTATTAGAAAGTGGGATTGAAGAGCCAGCGCCTTTGAGGAAGAGAACTCTGGCCTGCAAAAAAATAATGCCTGGCCAGCCCCGTTGGCATTCCATGTTAGGAGGACCTCACACAATTAGCAATAAACCTCTTCTCAAAGTGAAAAGACGAAGACTGAGAGGGGGGCCTCCTAGAACTGTATAGAACCAGCAACACACCGCAGTAAACATGAAAAAGACCATTTAAGAAATGTTCTGGACTGTTGGCTTTGGTGCCGGGGAAAATCGCAATCATTTCAGTAACCTATAAAGAACTAGGATCATGAAAAAGAACTTAAAAACTACCAGGCAAATATACTCAGTGAACCAAGTGCTAGACAGATCCAAACAATCACACTTAATGGAATCTTAAAATGTTAGAGCCTCAGAAATAGCGAATGAATGTCTGTCATTCAACAGGATATCCCATCTACAAATACAACGAAAAAGAAAGTTGAAAAAAAGTGGATAAATCTTTACATACAAACGACAAATTTATTTAATTAACTTGTGGATTCATTACCAAATTAAATCTAAGCTGCTAATTATGCACGGCCTTAATTATTACATCAGTCATCGTTCAAATTCATTCATTTAACTTCAGAATTATCTCCCTTTTTCAAAACACACTTTTATCTTACATGTTTAAATTAATATAATTAGACACATCTGAATTTTCTTCTTTTTTTTTTTGAATGGTAAGCTAATCTCTTCTTCTTCACTTCTTCTCTATCTATCTTCTTCTATTCTTCTATCTATCTATCTATCTATCTATCTTCTATCTTCTATCTATCTATCTATCTATTCTTCTATCTTCTATCTTCTATCTTCTTCTATCTTCTATCTATCTATCTATCTATCTATCTATCTATATTCTATCTACTATCTATCTTCTATCTACTATCTATCTTCTATCTACTATCTATCTATCTTCTTCTATCTTCTATCTTCTTCTATCTATCTTCTTCTATCTATCTATCTATCTATCTATATCTATATATATATATATATATATATATATAATGAACTCATTTTTCCCCTGCGATTTTGACCTTAATAGGATAGAAAATCAAGACATTTCATGCAAATGTAATGCGCACGCACTGCAGCACATTACCTTTGGTGTGTTATAGGCCTTTCACCTATCCACTTACTCGATAAACTTAGATCCTTATATTTTTTGTGGTGAGAGTCCACGGCCAAATTCGGTTACAATCAATGGAAGTGGTAAAATCTTTTCCCTCTATTGCATTCATACTCCTCCTGCGCCCACTTATCATCGGTTAGGATACGTCCACATGGGGCACTACGAGGAAGCACCGGTTTGAGTTCGTAGTTGCTTTAAAAAACGGATTGGCATTTTCCCGTCGGTTGAAACGTAACTTTCGATTACATCGAATCCAATGTTTACTTATGCCATTTCTTCCTTTTCTTTTTTTAATTTTTTTTTTACTTTATTTATATTGGGGGGGGGGGTAACGAACCGAAGAGTTACTAATGCCATTTTTTCTTTTTTTTTTTAGATTTTTAATCAGACATTCTTAACCCACGTTCAATTTTACCTTGCTCGATTTAATAGCAGTCTATCACACCGCTCTCTTACTGAAATCCGTTCTCCTCCACATTAAAAATACAGTTTACACAGAGAAAATCGCGTTTATTACATAAATAAGCAAACAAACGAAACCAACTACCATTGGATTCCCAACTGTATTTATGCCACGTTCCTTTCTTTTTCGACATAGCCTCATCAATTAACACTACCCAGCCAACATTCATGTGAATACAGTCCAGTTCTCTTACAGAAATCTGTTCTCCGCCGCATTCTACAGTTTACACAGAAACAATCGCGTTTATTAAGTCCAATTAAAAAAAACGCTATGTAAATTGAGGCAGACGACATTGGATTTGGAAGAAAGCCACTATGACAGCGATGCATACACACATGTTTAATTAGCAACAACAAATAAAAAAACCGGTGTACTTACACCTAACATTTATATGGTTAAAAAATCTATTTTTGCAGACAAAAAATTACTTTATGTGGATAAATGTTTTGCATAAACAAAACAAAAGACAACTAAATAAATACATTAAATACTAGCATAAAATAAACATATTTTCATTTTAGACGCTATCTTTCTTTCTATTTGTCTTTATTCTTCTTTTTTCTTCTTTTTTCCTTTTTTCCTTTTTTCCTTCTTTTTCTTCTTTTTTTCCTTCTTTTTTCTTCTTCTTTTTCTTCTGTTTCCTTCTTTTTTCCTTCTTTTTCCTTCTTTTTCTTCTTCTTTTTCTTCTTTTTGTACTTTTTTTGTTTTTTTTTGGTCTTTTCTTTTCTTTTTTGGCCAATTGCATTTTTTAAACTCCCCACCCCACCCCGGAAACAAACACCCGAGCAACATTTTTTTATTATTCTTTTGTTTTAATTTACCCAAAACCACGCACACCTCAAAACACCCGAGCAACGCCGGGTACCCCCGCTAGTTTACAATAATATATTATCTTATCATGGTTCCATTTTGCGCTTTTCAGCTGAAAAGCCTTCATCTTTAAATCATTCGGATAATGTTTATGCTTACTGACTTGCAGCCGAGAGTTACGCGGACCTTTTTAATTAAACGTTTCCGTTCAACTGGGAACATAGATAATTTTTTTTTTCAAAAGTATTATCTTTTAATACTTCAAAACAGAATATAGATTTGATTAATCCGTGCAAGTAATATGACTTTTCAAATTTTACAATTGCATCCTTCTGTTTTACTAGTACTTAAATGAAATGGTTTCATAGTGCTTGTACTTCGCTTTGATGTAAATATCTCCGACTAATTCGAAAAGTAGCAAAATCCCACCTCTTCACTGTTGAGGTCCATAGGTGCGGGAAAGTTTTCACTTTAATGGTTTTTTGCTTTGGAGTGATATACTTTGGAATTCCCTCCCTGTTCCCTGCATCTCTGACTGTACTAACCCGTAGAAGTTTAAGTGTAATGTGAACAGACATTTCGCTGCTCAACTCCTCACAGTTTCCTGTTAGACATGATCCGAAATAGTAGCCCCTTTCATTCTAAGTGGCAATATGCCTTGTTTTGGGTGAAAAAGGAATTAAAAAAAAAAGAAAAAAAAGCTAGTTCTCATCTTGAATGTTATTCTCACAACGTTTCAGTCGATGTAACATCTGATACTTTTCAGGTGTGTTTTGTCAATCTTGGGAAACTTTTTTAGAGGAAGAAGATGAATGTCTATTTGTAATATTCCAAACTTTATTGAGGCATCTTTGTTAAGGTGCAAATAAAAGAAAATGAAAGAGAACGGTGCAAGTAAGGAAAAGTGCACATGAGTATGGATGATGACAAGAGGTTAGAAATTCCTGTTAATAAAGGAGAGAAAAGAGTTCATATATGAAGAATGTGTATCGTACACATCTGTTGAAGTCAAGGCCATGTAGGTATGTGTGTACATCTGCGTGTGCATGTGTGTGTGCATGTGTGTGTGTGCATGTGTGTGCGTCTGTGTGTGCATGTGTGTGTGCATGTGTGTGTGCATGTTTGTGTGCATGTGTGTGTGCATGTGTGTGCATGTGTGCGTTTCAGTAAGTCCATGTGTATGCTGCTGTAGTAACCATGTTGAGTCCGTGGAATTTTTAATCTAACTTAAAACCAGACCAGACGACCTGGGGGTTTTGATTACTCTCAAAAAAAAAAGAGTTGAAAAAAAGTGTCGTGGAACGAGTCAGCTCACAGTGGTCACTTAGTCTAGAGAAATAGTCAAGTTGGTATTGCTTTCTTACTGATTCCATCACGTGCTCAGCTTGCCTGAGAGATTGCTTCTGATTGAGTAAGCTAGGAAGGAAGTTGGATGCTTACTCCAATCAGTACCGAGCTTAGAAATTAAGCACAGGTTCAAAATTGCAATGGTGACTTTTTTTTTTTTTGCTGTCACTGCTGCTGTTTGTAGCATTTTGGTTTGACTGTAATATAAAAACCCAAAGTTTAACTCATGTTATTTGGATTATTCTGGCTACTGTGTGTTTTTTTCATAAGGTTTCAGTCAATGTAAACTCCCATCTTCTACAGAGACCTGTGACGTAATGGATAAATTCAGTTGTAATTGATACTTTTCTAGAGGTTGAAAGTTCAATTCTCATTGCAGCGATACTCAGAATACAATTCTGAATTACTTAGGACTTCTACCCGGTCCTGGCTAAGAGCCTGCTACCCCCGTGAATTAAATAAAAGGTTACATTTGAAATTCTAAGCAGATTCCCAATTTGGCAGAAATATTCCCCGAGTTCAACAAGATAGACCTAAAGAAAGTCACAGGTTACACTGACTGAAATTTTGTGAAAATAGCACTCAAGAGGAGAACAATAACCCGAATAATCCAAATAATACAAATTACCAATCCTCATCTAAAAAATCCAGAAATCTAAAAAGTTTAATAATGAACAAAGTTTTCATTTATATAAAAAATGACTTTTATTCCATATATTCAAAAGTTTTTTTAAGTTCAATTAACACGGTAGAAAAATGGTCTTCACTACCGACGCCATCTGTTTTGAATTTTTCATACAACTTTTAATTAGTAGTATTAAAATTAAATGCGCGATTTAAAATAAGTCTTAAATATTTATTAAAAAAAAATGGCCTCTCAATAAAATGTTAAAATATTCTTTTATTTTGGCTGAAAGCAGCATGAAATTCTTTGCAAGGATTTGCTGAAAATCCTAATCTTAGAATCTAATTACATTTCTAATCTAAATTCAATTTCATGTAATTTTCATCAAGTCAATCTAATTTTGAAGATTGTATCTCTAACTTGAATTTTCAAGCAGCAATCTCCAAAATTAAAAAGAAAGAAGGATTTGATTGTAAAAGTAAAGTTGTCAAGGAAAATATTTCAGACTAGTTGGCTTCATCTCCTCACTATTGCTTCACAATTTAATTCATATTAACTATGTTAAACCATTACTACTACTACTACTACTACTACTACTACTACTAATAATAATAATAATAATAATAATAATAATAATAATAATGATGATAAAATTCCAGTGAAGACCAATGGTCGCTTCCAATGAGAAATCAATGGCAAATGGCTATTGCGATAACGCAAACTAACTTGCAAAGGTTATTGAAAGAGATGGTGAGTGCTGGATATCTGGGGAGACTTGTTATCACTCAAACTCCAGGGAACAGAACAGATTGTTCTCAAAGAGAAATCTTTGATATTAATCTCGATGAAAACTCCTAGTGAGTGAATTATAAAAAGAAGAACAAGGCACAATTTGTTTTCCTTTTTTACTCTTAAAACAAGGTATATTACCATTTGGACATGAGAGGTTACTATTTGGAATCATGCCTACAGGAGCAGTATGTAGGGAGTTGAGAAACGAGTTGACTGTTCACATTACATTTAAATTTTAACATGTTAGTACAGTAAGTGTAAAAGTAAAGTTGCCAAGACCTTGTAAAAAATAAAGTTGCCTAGCCCTTGTGCCCCTCGACGTAAATACCCCCAACCAACCCGACAAGCAGCAAAGTTCCACCTCTACATAGTAGAGATCCCTAGATGTAAGAAAGCCTTCCACTTTAATAGTTTCTTCCCCAGAAATGCTAGACTTTGGAATTCCCTTCGGGTTTCTTGCTTCCCCAACTGTACTGACATGCGTAAGTTCAAGTGTAATGTGAACAGACATCTTGCTGCTCAACTCCTTACATAATATCCCTACAACTCATGTCCCTAATGGTAGCCTCTTACATCAAATTGACATTGTGCCTTGTTTGGGGTGAAAATGGAATTTTAAAAAAATCAAGCTTGTTGGTTTCGCTTTCTCACTATTGCATGGCATTATAATCCATATTAACTATTTCAAATCATTACTACTAATAAAGCTACTACTACTACTACTACTACTACTACTAGTAATAATAATAATAATAATAATAATAATAATAATAATAATAATAATGATAACAACAACACTACGACTACAACTACTACTGCTAATAATAATAATAAAAAGAAGAGGAGGGGGAGAAAAAAGAAAGGATACATTTGTGTCTATATAAAAAAATGAAGGAGATTCTTTCATTTCTTTTCTTCTTATTACTAGTTATTATCAAGATTAAGCGTTGTCTTTTTTCTTATAAAATATTCAATTTTTGCACGTAATTATTCTTTCCTTTTTTTTTTGTCATTATAACGAGTTATTATAAAGATTAAGACTTTTGTTTTGCTCATAAATGTTAAATTTGCATGGATGAAGTGAGCCAGACACATGTACGTTCATTTTATCATATAGGGATGAAATGAAAAATATCCAAAGATGTTACTTATGATAACGCTGCTACTGCTGCTGTTGAGCATAATTCATTTATTCATTCATTTCAAATGAATAAGATGATCATTATTGGCATTCGTTAACCCGATATCTTTCTAGTTAGAATTCTTTCTAGAAAAATAACAGATACCTTTTCACCTCCCTACTTCCTCCCTCTCTCTCTCTCTCTCTCTCTCTCTCTCTCTCTCTCTCTCGTGCGCACCGAAGATATGTTGCAAGTCTGCCTCTGCTCTATCATTACTTTTATAGTAGGTGGTCGACTGAGCTCCACTGTATGATCCCCTCTGTAAAACGTTTGCAACAAATACTCGTCTAGCTACAACAACCATCAACAATTTTCCCTTTCTATCGGTGCCTAAAACTAAACAGAAATTCTATGAGCAAAGTTTCTTTCCTAGAACTGTCCCTCTGTGGAACACAATACTGTGGGTCTGCTTCCCAGCTGACTATAATGTGCTCATTTTCAGATATAATGTAAATAAATTCCTGTTGAACCGTCCTCTTAAATAATCAAGCTCGACCCAAGTTCCACCATTACTGATCATGTTGTCTCGCCATCTATCTAATACTTATTAACTCATCATAGAGTGGCCTCCAGGACTTGATAAACGGTGACCCTCCCCCAAGAAAAGAAAAAAAAAACGTTACAGGAGAAACGGTGTGAAAATTGACAACATCCGTCAGAATGAACTAGATTCGATCTTGGCACACCAGGGTTGTCAGTACATGTTCTTAATCATTATCCTCCCCAAATTGTATGTCTTAAATCTTAGGGTTTGTTTATTGAGCACCATTCATTCATTCATTTATTTCGTATAAATCAGATCGAATTTATTGGCATTGATTTCCTCAATATCTGTATAGTTAGAATTAATTCTAGAAAAACATTGGGTATTTGCAGAAGAGACCACATGAAGGTTGTCTGCATCCCTAAGTGAAAGCGTTATTGTGGAATGAACTGGATTCGAACTTGGTACACCCAGATTGTCAGTACATGTCATTAACTGCAGAGCCACCATCACTTCTCTGCTGTTGTTGTTGTTGTCGATGATGATGATGATGATGATTATGATGAAAGAATTATTTTACTCATAAAAAATGAAATGCCCCAAGAGAATCTTTAAACAATCGGTCCATTGTATGTGGTTTCTATTATATAACTTGATGTGATTGCTTTGCTTTCCTATAGACATATCCTCACATGTCCATGAGAGGATTTGTCCATCAGTCACGATATCCGACTGTCTGTCACGCTTCAGTTTTAAAACAGCATTTTCGTTAATTTATCACATTTCGGTTTTCGTTGGTCTGTCATGTTTCCGTTTGAAATAGCATGTTCATCGGTCTGTCATGTTTACATATGAAATAACGTTTCTGTTGGTCTCTTATACCCGAATATGAAACAACATATTCGTTGGTCTGTCACATTTTGGTTTGAAATAGCATATTCGTAGGTCTGCCATGTTTTGGTATGAAATAACATCTCTGTTGGCATTGATTTATCAAGTTTCGGTTCTTAATAGCATTTTTGTTTAGTCTGTCACATTTCTGCTTGAAACAGTATTTCCCTTGGTCTGTCACATTTCGGTTTTAAATAGCATTTTCGTTGATCTATCAAGTTTTAGTTCTTAATAACATTTTTTCTGGCCTGCCACATTTCCGTTTGAAATAATATTTGCATAGGTCTGCCACCTTTAGGTTTGAAATAGCATTTTCGTTGGTCTGTCATGTCTCTATTCGAAATAGCATTTTCATTGGTCTGCCACGTTTCCGTTTGAAATAATATTTTCATTTGCCTGTCACGTTTTCGTTTGAAATATCATTTTCATTACTAAATGCTAAAGTTGACTGGCCGTAACTTACGAACAGATCCATTCATGTGTTTTTAGCCACTAAAATATGATTTAACCTTTCGAAAAGAATTTAACACGACGAGGGAAAACAATCGAATAAAACTTTGAACCACGCCAGTCGGTAAAGCAAAATGTTTAAAAGAAATAAATTTACCGATTTAAGAAAATCGATAATTTGAATGAAAGCTGATGGTCAGGAAATGGCGGCCATTATTCTCCGAATTTTTATAAAAATTTATGACTCTATTTTACGTATTGACATTTTTTTTTATTTTCAGTAATTGAGTCCATTGATTATAGTTTTAAATCTATAGCAATGCTTTAGACCATTTTTATATAATCACCAGTTTGGTTTCTCTGTTTTATGACATATCAACCTGTTTGGAGTTATTTTATGCCAAAATAAAAAAAAACACAAAAATAATGCCATTGTAAATGTTACAATTGTATTCGGTCATGATATCAAGTTGCTATTTTACGCACAGCTAATTGTAGGTTCATACTTTTTCTAACGGTACAAGTCAATACATTCAATATAAAACAGTTCAGATTGTATATCTATATCACAATACATGGTTGTCCAGAATCCCCCTATATTAAATAAGAAGGATACAGAAAAATATTAATGATGTATGTAATCGTCATAGATCAAAAAGATTATATTAAAAAAATCGCATAAATTGTTCCAGTAGTTTATTTTACCAACGAAAATTATTTTTTTACTATTTTAATCAATTAATGATAAATCGTAGCAATAACAAAACTGATTTTGATCTCCATGTGCTTTTTCTTTCTATTTGGAGTATGAATCTATTTTTATATATACCTATGCATTTATATCGGTCAACTACTTTTTAGACTATAAGGCCAGTGAATATAAAATTTGATTTATTCTTTATCTGTGGAAGATTCTAAAGGAGGATTTCAGACCTCCTCTCTCTCTCTCTCTCTCTCTCTCTCTCTCTCTATATATATATATATATATATATATATATATATATATTTATCCCCTTCTCTCTCTCACACACACACACACACACATATATATATATATATTTAAAAGAATGTATATATATATATATATATATATATTTAAAAGAGTGTAGTCAATAACATTTGTAGTTTTTTCTTAAATACTTTTATCATTTTTTAATAGTTTAGCTCTCTTCAGATATTTTAAGTTAAAAATTTTAAGTTTTAACAAAAAATATCTGAGGAGAGCTAAACAAGGCTCGAAACTTGTTATGAAAATATTTAAAAATCTTAAAAAATTATAAAAATCTTAAAACACCTGCAATCGTGGTTGGCTACACTCTTTTAAATATACATATATTTTCTCTTGTTGGAACCACACAACCATTACTCTCTCTCTCTCTCTCTCTCTCTCTCTCTCTCTCTCTCTCTCTCTCTCTATCTATCTATCTATCTATCTATCTATATATATATATATATAGTACTGTATGTGGATGACTATAGTGCTCCTCACCTTGAGTTGAGCATATTGAGAAGTGAAACACGAATTACCATTAGCATATAAGCGACGCTCTTTGTGTAAACAAATCGAGCGGAGGTATTTCGGACGATATCAAAACATCGTTAAACTCACTACTCGTTCAAGCAGCCGCCAATAGCGTAATGGTTAGGAGCCTTGACTGCCGTACAAACGGTCGGGTTTCAATCCTGGCTTGAGGTAGTTGCCTGTCTAGCCGCACTGATGAGCTGTGAAACAGCGAAACAGTACTGTATGTGGATGACTATATATATATATATATATATATATATATATATATATATATATATATATATATATATTTCTTGCGGTTGATGGTAGGTGGATGGATACAGTCTTTGCTAATCGACCCAGAGATGGCTCGTATTGCCGGGTTCGAGTCTTTCGACTAGTGTTAATCGTGACACCCTGCACTGAAGATTCCTGAAAGGAAGAAACACTAGTGTCTGTGGGTATTTAATTATTATAGTAAATAATTATGACAGCCCTTTTAAGGAACTCGTTTCTTATCGTTGAGCACTTTCAGTTTAATTAAGTCGGTCACTTTAGCTCTTATGCATAGATCATGTAATAGTACGTGTAGACTTCCCCTTAATGTTGCATATTAAATATGGCAATCGTTTTTATTTGTTATCTAAGTTTTGCATTTGACTTGCAAAATATCTGATATTTCTCCCAAAACCTCTGTCCTTAATGTAGCGGAGACTAAAACTTGCTAATATGATTTCAAATGATCTAATATAACAGCAAAGGGAGACTTGATTCCAAACTTTTTACATTATTGTCAATGCTTGTCTATAGATTTGATGAAATAAATATACGTTAGTTATATCAATTACAATATAGAAATAGTTTAACATGTGTTTATTTCACCAAATCTATAGACAGGCATTGTGAATAATCTAAAAGATTTGGAACTAAGCCTCCCCTTGCTGTTATTTCAGATCATTTGAAATGATATTAGCAAGTTTTTGTCTCCCCCCTCCATCAAGGCCAGCGATTTGGGAGGAAATATATATATATATATATATATATATATATATATATATATATATATATATATATATATATATATATATATATATATATATATTCAAGCAAATATTATTAAATGCAACGGAGACACTTTGCTTTATGATTCATTTTTTAATTTTTCGATTTTTCGTATAATCTTTTTTGTATCAAAATCAAAAATATTAATAAAAGTTCCATAGTTGTTGCTGTCACGAGCGCTTTTGATTCGTCCACGAATCATCATCCAGTGTTGAAGTAAAAAGTCCGAAGGAGCGAAAATGAGAATTAAAAGTGAAAACTAAAATATACAGTAAACGGCGATAAGTTTAAATATATACAGTCGATGAAAACTCGATTAAAAATATAGGTCGATTAAAATTCAAGTATTAAAATCAGCAAGTTCGTAGACACCGTTGACAAAGTCCGTCCAATACGGACTACGCAAGACATTTTAGAACGTTACTGCTTTTCTCGAATGCGATATCAATTATAGTGGGTTGAAGGGTTCTAATATATTACGCTTCAAGAATTTATAATTTTTTAATACATATATATATATATATATATATATATATATATATATATGTGTGTGTGTGTGTGTGTGTGTGGGTGTGTGTGTGTGTGTGTGTGTGTGGAGTATAAGAAGGCTATAGCAATGCAGGGAAGCGAGTGTTCAAATGATGTGACGTATGGACAAAAAATGTTTAAACGAAAGAGGGTCTTGTAGAGTTTGTCTTTTAGATTTTCATATATCCATTTAGAAGTATCATTATAAAAAAAATGTATTTTGAATAAATGTGCAATCTGTTTTGATATCACTTTAAGATGCAAATAGTTTATTTTAAAAAATCAGTAAATATTTTTTTTTTTTTGATTGAAATATTTCTTATAATTTTTGGGTAGTATAATATCCATCATCAGAAAATGAATAAGTTAATTTGCTTTTTTTTTTTTTTTTTTGCTTTTTTCGTAAGTATAATGTCCATGTCCTCTGCACTGTGCAGATGTTGACACATGCATTATTGTTGATAAGAACTCTCCAGTTTGAGTTTTTATCAGGCGAATGTTCGTTCAAGTGTTATAACAATTGGCAAAAACTCTAGAAGCATCATTATTAAAATTAAAAAAATTGAATAAAAAGACAAACTGAAGTGTTCTTTAAAAGTTTTGAATAAAAGGACACATTCCTAATTTTATAATGATCGATTCACTAGTTCTAGAGTGAATACATATACATGCAAGTATAGTAAGATATAAATATGCCTAACTTTATAAAGATACTAGTAGAATACCTGTTCCAGGGAGTACGTAAGAATCAATTATAACATTAGTTTTGTAAGAATTTTATTTCCACGTACTTTAGAACTCAACATTGAAAAGCGCATTTACCTGGTTAATTATGTTGCGTCATTTTGCTGCTCAGCCGAACTTGGTAGTAAAGACTTTGTTAGAAGTGGTAGAAAAATCTTCTGAGAAGAAAATCATTAGTCTATGGCTTTAGGTCCATCTAAATAATGCTCTAATAGAAAAAAAGTGGATAATTCTGTCAAAGAGGTAAAGCCAAAATCAACGTTCTTTGCTGATTAGAAAGACGATATTATGTCAGAAAAAGAACACCTAACTTAGTAGGTTAAATTGTCTTAATGGTATCATGACAATATTGGGCCGCAAAGCCTTTAAAGTAATAAAAATATTAAAACGAGTCCATCATGTATCGGACTAAAGTTTTTAGTTTGAACATTATTTGGGGGTTATGGTACAGCTTCAGCAGCATACGTCTAATTGTTAAAGTTTACAAAAAATCTTTTTAAAAAATTACCCACGTTACTTATCTTACCTACCTAGAATATATATTCGATAATTAATAATGATAAATTCAATAGTTTAGGATTTTACCCAACTCATACATATTATACATCAATCCTTTTCAAAATACATTACTTAGTATAATTCAAACTTTAATGTAAAACTGTTCTTTTCTGTATCATATTTTTTAGGGCCAGTGCGATTTTTGTAATGTTATTCGCTGTGTTGCCGAGAATATATATTTTAATATTCATAATCAAAAGGCTTAAAAAAAACTTTAATAACAATTATTTTCTTTTAAATATAAATACACCCCGAAATATTAACATTTATGACGAAATAATGCACCCGTGTTTCTCACCGTGTTTCCTAGAATATATATTTCAAAATTCATAATAGCAGTAGAAAATTAAGCTTTAAACAAAAACAAAACAATAAAAGAATATTTTTCACATCAGAAAATAGGCACAATTTTTTCCTGATCCTAATTTCGATTCTGATTAATCGTCTAAACCCTATATTCTTATGATTTTGAAAACTTTATCAACATTATTTTCTTCACCACATCCTGTTTATTCTGAGAGAGAAAAAAAATCTCTCCAACTGCTTTTTCGAGGAACACAAATCTATCTCCGATGAGTTGTTTGGTGGATTCCACTATTCAACAAAACACGTGTAAAAGCTACTACATAAACATATGAATAAAGTATTATTGATGTGAAATAAATTCATCTTCCTTTTAGATTTTGGAATGATAACTAACAATATATATATATATATATAGATAATATATATATATATATATATATATATATATATATATATATATATATATATATATATAAGTGAAAGTGTC
The DNA here is from genome assembly GCF_053919585.1 of Euprymna scolopes. Classification (NCBI taxonomy): domain Eukaryota; kingdom Metazoa; phylum Mollusca; class Cephalopoda; order Sepiida; family Sepiolidae; genus Euprymna; species Euprymna scolopes. Next base: position 148,350,401 of record NC_136484.1, on the reverse strand, counting down.
TGTCTGTCTGTTTGTGTACACTTCCCTACACAACAACTTTGTCAATATTCAGTCTACAGACTCGAAATTTAATATACAGAGTACTGAGATTCAGGAAACTCTTTGTAATCCGTTTTCGGCCAGAAATTTGGCTGCTAAGGGGTCAAAATTCCACGATTTGACCTTTGAAAACTCTACTAAACTCCTCCGACAATTTTGTGTCTAAACACTTGAAATTTTAGATATAGGTTACATAATCATGGATCTAACTTAATAACTTGATTTGAGCACAAAAGAATAAATGTTATGGGGCCATAATAGGGGTCAAAGTTAAAATAAATTTGACCTCTGCGTTTTCTACCAAATTACTCAGACAATTTCTGGTCTAAACATTTGAAATTTTACATAAAGGGTATTCAGAGATAGGGCAAGCTTTTTTAATCTGTTTGGGTCGAAAATTTGAGCTACCAATATAAAAATATATGTATGTTTACATGTCTGCCTAAAACTTTTGATAGAGACGATGGATGTTTACTAGACCAGTATCGTTTTGAAGTTCGACCTTTTAGACGACAAATATCGAAAAATTGGCTAAAAACATTATCTTCACCTTCAACTGGGCACTTTTCTACAGGGGAGGGGTCGCTTTTTTCGCCGATATTTTCGAAAGTCATCCTCTCCTTTCGATTGTCCAGCCTTAATTAAAACATACGTCACTTCCGGTTTGGCGGTGGTCGTAACAGCAAAGACGTCACGTTTTTTTTTCGTTTTTTCCCTCCTGTGTGGTACGGGTTCGAGCCTGCCTTCCTGCTATCACTTTTTTTTTTGCTCAACACACACCTCCAAACACACGAGCAACGCCGGGCAACGCCGGGCAACCATGCTAGTATATAAGAAAGTTATATTGTGCTACATAGTTCAATAAAAACAATAAAATCACATTGGAAGAGACAATATTTAATTTACTCCTTCGATCCAGCACCTCTTAGCAGACAATGTTCTTTTTCTTGCCCTGTTTCTTTTGAATGTTCCCTTTTACCGTAACGTTTTGCTGACTTCTTTCTTCGGTGAAGAACCACTACACTTCGAAATTACTATGAGTTTCTTTTCTCACGCCATTACAACAACAGTCATGTATTATAATCATTCAGAAATTGTATTTGTCCCTTTTCAAAGCATAACGTACGGACTAACTAAAAAAAAGAAAGAAGCAGAATATCATATAGATGTTCACAGTCTGTGATGTATTTATCTTTTCTTGGTAAGAATATCCTTAATACTCATGTAAATTAAAAAATAAAACAGCAACCACCACGGGTAAACTGTGTTGCATTCTAAATTTATTTTATAATTTGTATTATTAGAGTTTTTTTTTCTTTCTTTCACATTAAGGCTATTTTCACCCATACACTTAAATCACAGCATGTACGTATAATTTTAAATTTGATATACTTCCACCAGACATAGTTTATCCTTTTTGCTATTTATCTTGCAAGATGCTAAAATTTCCCCATTACTATGAAACTTTTTTATTTTTATTCCCATATATATTTAGATAATGGGGTACTATTTTTGTGTCTTGCATAAATATTTATATCGTGTGAGAGCGATATAAATTTTCCTATCATTTCATGTAAGTCTAAGATAAGCGTATTGACTAACTTTACTGCGTTGGCCTTATTACCCCTTTTCCTTTTCCGGGTGTAATCTACCCCTTTTTTAGCTTAAATCTCACAATTTTTCATTTAAAATTAAAATATATAATAAATATATACACATGCCAAATTTTATGTATACAAAGAAGAGATATAATATAAATAACATTCTTAGTCAACGTTTCCCAATCATAATCATTTCTAAAATTCGATACATTTTTTCATAATATACCTTACTCATCCATTTAAAAAGATTGAAATTCGGTTTAGTAAGAAATGCGTTATGTCAAAAGATTATCTTATGTAAAAAAAAAATATGTGTACAATTCCAGTGAAATCAATTATCGAATTAGAAAAAAAAATGACTGAATATTAAATTAATAAGATATATATCAAACAAATAGGCACATTTGTTAAGCTGACTACATTGATTGCGTGTACATTCTAAATATATTAAACAAAAACTGAAGACCTATTTCGTATATGAAATTATACTTTTAATGTTATTGTCACTGAGATAAAGTGTATATCTCTATATAAAGTTACGTATGTGCATATGTTTATATATTTGTATAGCTGTATATAAAAGATCCACTCTTAAACAAATTAATCGATCATTATGGATTTTTGAAACACAGCTACTAGGCGTAAGGATTGGCTGTACTTAAGTTAATTTAGTATTAGCGTAACAGATTAAGACCCTAGGATAGGAATGAGGTTATATTGAAAATGTTTAAGTGTCCATCGTATGTCTGTAAATAGTATGAAACCTTTAATTTTGTCCGGCGAGTATGAGCCTAGAATGGCTAGTTGTGGTTACCGGTTGGAGGAAATCCATGGGAAATTTCCCTCGCATACAGAAAAGCAGACATTATTTAAAATGGCAAAAGGGCTGTTATAGAATGTTACACTTATGTAACTGATCAAGAGGGAAATTTTTGTCTAATATAGGAATTATAGGGTTAATTGTCCATACGTTGGAGGTAGCTTGACCTTTGTAGTATGAATTAAAATATACCATATTAAGTCATACTGAGTGGTATGCATGTGAAATGACCCTAGTTTTGTATTCTGAAGCATTACGACAGGGACATTGGAAATGATCGCTCACCTCTGACCAGGGACACTGTAGATAAGAATTTAGCTGTAGAGGTGCTGTCGATACAAGCACAAAGGTGTGATGCATAGTCGGAGTTTCATTTTTTCTTTGAAGTTAAGGAAATAGTTAGTGGAGGGGTAAAGGTTTTTCAGGGAATATCTGCTGGGAGTGCTGAAATCAGTCAAATGCAACGTAGCCCTAAAAGAGACGATCTGGCATCGTGACTCAATCTAACTGGACGTGCATCTGCTGAAGACTGAAATAAAATCTGTAACAAGAGGTTGTCTTGGTGTTGCTTTGCATGCAACGAAGTTGGAAAGGTCTTTGTTTCAGTATCCACAAGACGAGTGTAAATTAATGGCTAGAAACGGCAACGACAAAACTGTAAAAATGCTTATTGTTATTAAGAACTGTACCCTATCATCTAAAGTTAATGTTACTGTGAACTTTTCTTTGTGTTATACATAGATACGTTACTCTTTGTAAGACACGAAAATTGATGGGCTTATAAATAGCCAATTATCTATACAACTATAACGACTATGCGATTTTATACATACACGAAAGCACACAACATTTATAGTCACATAACATGTTGTTTATAATGATATAAAAGGTTGATGTTGCTCTATAACGTTAGACAAAGGAGGTAAAATGGGATGTAGGTCCTTTTGGAAAATTCCGATTTCATGTGAAATTTTAACAATAGCTATTAGACAACAATTAATAAATATTTCCCAAATTTCACTTTCTTTGGAGTATTTTAAACAGTTTTAGGGGACATAGTACGGGCACAAACCCTATTATAAGATTCAAATATTTCAAATTTGCATTAAATTTTACCCATAGTAAGTATTCTAAACATAGTTTAGTAGCATGATGTCTTGATTTTAATGTTCATGATGGGACATAGAATGGTGCAAAATTGTTCTGGTCACACAAACAATTATTCAGAGTCGTTCAACTAAGATATATTAGTAATCTTCCATTTTCTAAAATAAGAAGTTGTCCACATATTATGCCCCCCTAAAACCCTTTAAAATACCCCTCCCTCCCCCCAAAAATCTAAAAGTTTGGGAATACTTATTAATTGATGTTTGATATCTATTGTTAAAATTGCACTTTCTTAATATTATGCTTTTGTATAAAACTAAATTCAACTAATATAGTGAAGCTTGCATTTGGACCTCTTATGCTTGTCAGCTGTGTTCCAAGTTTTATAATGATAGGTTAACTAGTTTAAGAAAGAATTCTGTGCATACAAATATATAAACAGAATCAATCAACAGTCGCAGAATCAATTTTAAACAAATTCTTCTAGTAAAAAATGGCAGATTTGCGTTAAACTTTCGTTGATGGCTGTATAAAATATAAGAAACGTTCATCAAAAACTGTTTAATTTTTTTATTTAATAATAAAAAAAGAAAAGTAATTGTCAAACTTCTTTCATTTTCACATGAATGATTTGTGAATATTTGCAGTTAAAAATGGCTAAATACGAAGCTATTACTGTAAGTTTCAAATCAGCGTTTGCATTGCGGTTGCATCGTGTTTTTTTTTACCTGTTTTATTCTATTTTATTTTTTACATTCGACATAATTGACAATCATCTTTACTTAGACCTCATTTTAAATTACCATTTTCATACAGAATATTGCAAATGGAATAAAATAAATTGACAAATACAAAATTATGGAATGCACCCAATTTATTGTGTTTGTAGTCCAATCAGAAGAACGCTGCCAAATGGAATAATAAATGTCTATGCTTAAAGTGAGATTGGTATACACAATTCTGTCTGAAGCAGTTTGTATGGAGCAAAACTTTACCATTTTCTACATTGTTTGCAGGTAATTACTGGATAGAAGTTTGAAACGTTGAGAAAAACAGTTCCGTGGGGATTTTGTGTCTGGTAGATAGAACTAAGAAAAGAAATTAGAAAAAATAAATAAGTCATTTAAAAATAATTTTATTTATTCATTCAAAGGAAAGAATCGTTACTACTAGTGGATTCTTCCAAATTTCAGACACCATCAAACTTTTATATGCTCAGCGCCACCAATGTTGAATTATCCAATTCTCTGTTCTTTTCTTATAATAAGGAAAGTAGAAAGTGGATCTTGCGTTTACTTTCGACAGTCTCGTATCCCTTATTTTGTCATTTAGTCCTCGCATTCCATCGGCAATGTTTCTGACAAAGGAGGAAGAATTGGTGTCTCCTGGGTCAGAATCTATCGATTTAACACTTATTGTTATTATATTTTTACCTTCAAGTTGTATTTTTTTGTATAGCTCTTTACATCAAACTGCTACATGCCTTGTCTGGAGCGATTTCCACAAAAAATAAAAAATAATGTTCAGTTTTTCTGTTCTTATATCTCTTGAAAGACAAGAGCAATCTGCCTTTCACTCACATCTATATGACATTGTGAATCTCATGTAGTATCATGCAGCAGTCTAGTGTTACCTTGATTCCTAAGGCCAACTTCTTGACTACTAACAATGACTCAAGTATAAGTCCTAGTACTAAGAAATATTCGGAGAGAGGGGATAAGAGTTTGAATATGATTGGATGAACCTCCCTCCCCTGATTTGTATGCCAGGAGTTATCGTGCACTCGCTTCCCAACCCCTTTACACGTTATTATCTTCATCACAGATTAATTACGGTTAACAGCAAAGCACCACGATTCTCATACAAATTAGTGGCATGAAAAGCTTGGCAATAGTGACATCTATGATGATAAACCATTCTCTACATGCTCTATAGAAGAGTGGGTTGGTTAAAAGTGCTCACCTAACACAAAGATATACGTCTCTCCTTTCTCCAATCAACCCTTAATGACATGCTCACCTCCTTTTTATGTCCTACTTACAAAAAACCCAGAAAAACTGCCTTTCCCAGCATGCACTGCCTTTCCCAGCATGCACTGCAAGTGCATAATGAGTCTGACATTTTGTCTCTCTTCTTTCACATGGGGCAAAACAGGTAAGCCCTTCATTTTGTTTACAGATACACTACACTCTACAAACTATTAATTATTGAAGGGGAAATAACTTTTGATGCAAATAGCAATAATTGGTAGATAGTACAACTTGTGATGTTTATTTATTCAAACTACACACACACACAAAATGCTCTACATTAAAGAATTGAGCCCTCTGGGCACTCAATGATGTACACAATTATAAAAATGATTCACCTTATGTTTGCAGTGAGTATAATAATTTAAAGGTGAGATGTCTGACTGCTATGTATAGGCATGGTTCCAACATTTGTCATGTCTAGCCACACTGAAGAGTCAATATACGGTGAAATAGCTGTTTGTGTATAGTTGTTCATTTTTGTGATAATAACAGCTTTATATCAGCCATCTTAAGGTGATACACTTCCTAAGTTCTTGAGAGACAGTTATCTTCTTTACGTTACATTATCTCGCCTCCTATAGTTTACAGACGTACAGATTTATTTATATTTACTTATATAAAATTCGTAAATTAATAAATAACATTCAGATAAAACTATATATATCGCCTACTACTATTTAGCATAATGCAAAGCTCTTTGTAAATAAACAAATGTAGCAACAAGATATATTTTTATTAACGAGAACTTATTTACATTAGACTTAAAAAACAACCAAACGACCATGCTATAATCAGTTGGAAAGCAACTCTGCGCTATTGTGTTCCACATACGTGCAGTTCTAGAAAAGAAGCTTAGCTCATGGAATTTTCGTTTAATTTTAGTGATAGAGAGTAAGACAGTTATTAGTATTAGTTGTAAATGTTTTGCAAAGAGAAGCATAGATTGAAGCTCAGTCGAGTCTCTGCGATAAAAAGAAAAATAGAACAGAGATAGACTCACAACCTCTACTGTGAGAAACGAATAATATAGTTTGCGACGTATTTGACTCTTGTGCAGGTAAAGGATTGCATTAGGAGTAAGATACTTTCTGGAGTAGTAGAAGGATCCAAAGATTTTACCAGTGGATTTGGTAATGGATCTAATGAAGGTCTTTTATTTCAAGTCAGAAGTAAAAGTCAGTTCCAGAAGTTTGTCAAAGCAGAATGCTTCCTCGAGATGGGAGCCATTCATTTCAGTTAGGGTCAAGTGGGCATAAAAAATCATTAACTTGACATATCGACTGGTCGACTGGGCGTCTTATAGAAACTCAAATTACATTTTTATCATTGCTTAGAAATTACATAGGTTACCACTTATAGAACTGTGACTTTCTTAAATCTTATGTTTCTGATATGAGTTGTTAACAAAAAAAATCAGCTGTTTGACAGGTGATTCACTGTTAAAGACAGAAGTTGCATGTGCCACATCCAAATATGTACACAATTTAAAAGAGAGAGCCTGTTTTTATCCCTCAAATTCAAAAAGGTGGACTTAGCAGGGTGTCAAGAAATTGCCTTGATCTCAATACTGACATTAACTCTTAGAGCCATCATGAAGAAAAGCCTTGAAAATATCCTTTCAGACATTTGTGTTGCATTACAGAATTCTTGAAAACATTAGATGTGAATGCTGCGTTTAAGTAGGAGGAAACAAGATATGTTGAAACAAAAACGTTTTGTTTTTATCTAAAGAATTCCTCTAATTACAATTAATTAAATTGACATCGTTATGCAGCCTCACATAACAAGTGTATTTCAGAAGTTTTTTTTCAGTACAAACAGAAGGGCTTGGCGTATAAAATCAACAATAGGTTATTTGATAAGACATGGGCGCGTTCGAAATGAATGTTTCTGTTTAGAGCACAACTGAACCATGATACTTGATTTTTGCATTTTAAACTTTAATTCAAGCCATTATATAAAAATAATTTTATAAAATCAACAATATGTTCTGTTCTGTCTTCAGACCGGGCTCTTTTTAACAAGGACACATACTTTAAGAGCACTGGTGCCTCGTGCCTCATTCTCATTCATCTCTGTGCGAGTCTTTTCTTATATAGTTTTCTTTCTTATTTATTCCCTTCCTGATCTTTCTTTATTGAAAAAACTTAGCCGTTTCGGCATTAAAAAAAAAAAAAAAAGATAAAGGTAAAGAAAAAACGTCATATCGTTATCCTTCGAGAGCTTCGGGTTCCCACGTGATCTCGTCCTAGTCTCGTTTTGGATTCTGTCCTTCCTCCTTTTAACCGCGGAATTTGAAACGATACGCACGGACTTTACTCGACTCCATGAACTGGGCTTCCCCCGTTCTAAGCCATGAGGTACGTTCAGAACATCCCATTATTCCTTTACCTGCCTATTCCTTCTATGAAAAACTTGAAACCCTATTTCTGTTTAATTAATCTAATGTGTGACTTCTATATTCAATTTGGAGAAAAAGAGACGTAACTGTTCCATGCTTTCACCCAACGATTTAATAAAAAGAAAAAAGACATTTTCTAACCGCTCCATACTTTCACCTAACGAGTTAATAAAAAAAGAAAAGACATTTTCTAACCGCTCCATACTTTCACCTAACGATTTGATAAAAAAAAGAAAAGACATTTTCTAACCGCTCCATACTTTCGCCTAACAATTTAACAAAAAAGAAAAAAGACACCTTCTAATGGCTTCATACTTTCACTTAACAATTTAATGGAGAAAAGACACTTTTCTAACTGTTACGGACTTTCACCTAACAGTTGATTGAAAGAGATAAGATATCCCAGAATCTGTTAATTTGGAAGCCTGTCCAAAACATAATTATTTTCATGTATTATTTCCTTTTGTTTAATTATGTTTTCTCCTTTTAACTATTTGTTTTGTTTTTGTTTCAGATTTTTTTACCTAATTAATAAAGCGTTTTCAACGTACCAGTTGTTTTCGTTATGTTAATTTGAGTTTACCTGTCTGCCCAACGCACGCTTTCTGAAGTTTGACTGCTGGACGGTATTGTAGGTACCTGAAAGCAAGATTCTGAGGAATAACTGCCGCGAGTTCCAGAACATGTTCTCTATAGTGTAATATAGACTACAATGTATTGTGGACTAAGTCATTTGGGGAGGTATCTGAAGCTTCCTCCCGGTGCACCAGGTTAGGTTCCTCAACAGAGCCGACAATCAATCAATTTGATTGAAAAATGGGCGATTTTCCCGATTTCGATGACAATAGAAGTATTGGAAGTGTGGAACATTTGTTGATCCCCATCCAATCCCGCATAACATCAGGGTCTCCTTGCTTGTAAATAATAAATGTTGTTTATTTATTTATTTATCTGTTATTGCTACAGAAGCAAATAGAATAGAGAAAGAGATATATATTATCTGAAAACACAATATTAAAAACATTCTTACGGCATTTTGTATCTTATAATCTGCAAAAAAACTTTATTTAATAAGCAAACCAATATTAGAATAAATACATTTATTGTATTTTAGGGTTCATCTTTTAAGAATTTGTGAAGTTTTTAGCAGGTGCCTTCGCAATTTTACCTCAGCCAGCAAAGCTTAAATATATCTTTAATTTTGCTTTTTTTTTTAGAAAAAAAAATAATCATTGGTTTAGAATGATAAAAATTAAACAATAAACATGTAATAATGACCACCAGTAGCAAAACCACATCACCAAAGACGACCACCACCACTATCACTACCACGAACACCACTATCACCACCACCACCACCACAATAATAATAATAATAATAATAATAATAATAATAATAATAATAATAATAATATTATCCTTACCAATCAATGGTAAACAGCTGTTGTGATAACTTAGAATGATTCGCACTACTTATTGAACTTGTTTATACTCAGACTCGATGAAACACCCATTTTTATTGTCAGTGAGCAATCATTAATAATGACTCATTTGAAAACTTCGAGTAAATAAATAATAAATGTATTGATCTTAAGTGAACTAAATCTAGCATAAAGAGATTTTGGGATGTCGTGTATACCATAGAGATAAAAATCAATTACTACTGACTATCATCATCATCATCATCATCATCATCATTGTATGAATCCAAAGATTCTATTGTTGGCATTGGTTTCCTCGATATATTTCTAATCAGAATTGTTTCTAGAAAGAAAGACATCAGGTATTTACGGGAAACAACATGAAGTTTGCTAACGTACTAAGTGAAAGTGAATTTTGTGGAATGAACTGGACTTGAATTTGGAACACCCAAGTCTGTGTCGTTAACCACTTGACCACCGTCATCTGCCATTACTACATTTTTACCACTTGAGCACATGTAAACACTTATAAGCTCTAATACTACTTGCTGGAATCGTTTCAAATTTAGTATAATGAACTATTTAGGATATCTGATATAATAACATGTAAAATACTTACGATATTGTTTAAATAAAAACCCCATAAGGGGCCAGATTAAACCTTTTCATTACTACTTACTATGTTGAATCATGTCCAATTATTTTTGGTCTCCAAATCGTGATAGATATTGCAGCAAAAATGAAAACTCGAAAACTCGCTGTATAACAGGTACAAGGGAAAAACAAATGAACACATATCCAAGGCAATGTGAGAAACCCTAGAAGAAGACCTTCAATCTGTAGTAGAATGACGTCAAAAACAGATGGTAACGTTCAATGCTGCCAAGACTAAGCTCGTTCCCTTTAATAATTACAAAAAAGCTTCTCATCATAAATAGCTATACATTACCTGAAAATACTTCATTCAAACTCCTCGGCTTAACGTTCACAGGGAACATGAGGTGGAACAAAGACATCGAGAACGTTGCCAAGGCTACTGTGAAGAAGGTGGGCTGTATTTATTTGCTTCACCACGAGAGCAAATTAGGCATGAGGCCGTTTTAAGGGGACCAGCTCCCGAGAGGTGGGAAATGAGAGCTGGATAGTGAGAGCCTCTTTGTATATAGGGTTGCCCCTACATGGACCAGAAACCCATTGCCACAAGGACAATGGTCTTTGTTTGCAGCATCTGCTGGAACAGATGGTATTTATTTGCTCCCCCACTGAGCAAATTAGGCACAAGGCCGTTTTTAATGTGAGGTAAAAACCAGCTCCCCTAAAAGGGGTCACTCTGGTTACCAAAAATAATAATTGTCCCAGTATAGAGGGTTTCCCCTCCATTGACTGGTACAAATTATCTTAAGTGTAGTATCTGCCGGAACAGATACTACACTTTGATCTTGGCCCGAAGGCCAATCCTTCGGTGAAGAAGGGGGGATCTGTATTTATTTACTTCCCCATTGAGCAAACTAGGCACAAGGCCGTTTTTTAATGTGGAGAGATTGGGGAAAAAGGGAACCAGCTCCCCGGGAAGTAGGAGAACTGGATAGTGACAATTTGGTATGAAGGGTTTCAAATACATTGACCAATAACTGATTGCTACAAGAGCAATGGTCTTATATGTGGGGTTGCCCCCACATATAAGACCATTGCAGCATCTGCCGGAACAGATGAAATGAGAGCTGGATAGTGAGAGCCTCTTGGTATATAGGTTTGCCCCTACATGGACCAGAAGCCCATTGCCACAAGGGCAATGGTCTTTGCTTGCAGCATCTGCCGGAACAGATGGTATTTATTTGCTCCCCCACCGAGCAAATTAGGCACAAGGCCGATTTTTAATGTGAGGAGTGAAGGGAGGGGGAAGGGAAAAAGGGGACCAGCTCCCGAGAGGTGGGAAATGGGAGCTGGTTAATGGTCAGGCATGTGGGGTTGCCCCCACATCTGGTCTTTGCTAGTCATAGCTAGTCATAGCTAGTCATAGCTTGCAGCATCTGCCGGAACAGATACTACACTTTGATCTAACTAAGAGTTAGGTCTTTGATAAGACTTTATTAAGTTCTCTACGCTAAGACACTATCATCATAATACCTCATTCTTACCATGGAGTTTATCTACTTAAAATCTCCCCAGCGTATGTGACGGCTTTATTTACAGGATCTGGAAAAAGCAATTATTTACAATTCAACAAAACAAAAATGTATATACAAACAAAAAGTTGTTTTTTGTTTTAAATATTTGATAAATGAGATAATGTGGAGGGAGAAAGCTAAAATACACCCAAAAAGAAAGAAAAAGAAAATAACTAAACAAAATGCCTATGAGGGCGGGTTAGTATGGGATCCTCCCAACCTAATTCTAAATGTTGAGCGCCCACTGTCTTCCGATCCCAACGGTCGAAAGCTAGCAGGTCGTTCCCTAGTGAGGAGTGGGAGACCTAGAGACGATGTTTCAAAAACAAATAAGATGGGGATGGGTAACATAGGGAATGAGCGGTGCCTTCCAGGATAAATGTACGTATAGGAGAATCAGACCGGGGACAAAACAAAGGGTGGACTGGGTATCTTTGGAAGCTCTCCTAGTGCCGATGAAAAATAAAATCTGATAGGATTAACTATCATACTTGCCCTAGTCTAGCACCTAATAAAGTATTTTCCACTCGAAGTGGTTAAAACCTAATTAACCCTACTCTTATAAATTTTTCTCAGGGCTGAGTTCCATAGAACCTTAGCACCACCTGACCAATATCACTAGTGCAGGAAAACAAACCTAAACCTAGCGCCTCGTCTGATGAACAAACTAGTGTTGTGCACCCATCTCCTATCAAAGTTTATGCGTTGTAATCTTTTTCAATCTGTCTGATCTTTACTTTAAGCTGATGCTTAAAGTAAGCGCCCAGACCCGGATCCGAAACAGATTTAACCCCATAGACAATGTTAAGACATGTAACCCACGTCATTAACCTAGTTACAGCTAAGATCGTTAGAAACACCAATCGTTTCTCCCCAGTAAACGGCGGGTCCATGTTGTTGACAATGTATGCCAAAACAAGTGGCACCAACAGCTCGGGGTCGATGCGAGCCGTTACCTCTCCGACATACTCCCAGAGCCTCCGAACTCCGCAGCAAAGAACAAAAGGCATGATCCCTTATTTCATCCTTGTCCTCCTCCTCCTCCTCCTCGGCCTGATCTTTTTTTTATCAATTATTTCTTAATTGGTGATGTAATTCAGAAAATTATTCTTTCTTTTTTTTACATTCCTTAAATCTCGTTCTTTGTCTTTACGATAGGAACACAGTGTAGTATATGTTCCGATGCTACACTTAGTCTATTCAGTCCTTTGTCAGTGAAGTCCATCTAAACTGAAGTAATTTTTATTTTTGTTCAAATCCGAAGTACACTTTTTAGGGAGGCTGGATTTATTAAACACCGATTTTGTGTCTTGTGAGGAGACAAGTAAACAGGAACACATTCCTAAAATTGGAATACGTTCGAATACAAAAATAATGAAATCTTGTCCGGAAACTTTTCTTCCTCTTAACAAAATCCACTTTAAAGCTGTAGTGGAATAAAAGGTGGAACTAACCCTAACCTTAACTCACTTCTATTTTGAATCTTGCTTTGGTGTTTTTGTAACCAATTCTCTCTCGATCAGAGACATAGCTCTGAAAATGTTTTTGTTACACATTCTCAAAATGATCATATCTCAAAATATAAAACAATAAAAGCTTTAAAGTTTAATTCTCATCTTAACCTTGAAATTATCAAAACAATCACAGTCGTATTCCAAACGCCCAATCTACTCACATTCATGACCTACATCTTCCAGGTTATAATTCTTTTTAACTATCCCGCTTTTTTGATTACCCTGGGGCAATCTTGTTACAACAAAATCGATTTAAGTATTTATCAAGATTTCACAAGACACCAAGAACATTTGGCAAATCAAGTCTTTCTTTGGCAGTTGGGGAGGGGAAAGGATTATGAATATGTATGAAAGATGGCTGAGGAGGAACAAAATGCTAATTTTGTACTTCGGTAAAATTAATGCCAACAAATAATCAAAGAAGAGACATCAACATACACTTACTGACAGTCGCATCCACCAACTTTCTACCTACATAGCGTCAGGTGCAATTTCCATGTACAGAGCTTTTTTGTAAAAGTTTTCTGGTAGTGGAGCACATTACAACGGGAATGCTTCCCTGCTGATTACAGCTAGATCGTCTTAAAAGCCAATGCCAACAAATTCTTATTATGGACCACTCCAAAATTAATCATCTAGAGAGAAAAAAGTGAACCATGGTTTACTTCCAACTGCCTCGTAACTCTTGCTTCCCTTATTTTGTCCTTTAGTCCTCACATTCCATGAGCGATAATTTTTACACAGGAGGGAAAATTGCTGTTTTAGGGATCAAATCTATGTATAAAACACTTATTGGTGGCTACTTTTTGACATTGAAGTGGTATTTTTTTAGTTCCTTACATAAAGTGGCTTCACCCCTTGTTTGGAGGGCTTTTCATAACAAAAAAATCAAATGCAGTTCATTGGTAAATTTTACAACTCTCATAATGTCCCTCATCTTTCTGCTCAAAATTATCCCCATCTCAGTAACCCTTATCCTTGAGTGGCTCTTGGCCTTGGTGAGTTGTGACAATAATAAAAAAGAAAACTAAGGAAATATGGTTGGGATTAAATTTGAATATTCATTAGCTGTAAAGATTAGTCCAGAATAAAAATCCATGGATTATTGTAGCCATTTCTATATACGACATTTATTTCCGGAAAAAATAAAGAAATATAAATGTTTCCCACACCAGCAAAATATTGAAATATTAAAGTGCATTTTAATTTAAAACTTATCTATGCTTGTAACCACGATGGGAAAAATACATGAACTTGTTAAACGATGAAAACAGTAAATCAATAATTTACATCAATAAATAACAAAGATTTAAAGCTGATTACCAATAAATATTAAATGGAAGAAGAAATTAAACCTGATTTTTCAATAGCTTTATTTTTAGCTTAAATGAACAATGAAGAGTAATTCACTTGGATTTAAATATATATATATATATATATATATATATATATATATATATATATATATATATATATATATATATAAAGCCGAATGTGTGTGTGGGGGGGGGCACGAATAAGCTCCTATATGGTTGACTATTTTAAAAAACTGATTGCATATAATGATAGAAGATGTATCGAGACACAGGAATCGGTATGTTTGATCTGGTAGAACGGTGGTTCATTAAAATTGTGGGGTCTGGGTTCGCGCCTGGTCCACAAAGTATGGAAATAAAAAATTTTAAAAAAACGTTTACAAGTGTTTTTGATATAGATGTACATAGGAATACTTTGATAAGTATGTTTTAACTTAAATAGGGATGGTATAATAAAATTGTAGGGTCTGCGTTCGTGCCTGGCCTCCATAGAATGGAAATACGCACAAACTTTAATAAAGACTTTTCATATCTGTCTGCGTAAGTATACTTTGATAATTATATTTCAGTTGTAAGAAATATGGTATAATAAAATTATGGTGTGTTCGTTCGTGCCTGAACTTCATAGAATGGAAATGTGTCACAAAGTTTAACAAGGTTTTTTAATATAGATCCACAGAATATTGTGATAAGTGTTTCAGTGTGAACAGGTATGGTATAATAAATTATGGGGTTTATCTATTTTATTTTTACTTTCATCATATTTTGCTTTGGCTTTGATACCCCCAAATTCGAAGCTATCTCTTTACAACTCTTCCTTTTCATAACGTATCATACTTTAATAAATCAGAGTCCATTTTCTGTAGGCTGTTTTTGAACCCAGTCAACAACGGGTACTTTTGCTAGTATATATATATATATATATATATATATATATATATATATATATATATATATATATATATATAATTCTTTATTAATTCATGGTATAGTATGAATTTCAAAAACGAGTGTTTTTATGGTGACTTGAAAAATTTTCTTCTCTCTCTGCGAATATTGGTAAGAGACATGATTGTGTAATAAACCCATTTGAATTGTTTATATATATATATATATATATATATATATATATATATATATATATGTGTGTGTGTGTGTGTGTGTGTGTGTGTGTGTGTGTGTGTGTAAACATTTCTAATGGGTTTGTATCTATATATATATACATATATATAAACATTTCTAATGGGTTTATATATATATATATATATATATATATATATATATATATATATATATAAACCCATTAGAAATGTTTACGCACACACACACACATATATATATATATGTATATATATGCAAACATATAAAAACAAATAGTTAGTAAAACATGTTAAAACACTTTGAAAAAGAGTTAAAAACATATTTAATTTGAAAAGGAAACACTAAATAAGAGGATAGTCCTTAATCCGCGGAGTTTCAAAGAAATACGTTCCTTCTCATCAAAGGGTAGGATTTAACAAAATGCGGGATCGGATTTTGCTAGCAAGTAAGTCAAAGATCTTATTTGATAACAAAAAGTGAAGCGGAGGGAATAGGGTGAAGAAAAAACTGATTTCAAGTAAATTTTTATTTTATATATATATATATATATATATATATATATATATATATATATATATATATATATATATATATATATCAGGAACAGAAATCAAGACTGCAAATTAAAATTTACAAGTAAATTTATTGTTCGACAGATTACTTCAGAAAATTTATCTTTAATCCACGGAGTTTCAAAGAATGCTATTCTTCTCTTCAGAGGAAAGAAAGATATTAGCAAATTGTATACAGCTTTTTTTGTTTGGTTGGGATTACTATATAAATATTAATATTTATATTAGACTAGCCTGGGTTCCCGGTAATGCCCGGGTGTTTGGAGGTGTGTTGAACAAAAAAAAAAAATAAATATAATTTTTTTAAAAAAGTGATAGTAGGAAGGCATGGTCGAACCCGTACCACAAAGGAGGAAAAGAACGTGAAAAAACGTGACGTCATTGCTGTTGCGCTCATCACCAGACCGGAAGTGACGTAGTTTAAGTTAAGGCTAGAGAAATGAAAAGAGGGGATGACTTTCGAAAATATCGGTGGAAAAAGTGACCCCTCCCAGTAGAAAAGTGCCCAGTTGAAGGTGAAGGAATTAAATGTTTTTAGCCAATTTTTCGTTATTTGTCGTCCGAAGGGTCATGCTTCAAAACAATATCGATCTCGTGAAAATCCGTCGCCTGTGCCGAAAATTATAGGCATACATACATACATACATACATACATACATACATTTGAACAGACAGGTGAGATTTATACATTTAATTTTACACTTGTCTTTTTCTGGTAAACTTTTCTTTCTTATGGCCTAGATTAAGATATATATATATATATATACACACATACACAAAAAAAAAAAAAAAATATATATATATATATAAGATATATATATATATATATATATTATTTTATTGATATAGAAAAATTTATAAGGTCGCCACACTGGACATGCTAATGTTTTGGACAGATGGTTTGTTAAAATCGTTAGTCCTCATCAGGCGACTTAAAAAGTCTATCTGCGATGGAAGAAAACAATATATATATATATATATATATATATATATATATATATATATATATATATATATATATATAGGAGACTAAACCAGATCTTTTATTTTAAGTGAAACTGGCATTGGACAGGCTATTTCCCTAGAAGAGTTCGCAATTAAAGGATACTCTACCTTAACTTCTAAATCTGACCCCCAAGATCGCCATGGGCATGGAATATGTGCCTATATTAAAGATAGCTTTCCATGTGGTAGGGACATCTCCAGGGAAGATCCTAACTTACCCTATATGTGCTTCCGGGTTGCTTTAGCTCACACTACTGCATTTATATTTACTCTCTATCGCCCCCACAACAGCGGAGTTACTATCTTTCAAAGCATATCTGAGAAAATTGACCAAGTTCTATCTGCTTATCCTTCAGCTAACATTCACGTATGTGGAGACTTCAATGTTCACAACGTGGAATGGTTGACCCACTCAAACAAGACCGATGATGAGGGGGGGTTCTGTCATGATTTCTCCATTGCCTATGACCTCACTCAGATTGTTCAGGAACCCACCCGTGTGCTCGACAATGATGGCCAGTATGCGAGCCTACTAGACCTTTTTCTCACAACTTGCCCTGAACTATGTTCAGTTTCTGTTCTGTCGCCTCTTGGATCTTCTGACCACTCTATTGTATCAATTAAGATAAAAATGAAATGTAATATGTCCCCAGACGTACCTCTCCATCGTACAGTATATCGATACACTAAGGCTGACTGGGATAGCTTCCGTACATTTATATCTGATCTACCTCTGCATTCCATGTTTAAAAAGGATGTGTCCTCTATGATATTAGACCTGACGGAATGGTTAATTGTAGGTATTGACCGTTTCATACCCTCGAAAAAGTTTCAGCAAAAACCTAATAGCCAGCCATGGTTCTCTCCAGAATGTGTTGCTGCCATTGCGCACAGAAATCACTTTTTCCACTGCTTCCAATGTAATAGATGTATGGAAACTAAAGCCGCTTTCAGGACTGCCAGCAACCATTGTAAGAAAGTAATAAAGAACGCAAGAGAGTTGTATGCTCAATCTGTTAAGTCCAAAGTAGCTGAGAAGCGGCTTGGTTCCCACCAGTTTTGGCAAATAGCAAACAGAATCCTGAACAGAAGCATGTGCTCTATCCCAACTATTATCAATGGACCTGAGGTAATCCCGTCAGCATCAGACAAAGCCAAACTCTTTGTCAAGAACTTTGCAGCCAATTCTACCCTTTGCGACCAAGACCGCCAACCCCCAATATTTCCTCCTGTATCAGAAAACACTCTATGTGATATACGTATATCTGTACGTGATGTTGTCAAGCTAATCAAAAACCTTGATTCCAGTAAAGCAACTGGCCCTGACGGTATTCCAATCATAGTACTCAAAAAACTTCAACCTGAACTAGCGCCCATACTTACAAAACTGTTTAAACGTTGTCTTAAGGAGAATAGTTTCCCATCTCCCTGGAAAATTTCATCAGTATGCCCTGTATTAAAGAATTCAGGTGATCGCTCATCCCCCTCTCAGTACAGGCCAATAAGTCTCCTGTGCGTCATGAGGAAGTTGCTGGAATCTGTGTTAAATACAGAAGTAATCAAACATCTCAACAAAAATAATCTTCTTAGTGACACTCAATATGGTTTCCGTTCTGCTAGATCTACAGCAGATGTGCTTACAGTTATATCTCATAGGATTAGCAAATCTCTCGACGGAGGCAACCTTTCTAGGGCAATTGCTCTTGACATATCTAAGGCCTTTGATAGGGTATGGCATAAAGGTTTACTTCACAAGATCTCCAGCTATGGTATAGCTGGAAATGTCTTCTCAATTATTAAATCATTTCTTTCTGATAGGTTCATAAGAGTAGTAGTTGAGGGGCAAAAATCAGAAGCTCACAGTATTAATGCCGGTGTCCCTCAGGGGTCCATCCTGGGCTCAACTCTTTTCCTGATCTACATTAATGATCTTCCAAATCACATCCTTACATCATTTGTAGACATTTATGTTGACGACACTACCATCTATGGTAGCACATCTAAGACAGTAAACGGCCAAGTTCTCTCCAATTCTCTCTCCTCTGATCTTGAGCACGTAGTACAATGGGGAAAGGAGTGGCTGGTTACTTTTAATGCATCTAAAACCAAGCTTCTCTCTTTACATCATCAACATTCTGATCCACATCTGGCATCAATTGAAATGAATGGCTCTCGTCTTCAGGAGGCCTCAAGTTTTGACAAGCTTCTGGGCTTGACCATTACTCCTGATCTTAAATGGAACACGTACATCAAATCTGTTGCCAAGGCTGCTGGAAAAATGGTGGGATCATTCTATCGATCCTGTAAATATCTCACTGCTGATGCTATTCTCTATCTATATAAGAGCCAGGTACGTCCAAGGATGGGATACTGTTGCCACATCTGGGCAAGAGCTGCTAGAAAGGACTTGTCCTGCCTTGATAGAGTTAAAAATAGACTTTGTAGCCTCGTAGGAGATGTCCTTTTCTCTTCCTTGCAACCTCTATCTCACAGAAGAGATGTTGCGAGTTTGTCTCTGATGTATCGTTATTTTCATGGAAAGTGTTCGGCTGAGCTTCAATCTATGGTCCCCCCTCGCCAAACTTTCACAAGAAACACTCGTCTAGCTGTACACACTATCAATAATTCCCCCCACTCTTTACCTGTGCCTAAACCTAAACGTAGATTCCATGAACAAAGCTTCTTTCTTAGAACTGCACGCCTGTGGAATTGTCTTCCATTTTCCTGCTTTCCAGCTGACTACAATATGGTTGTGTTCAAGTCTAACGTAAATAAGTTCTTGATGAGCCGTTCTATATAAGTTATCAAATTTACCAAATTTTCATTACTAATGATTACTATGTTGTCCAATTTCTACTGTACACTCTTTAACCCTTATCCTTGAGTGGCCTCTTGGCTTTGATAAGTGGTGATGCCTATGTAAAAAAAAAAATATATATATATATATATATTGTCTGCTTTTTTGCCTTATTGTAAATTTAAGATTTTATTAACATCACAAATCATTTCGTAAATTAAGAGTAACGGTTTTTAGTAGTAAAAATCCCTATTTAACCTTACCACTAGTCCTAAGTCCTGGTGGTAAGTACTATTAATCTTTGTCTCTTAGTAATAAATGCGTGAAGTTTCATCAAAGAAAGCGAAGGTATTTTATAATGCTATCGTTAATCATAAGTTTATGTATGAAAAGAATCGCAGAAATGTATTGGTTTATTATTTGTAGCTATATCATTAGTCATAATTGTTTCAATAAAATAATTGCAGTAATGTTTTGATTTAGTATTTCTAACTGACAGGAAGGCATTAATAGTTTATGTAACTGGAAACTGGTTGATTGTTATTAGATATTTGCTCTATTTATTGATGCAATGGTAATTCATACTGTCAGCAGCTAATGAAATATTGTTTAGTCAAGAACACCCTCCACCTACAATGGTTCTCTTTAAGAAAAAAATCAGCAGAATAACCCAAATTAACTATACTTGATAATTAAGTATCTCATATCTCGAGTAGGTCTACTAATATCTAATTCGAAAATATGGTAGAAAAAAATGAATTACCCTTAAATTCACCTTAAATCGTAATGGAGGCAAGTTGCCACTCGGGCTTAAGGTTGGTGATAGGATGAGTCATTTTTTTAATTATATTTACAGAAATAAATCCTCCTCTAGAAAATTTAGCAACAGTTAACCATTTTCTCAGTTGTTACAACGTATAATAAGACCTCTAATAATAAGACCTATAATAATAAGACCTCTAATATTAAGACCACGTAATAAGAGAATAAAACCGTTTTGAATAAAATAAAATACAAGTAAGTAGATAATAAAATGTTTAGCATAACTCATTTTTATTGTTTTCTTTTACAATTTCTCGTCTGTTAACTATTCTGTACTTTTATCAATCAAACCTTTTGTCGTTACTGATTTTTTAAGAAAGTATTCAATATTTATTGAAATGGAAATAAGATGAGATAATCCTTTCAAAATGACAAAGTTATATAACTAGGTTTATTTTACCTGATTGAAAATAAAATAATATTCAAATAAAATAAACTCTGTCAGGAATTGATATTGCTTCAGCTGGAGACTTTTGGTCTGGTTTTTGTATAAATAGTTTTGTTTGAACAAAAAAAAACAGCAACAACAACAAAACAAGCTGATGAAAATATATAAACTCTGCAGAAAATATTGGAGTCGAGTTCATAATTCGATTTGTCATAAAAAATGGCCGATTTCAATTAAATAAGAGAAAAAAGATCAAATTTAATTTCTAAAAGTATCTTGACATTCGTCCAAACTGTTTTAAAATGTCTTTGTCGTTTATCTTTTTAATACAAGAAAGAAAAAATAAACAGTGAAGATATCTATTCCAAAACCCAAATTTATTACAACATAAAACTCATGAAATAAAAGCCTTTTCATGATAGACAATATTTTCAACGTTTTATAAAACATTTAGACAGCCGTTTGTGAAACGATAGAAAATGATATACTGCCAAATGATGAAACGGATAAACAAAGAAACGCGTTTGTCATGCTAAAAATCAAAAGGCTATAAATTTGAGATTTTAGCAAAAGTTTCCATTTTTTACATATACTTCTTTATAGAAATCCTTAACATCATTATTCTGCCCACAAATGTTTTTGTTCAATCAACAACTTTAAAAGGTTTAACCCATTTATATATGAGATTCTGAATTTTCTTCAGAATCATGTACAATGTTGTTTGTAGGTTCAAATGTAGGTCTTGGGTCCCATTTTAAAATCAATTTAAAATAAATGTACTTGGAGGAAAGAAGGTGTTCTCCTCCTAGCAAGCTAGAAAAATTCTCGCCACTGCCAGTATTTTATATCTCTATAAAGCCACTATTCGGCCGTACATGGAGTATTGTTCCTATATCTGGGTTGATGCACCAATCACTGGGCTCTCTCCCTCTTGAACAGAGTGAAAAATAGTCTTTAAACTAATTGGTTCCACATTATCTGCCAAGATCCAACTCCTGGTCCATAATTACTGAAATATTGCATCCCTGTGCTTGTTTTTAAATAAATATTTACAAATTAGTATTAAAAGAGAAAGAGAGAGAGAGAGAGAGAGAGAGAGAAAGGGAGAGAGAGAGCGAGAGAGGGGGGTTGGAAAAGACTATAACAATGATGTAATATATCGAGTTGTCAGAAGTAAAACTAAATATTGAACAACAAGACGACTTAAAAAATTAACAAATCTATGCACAAGGTGGATAGTAGCCTGGGATAAAGAAATAGAAACACTCAAAAAAAAAAGGTAATATTCCAGAAATATTGTAATATTACGGCATCATACATACGACCTTAATTATCAAAGAGAAATCTAGAAGCAAGTAGCATTTAATTTTTTAAAATGAACAAAAAATGCCTTGTTATTCAATATACCGTTTTCCTTATTATAACACTATATATTCCTGCATTTATATGTTGTCTTCTATAAATTATTTCACCATATCATCATATCATATTCGGTTTAACGTCCGCTTTACATACTAGCATGAATCAGACGGTTTGAAGAAATCGACTTCAAAACAAACCAATCTCTGACCAGGTCACTATTTATCTCTCTTCCCCTTAGGTCCATTTTTATCACTTCCAGCCATGTTTTCTTTTGTCTTGACCTGTAAACTGAAATTGGTACCTTAACTGTTCTCGATCTATTAATCTCAAAATCCTCATCCATTTTCTTAACATGGTCAGACTATCAAAGTCTCCTGTTCTGCACACATCTTCCTATACTATCCATATTTAAACTTTTCACTGTAGTCATCAGAACTGTTTCTCTTTTGATTATCTATATAAATAAATTACATTTTAAATTGAAATTATGGTAGTTTTCTACAATGACATCTCTAAGTTGTATGTCCTGAAGAAAAGGATCAAGAGAACGTCTTCAACCCGGTCCAATTAAAGGTGGACGACGACATATTTCTACCTCCAGGATCATATAAGATTAATTTCTATGGATTTCTTTGGAACTTTAAATGAATTGTATTCCTTATCTTCTCTTTTGTAACCTTATTGCTATTTACTTTCAGAAAAGCCAATGCAATATTTAATATATAACTAGCCTTAGTCTACCTTTCTTTTCATGAGTCAAATCTCATTGACTTGAATAAAAGGGAAACGTCTCTTCTGGCTCCAAATTTTTCATGGATATCTCTAATAAATTTAATATATTTCTAGATGGAAGATTCTTTAGTTTACACAGTTTCTTCTGAAACTTTTTCTTTTCTGACCAAATATTTAATGTTGCTGGCAATGTTTGTTTCACGTTATTTGGTATAGTTTTATCTTCTTATTGCAACCCCGTAGATTGGTAGAGAAGAGTCCAATAGGATGAATTATTTTTGCTGGTTTGAATCTATCATATATCAAGGATGAGTAAACTTAATCCCTCAAGCAGAACAGTTTTGCACCACTTTTATATGGCATTAGAACTATCACAATCAAGATACTACAGAGTGGAACGATAAATTTTTCACCTTAAAGAAAACAACGCTACAGTTTTATTTGAAAACTTTTATTGAAAATATCAATTCAGGTAACTTGAGTATGTAGTAGAGCTGACATATATTCAATGTAGCCGTCTTCAGACTCAATCACCGCCTCGATATGGGTCCAGAACTGGGAGCATGCCTTTTCTACAAGCGCCAGTGGGAGCTTGGCAGATGGTGGCGATCAGGTTGGCTTTGGTGTTGTGAAAGGCATGTTGGTGATGTTCTCATTGTATGAATAAATGAAGTAGTCCAGCGGACTCAAGTCGGGGGAGAAAGGAGCCAGTGAGAGAAGGGTACAAAGTTATAGCACTCCTTCTAACGCCAAGTCTGGATCCCTTTGGATATGAAGGCCGGCACTAAGTTCTGCTGCCACAACCCAGGTCTGCCAGCGACCACCCGATTGCACTAGGGGATCACCACACTCTTCAGCACATCCACGTACACTTTGGTGTTAACTTTCAGGCTGACTTCAAAGATATGAGATGGCATGATGTGGCCCTCACTTGAAACCACACCAAAGACCATAACCGTGGCCAGAAACTTTGTTAAGCTGCGCTCTCGAGTGTTGAACTGTTCAGATTTGCATTTTGAGCGTGCTGGCAATGGTCCTGTTGTCATAACTTGGATCGGTAGAGAGCATGAATTGTATAGCAGCGCATCTGTGATCTCCTTCATTGAATATTGTGTCACTTTCAGACATGATAGAAAGCTCCTATTTGTACACAACTGACCAACTAGTAGATGGTCTGAACAAAAAGAAAATCGGTTTTCATCAAACAGAAATGGAATCATGTCGTCTTTTCTAGGGTGACAATTTATGGCTTGATCTAAAAAGTCTTAAGAAGAAATTCAAATTCAGGAAATCTTTTTTAATTGATGTCCAATCATTATGGATCGAAATTGAGGAAATCTGAAACATTAGAATTTTCAATTTGATGATTGTACGCATATTATGTCCTCTAAAACCCTTTGAAAATACCTAAAAGAAACTGAAATTTTGGGAATATTTATTAATTGTTTAATACATATTGTTAAAATTTCACAAAAATCGGATATATTTGAATTTTCCGAAAGGGGTTTTACTCCTTTTTTACTTCCTATGCCTAAAACTATATTAAACTTAATATAGCCAACATTTGGATCTCTTAAGCCCAGCAGCTTTGCTCCAAAATGCATAAGGATCAGGTAATTTGTTTGGGAGTTAATCCTGTACATTGAAATATGTAAACATATAAACATACATAACTTTATAAAGACGGAGGTGTATCATCACAGGTCTGAATTAAAATGGTTACCTATAAGAGGTTATATATAAGAATAGTATGCTCACATATATGAGAAGTTTCTACTCAGAGCAATTTTTCTTGCCTTGACATTTTACAAAACCAACTTTGCAATCTAGTGGGGGGGGAGATGATTTTTTTTCGTCTCTTCCCTACAACAGATTCCAAACAGAGGATGTGTCGCTAGCCACTTTGTACTGTATCGTCATATTCATGATAGATGCTCTACTGAGCTACATTACCTGCTCTACTCTTCTGTATGACATTCACAGCAAGAACTCACACTACAATAAATAACTTTTTATTCTTTCTTTCTATACCAAAAACCAAACGAACTCTCATGAACAAAATTTCTTTCCTAGAATATCCAATCTGTGGAACAAAATAGAACAATATTGTTTCCTAACTGACTACACAGTATTATCTTCTTCAAGTCTGATGTAAACAAATATTTGGTGAGCCATTCTCTTGGATACTCAGCTCCTCTTAAGTAATCTTATGCTTATTTTACTCATTGTTTCCAATCCTCTTTGGTAGCGTTCATCAACCAACTGAAAATGATGTTAACTCTTATCCTCTAGTGGCCTCTGATCTTGATAAATGATGACTCATTAGTAAAAGGAAAATCGTTAACTGAAAATATTGTTAGTTTTTAGGACTCTCAACGTTCCCAAAAGAAAGCATTTGTCCAAATCCTTGAAGATATTGCTAGCAAGTATGAGTAATGTTTAAATGACTTACATTGTCTTTCCACCTCGAAGAAATAAATTTGAAAAAAAGTTAAATGTCAATAATTTAACCGAAATAAATATAAAGCATATTTTATATATATATATATATATATATATATATATATATATATATATATATATGGTGGATTCTCTCATCGAAGACGATGAATGAGGGTTCAGTATGCAATCTTCAGCAGCTCCCAAGATCTGTGACACCACATGCGTAGTTGCAATCCTATAGACGCCCGGCACACTCCTCCGCAGATGGTGAACTTTCATATGCTCGTAGGTCAAAGATGCCTTCTCGAATGAACAGATAACCCTGCTTTGCTGCGTGCTCTGAAACCACAATGGCATACATATTTATTTTTAGGTGGATGTTTCTTGTGTTTTGCCTTCATATTTGCACGAAGGGTGTCCCTATGACAAAGGCGGTTATGTTCAAATTCTTTGGTCCCCAGGAAACACGTCTTCCTCCATTTTCTGCGATCCTCTGCTGCACTCTCCCAGGAACTCAGAGAAATTCCACAACGTTTCAGGTTTTCTTTTAGTTTATCTTTGTAACGAAGCAGGGGACGCCCTATTGGACGGACAGAATTTGTCAGTTGCCCATAAAAAAGTTTCTTAGGAACTCTTGAGTCATCCATTCTTACAAGATGACCCGACCATCGCATTTGTATCCTGATCAAAAATGATTCAATACCAGTGATTTCACATCTCTCCAGTAATTCACTATTCGGAACACAATCCTGCCATCCAACATTGCAGATAAAATGCAGACATCTCGTATGGAAGGAGTCAAGCTGATTTATATGCTTGCGGTACAAGGTCCACGTTTCGGCACCATACAGAAGAGTAGGCAGAGTAACAGATTTGTAGACTGCCACCTTTACTTTTAGAGACACATCATGGCTGTTCCAGAGTCTGTGTCGCAACCTACCAAATGCCTCACTAGCTTTATTAATTCAACATTGGATGTCTTTTTCAAATTTAGCATCATCAGACACAATAGAGCCGAGGTATGTAAAAGAAGATACTGTTTTCAAAGCTTTACCATCAACATATACCACTGGTTGTGAAGAGGACGTAGTGTTTGGTTTTGGCTGGTGAATAAGTTCAGTCTTTTTTATGCTAATTGTAAGACCGAAGGCCTTACATGCACTAGAAAAGCTGTTGAGGATGTTCTGCATGTCATCAAGACTATGGGTGACAAGAGCACAGTCATCAGCATAAAGGAGGTCAAGAACAGTCTGCACAGAAGTCTTGGTTTTTGCCTTGAACCGTTGCTGGTTAAATAATCCTCCACTTGATCGATACTCAACACCTATGCCTCCTGAGGTGTTCCTGAAAGCTGTCTCAAGCATCACTGAAAAGAAAAGAGCAAATAGGATCAGAGCAAGGACACATCCTTGCTTAGTTCCATTTGACACTTCAAATGGTTCACTTTGTTCACAGCCAGATCGTACTGTCGCCACCATTCCCCAGTGAAAGGAGACAATTACATTCAACATCTTGTCCGGAATACCAAGCCTCCTCAAAACAGTCCACAGGGCATCCCTACAGACGGTATCAAATGCCTTTTTGAGGTCAACGAATGTGATAAACAAGTCCTTATTCTGCTCCATCGCTTTCTGCTGTAGTTGCCGAAGGCTGAAGATCATGTCCACAGTACCTTTTCCTGCCCTAAAACCACACTGGGTTTCTGGGAGCACAGTTTTACAGATTGAACCATTGAGTCTGTTTAGGATTACGCGAGTTAGAATCTTACCAGCAACAGACGAAAGAGAAATTCCTCTATGGTTATCACACACACACTTATTTCCTTTGTGCTTAAACAGGTGAATAATTGATGCATCTGTAAACTGTTGTGGCACGGTACCAAGTTCCCATATTAATGAAAACAGGGCACTTAGTTTCCTGATTAACAGTTGGCTTCCACATTTGTATATTTCTGCAGGTATGCCGTCATCACCTGGAGCCTTACCATTTGAAAGTTGCTTCACAGCCCATTCAATCTCCGACATGGATGGAGTATCAGCAAGCGCCTCGATGGTTGGCCTCTGAGGAATATCATCAATCACTCCTCGATCCACTGTCGATTCTTTGTTTAAAACATTTGTAAAGTGTTCAGCCTAGCGCTTAGTAATGTCTTTCTTATCAGTGAGGAGAATGCCATCCGACGAAAATATTGGAGATGTCCCCCTTAAAATGGGACCAAACACCCCCTTGAGGTTTTGGTAGAGTGATTTAAAATCGCACCTATCTGCCGCATCTTGTAAGGCCTCAGCTTTCTGCTTCCACCAGTTTTGTTTTATTTTCCGGAGCCGAGATTGTGCCAACCTTTTGGCCATTCTGAAAGCCTTGTGTTTCACTGAAGAATTTTTGTCAGTAATCCATACTTGATGGGTTTGATGCATGTTATTGAGCAGTGGGATGATAGTTGGATCATTTTCATCAAACCAATCTTGGTTTTTCCTTCGAACATATCCTAATGACTCTTTAGCAGAGTCATACACTGCAGTTTTAAACTCTCTCCAAGATGCCTCAATATCATTCCCACATACAACGGAGGACAGCTTTTCATCAGTAGCCTTTTGAAATGAGTGCATTATCTTCTTAACCTTCAACTTGCCTACATCAATTCTCTTGATGGAAGAATTACGTTGGTTTCGAACAGGGCGCTTGGTTTTCATCCTGACAGTGGAGCAGATCAATTTATGGTCTGACCAACATTCCCCGACGCTGTAAGAACGTGTAAGATTTATATCTTGTCTATCAGAACGACGTACAATGACATAATCAATGAGATGATAATGATTAGACCGGGGATGTTTCCAACTGGCTTTCTTGCAATTAGGTAGCTGAAACACTGTATTAGTGAACAAAAGATCGAATTCACTGCAAAGAGACAATAAGAGAACACCATTTGAGTTGACTTTACCAATTCCATGTGAACCAATGACATTTCTCCAGAATTGTGTATCACTACCCACACGAGCATTGAAGTCACCCAAGACAAACAGCTTATCCTGTACACAGACCTTGTTGATTTGTTCGCGTAAAGAGGAGTAAAACCTCTCCTTTAGCTCATCAGATGAATTAAGTGTAGGTGCATAGCAACTAAAAAAAGTGGCATATTTGTCCTTTCCTACTGCAATGCGCAAGGACATAAGTCTGTCATTTATACCAACGGGCGCAGGGACTCAAGATTTTTGGCAATATCAGTCCTGATGGCAAAACCAACACCAGATTCACGTTTCTCAGAACTTGGTTTTCCAATCCAATAAAAAGTGAATCCACCTTCAACTTCCTCTAGCTGTCCTGTATCAGCAAACCGAGTTTCAGAAAGAGCTGCAACAGAAATTCTATGATGCCTTAACACACGTGCTATAATAGCGGTTTTTCGTTCAGGGTTCGTTTTGTTATCCTGGAGTGTTCTTACATTCCAAGTCGCAATGAACATATTCGTTCCATGTATTTTGTTTCTATTCTTGATTTGGGTGCAAATATTGGATGCCCAGACATCTGCATCTGATGACAGGGACATGAGCAAGTAAACAATTTTTAGGTCACCTTTTATAGACCCCTCCCCATGAAGAGGAAAGCAGTGCCATCCTATAAAGGGCTGCTTTGTTATGAAATGAGGACACGAGTCACACAATTACTTGCGGGTGTTGTGAAAAACGGCCATCTACCTTCCACCACCTACGTGCAATGTTCATGCTAGGAACTACCAGTGACATCCTTCACCTGTTCCCGTCACAATCCCATCATCGCCACAGGGTTTTATTAATTGATTATTAGTTAAAAAAAAAAAAAGCACATATCGATGTACCAACCCTTAGGCTTAAATGAGTGAAAATGGTTCACTGAACAACCGGCACTTTGATTTGTTTTAAGTGGTCATTGCTTGTGCTGAACAAAGCACACTCTCTCCATCGGATTAACATGGTCTGTACAGGTGCACGCATGTGCCACACGTCAGATGATAAAACGATCGCAGGATTTTCTTGTAAGAGTGTTTCATCTTCTAGATCAGTTGTGAGCCAACACTAAAGGGCCTGATCCACCCTGGTACGCTTTCTGTGCAGCTGGATACCATACCAGGTATTTCTTGGTCCTTGACTCTAACGGTTAGTTCAGTCTAGTGGACACATTGCTTAGCGATGCTGTACCAACACCGTCCCCTCACAAGGTTTGGCAGGCCTGCTGAGACCAGTACCCAGGGTATAGCTCTTGGAGCTAGCAAGTGAGAGATTTAGGAGATGGGTGAGGACCAGTGATCTCTGTCCACCCTATTGGGTGCAGCAGCCAAAGACTCAAAGGTACTACCTCTACCTAGAGCCCCTATACCCTATATATATATATATAGTCATCCACATAAAGTACTGTTTCGCTGTTTCACAGTTCATCAATTCGGCTAGACAGGCAACTGCCTCAAGCCAGGATGGAAACCCGACCACCTAAATGATAGTCAAGGCTCCTCACCATTGCGCTATATGGCTGATGCTACATGGGTAATGAATTAACGATGTTTTGACACACACATATATATATACATATATATATATACATATATACTAGCAAAAGTACCTGTCGATGCCTGGGTTCAAAAACAGCCTGCAGAAAATGGACTCTAATTTATGAAATTATGATAGGTTATGAAAAGGAAGGGTTGTAAAGAGATAGCTTCGAATTTGGGGTATCAAAACCAAAGCAAAATATGATGAAAGTAAGAATAAAATAGATAAACCCCATAATTTATTATACCATACCTGTTCACATTGAAACACTTATCACAATATTCTGTGGATCTATATCAAAAAACCTTGTGAAACTTTGTGACATATTTCCATTCTATGGAGTTCAGGCGCGAACGAACACCCCATAATTTTATTATACCATATTTGCTCAACCTGAAACATAATTATCAAAGTATACTTACGCAGATAGATATGAAAAGTCTTTATTAAAGTTTGTGTCTATTTCCATTCTATGGAGGCCAGGCGCGAACGCAGACCCCACAATTTTATTATACCATCCCTATTAAAGTTAAAACATACTTATTAAAGTATTATTATGTAAATCTATATCAAAAACACTTGTAAACGTTTTTTTTATTTTTAAATTTTTTATTTCCATACTTTGTTGACCAGGCGCGTATGCAGACCCCACAATTTAAATGAATCATAATTATGCCAGATCAAACATTTTTTTTATTACATTTTCACCCCAAACAAAGCACATTGCAACTTTGGTGGGGGCTACTATCAGGGGCAACAACTACTGGGGTACTATGTTGGGATTTGGGCAGCAAAATGTCGGTTCACATTACACTTGAACTTCTGCATGTCAGTACAGTTGGGGATGCAGGGACCTGGAATGGAATTCCAGAGTCTAACGGTTCTGGGGAAGAAACTACAGGAGTAGAAAGATCTTTTACATCTAGGGATCTCTACTGTGTAGGGGTGGGATTTAGCTGCCTATCGGATTTGTCGAGGGTGCATTCACCATTAAAGTACTTGTAGAACAGGCAGAGGAATGCAATATTTCGCCGATGGGACAGAGGCTGAAGCTTAGATGCCAGTTCAGGGCCTATCAGATTGGCGACTCTCTTTTGAACCTTGTCTAGGAGCGAAAGACTAGTAGCAGATGCACCAGCCCAAATGTGACAGCAATACTCTATACATGGGCGAATGGTGGCCTTATAGAGGTACAGTATGCTTCCGGGTGTTAGTAGCTTTCTAGCACGGTAGAGAGAGTCCACCTTTCTTGCAGCGGCCCTGGCAATGCTTCAATGTAATTGTTCCAACTCATGTTTCCTGTGAAAGTTAGGCCAAGCAGTTTGAAAGATGTACTCTCAGATAAAGAGTCACTGGCCATTGCTATTGGTGGCAGAGAAGGTTTCCTGTAATTATTGAAGGAAACCAGTTTAGTCTTGGCAGCATTGAATGTTACCATTCATTTTTGTCCCCATTCCATTACAGATTGGAGGTCATACTCTAGTGTTTTTGCCATTTCTTTAGTTATGTGTTCATTTGTTTTCCTGTCGTGTCTGTTATAGAGTGTGGTGTCATCAGCATATATACCCATCTCTGAGGCAATTTTGTCGGGGAGTCATTAATGAATATTAGGAACAATAGAGGTCCAAGGATAGACCCTTGAGGCACTCCCGCATTTATATCATATTGTTTAGATGTACGACCATCGAGGACAACCTGGATTTTTCTCTTATCTAAGAAGGATTTAATTATGTTAAGTATTCTACCAGTGATACCATATGATTTAATTTTCCTGAGGAGACCCTCATGCCATACCCTGTCAAAAGCCTTGGATATATCTAGAGCTACCGCTCTTCCCTCCCCCGCTTTGTCCAGTGAATCGTATATACATTCAGAGATTACAGTTAGGATGTCTGTTGTGGAACGGGCTTGTCTAAATCTATATTGTTTGTCAGTCAGCTGGGATGAGATCGGGTCCACATGCTTTTGAAGTGTCAAAGTTTTTTATGATAGCATGCACCTGAGCAGGGGTGATTGTTAGATCATCTAGAGTTGCATCTGTCCACAAAGGAAAATCAGGTAGGGGGTGGTTGGTAGGGTCCAGTGTGGCGTTTGAGGCAAACCGACTGACAAGCATATTAGCCTTCTCGGTTGCTGAGCAAACAACCTTGTGATTGTTGGTTAGTGGGGGAATTGTTGATTGTCCATTATTTACTACACTGTTGTAGATTTTCCAGAAGTCACGAGTTCCTAATTTTTGTGCTTTGATGCGTTTTTTAGTGGTTTCTGTAAATTCTCTCTTAGCTGTCGCTATTTCTTTCTTAACGTTACTTCTAGCTTCTATATACTTCTGTTTGTTTGAACTGGACTTATGTCGGTTAAATCTGCAGCATGCATGCTGCCTTTGAACAATGGCAGTTGCGCAAGTTGACGTAAACCGTTGGGGAGAATGAGGGTTGCTATAGAATTTCCGCATGGGAACATGTGCTTCAATTGTCAATTTGAACCATTCAGTGGTCTCATTTGCGAACTGTTCAGCAGGAAGAGAAAAAATATTTCCCCATGGGACATCTCTGATAAGATCTCTGATGGCTTCCCAGTCAGCCTTTTTATAATATCTCGTTGTTTTGAGCACTGGCTCTTCAGTTTTGGCTCTAGAGTTTAGGGCGATTTCAACCATTATCACTGCATGATCAGCGTTCCAAAGTGGGCTGTCAGCATTTGTTATACAATCATCGGGAACTGTGGTCAAAAACAGACCTAGAAGTGATGTGTGTTGTTCTTGCTGGTCAGGGAAACGTGTTGGAAATGTAACCGTTTGTGATAGGGAGTGAGATATAGAGAAGCTATGTGTTGTGCTGCCCACTGCATTTGTGTGAGTAGAGAATCCAAGCTAATTTTTGTGGTGGACATTAAAGTCACCAAATACATGTACTTGTGCGCTAGTGTCGAGGGAGAGTGCTCTGTCTATGCTGTCAGAGACTTTGTTTATTATGGTGCAGTCCTGGGTCGAGGGAGAGTGGTAGAGAAAATAAAAGTAGCCAATGTTATGTTGCATGTTTAGTCTAAAGCACATAGAGGCTTGATCGTCTGATTCTAGGTTTGTTTCTCTAGTCAAGGGGAGGATGTTACGAATGTAGACTCCAAGTTCATGCATATGTCTGTCCGACTCCTTACGGCAGAGTGGGAGGTATCCAGGCATGTTAAAGTAGTTAGAGGGGATGGAGGAGTGTAGGTTAGTCTTACTTAGTGTTAAGATATCCGGGGTATTTGTTAGGAGAATTGCTTCAACATCAGCTAAATTAGTTCTAAGTCCACGAATGTTCGTAAATGCAAGCCTCAAGGGAGGAGACAAGTTGGATTTGTTTGTCCCTAAGCCTGGTTTAAGCTTATTTTGTTTATTGTACTGTCATCATGTTTTTAAAGAGTTTCAGTTAGGTAAGGAGGAGCTGAACAAGAGGTTATGCAGAGTATCAGACATGCAACACAAGTAGAACATCAGCTGACCTTTCTTCAACTAGGACTGTGACCTCAGGAAAGCCCATCGGGGATGAGTGCAGGGTCCCTTTCTATGTGCGACATGGCACTACAAACATCCCAATATTATTCAACTGTTGATGGAGCAGCCGCTCTAAGCGCTACCAAAGAGTTAGGGCTCGGGTACTACCAGTCGGAAACAGCAGTCAAGCCCATCAGAAGAAGGTCAACCCAATCTAATTGCACAGGCATATATGGTACTCAAGCACTCCCAAGTGCCCAGTTTTGAGGGGTGGGATGTGTCGGGAGTGGGGAAAATAGCGTTCATTGCCCTAGACAAGAAACAAGATCTACCACTGAGTGTTTTTGTCGAATCACTGTGATAGCATCTCTGCACCTGACTAATAGTCAAAGAAGGAGTATGGAAGCCGGCGATAGACAGAGCCTATCTACTCCTTAAGCAGTTTAGGTTTGCAGACTGGTAATTTGTTTGAGTCATCAGCTCTAGAAAGGTTGTCATCCAAGACTGGAGAGGCCTCCCTCCCCTTAGGTTTAGTTACAGAGGTTTCCTTCTCCTAGATGGATGATCTGGGAAGACCTACTGGGTTCATTAACCCTGAAAGGGTTTGCGCCATGCCTGGGTCCTAATTAAGGTATTTCTGCGACCCCGTGTGGTTAGTTAATGTTACAGGGTTAGTTTGTAGAGGTTATATATCTAATGATGTAAGTGATTTAGGGACATTGCTATTTCATTGTTACTAAAAAAAAAAAAGCTCATGCAGTGGAAGCAACTATGTGAGCAGGCTTGTTAGAAAGGCGTTAGTGTGGATTAAGACTTTTACCTTTAGATTTTTACATTTTTTTATTTTACTTATATGTTAGCTTAGGTACAGGATAACGTTACAGTGTGAGTAGGTATTAGGAATTGAGCTAAGAATTTTGCCCAGTTACTGTATATTTTAGATTACAGGAGGGTTAAGATGTAGATGCAGTACAGAATGGGTATAACTGGAGGTAAATTTTAAGTCATGGCGTATTCCGTATGTATAATTAAGTAAATAGATATTTGGGCAAGTTTTCAGTAGATGCGAATAGATAGAAGTTGTAGGTGTTAAGCGTGTTTCTACTATTGAAGGAAGATAATTTCAGTTTTCATTTAAGAGTCATCAAGCGTTTTGCATAATAAGAAGTATCGGATTTGGTTTTGTATTAATCGTTGCAAAACCATCTAGGAAGAGGCATTGTTATGTAATGAAGATCGCTTTGCATTTGAGTGCATACTTTGGCTGGTAAGTACCAAACTGGATAAGAATGAACTCTAATGCATGTCTTAGAGGTAGAAATGTATAGATGTTTAGTGATGACTGTTAGGCGGTTAGCATGTGAAGGTTAGGAGCTGGAAGCTAAGGATTCCTTTACTAAGATGTGTAATGTAGAATTTTAGTGGCAGCTAGAGGGGGGCAGATTGTTAGCTTTCAAGGGACGGGGTTATTAACTTACAGAATACATTAGGATTTAGAGTTTCAAGTTATGTTTTAGCTTGGGAAACAGAACAAAAAACATTCTTCTTTTTCCCTATTTAGCATGCAGGTTAGACAAAGGCAGTCGTCTTGGAGGTAAAGAGAAACAATTATTACATGGTGATTCGGAATTCGTATTTATAGGCAGTCATTAAGATCAGGGACAAACCATTGTATCTATACAGAAAATAGACCTAGTGACGCAGCTAAGATCACTGTACATTTCAGTTACAAGTATAGGAACAGTTAATTATAAGCTATATCCAGTGGTTTGGTAGATATATCACGAGGCTTCTTTATTAATACAAGCGAGCATATGGTAATTGTAGATATTAAGTATATTACTTAAATAAAGTTCTTCTGACTTCTATGGTAGAAAAAATAAATCCATGAGAGAACGTGGTTGGTGTTTTGCTAGTTTTGTGTCTCGATACATCTTCTATCATTATATGTGATCAGTTTTCTATAATAGTCAACCATATAGGAGCCTATTCGTGACCAGACACACACACAGACGTTCAGCTTTATATTATATTATATATATATATATATATATATATATATATATATATATATATATATATATATATATATATATATAGTACTTGATTCCTTCCCTTCACTGTATTCTTGTTATTTTTTCTGTCTGTAAGCCTAATGTTTTCAGAGGAGCAGCCATCTTAAACACTTCAGTCTGTTTGACGGAATCACCCTTACATTCTTTTTGAGAAGAAGAGGTTCTCTTCCGAACATCCTGGATAGTTTTATTAATATTAGCTATAGTGTTGGGACGATTAATCGGAATTGGAATAGAGAATCAGAAAAATCAGAGCTTTTTGGGGTATCAGAATCAGTATTGAAATCAGGAAAATTTGAGCCTATTTTCCGATGCGAAAACCGATTCCTTTAATTATCTATTTTGCTTTATTTCGTTTTTATAAAACATCTTCCACTGCTTTTAGTAATAATAAAATAATAAATATTCACTTATTTAAACTTCCAGTAGGACTAAAATCTCTAGATCACACACTCACACGTTTTTACGTTTGAGAAAATACATGCACATTTAAGATGTGTTTTTACAGTAATCCGGACAAAATAACATATTTATATTTAAATATTTAGAGATTTATAAAAAATCAGAATCGGAATCGGTTATTATATCGGAATCGGAAATTTAGTATGGAATCGGTAATTGTATCGAAATCAAGAAAAATATTGGAATCGTCCCGTCACTACTTAGCAGTATTTACTGTTTTCATATGCAAAAAAATCTTTTGAAAAATCAATAGACTGTGTGAAGATTCATAACTCAAATACTATCTTCGATTGTTTATTTTCGTTCATACTTCTTTTCACCATCCAGGCTTTTATACATTGCCATCAGCTTTCATAAATATCCATATATTTTTTACCAGCAATGCTTCAAGCAAACTACCTTTCTCTTCTCAACGTATCTAATGATAATACGTTAAGACTTTCCATTTAGGTATGTACGTTATCACCTTTTACACACATTTAAAAAAGATGAGATCATTCGATCAATAGAGATAGTGATTTACTAATCACTAAGGTAATCAATTCCAACTTTACCTTTTTAAAAATGAATTGTTCCATGATCAAATTGTGTCCTAAAACAATACCATTTTTAATAAATACATTTCAGAAAGTGGCATTCGTTTCTTTGTTTTGAAGAATATTTTGCTGAAAATTATGTTTTATACTAAAAAGACAAAGAATATTTATTGTTGTGAAAAAGAACTAAATTTCTACAATACCAAATAAATAAATATATAAATAAATAATAATTTTATTTTATTTATTTGAAGAATATTTAGCTGACATTAACAATTATTTTTATGAAAAAAAGAAAGAGTTTTTTCTCCCAATAGTAAGTATTGACCCTAACAAACATTATTTCAAAAGGAATTTTATTTTTAAGAGTAAATTTATACAGATGTAAAACACACCATGGAATTTCCAGATGAACACAAGTTTTATGTCCTCTTATTGAGATTAAAATCAAGATATAATGATAAGAAATGAAGTCTAGAATCATTATTATAATTTTGATTAAAATCTGCTTCATTTTTCTGATCCTAGAAAATGTCTAAAAATTAAGTCTAAAGCTTAACAGTTCTGAAGACGAAATTCAATTCCAAGGAGTTTTTCTTAATTGGTGTCTAATGATTACAGATCAAATTCAAAGCTAATCGTAAATATTTGAACTCTTAAATAGCAGTTTATGCCCAGATTATTTCCATTAAGATATTCCAAAGATACTGAAAATACGACATAATCACATTAACACATCAATTCTCGTTATATCTACGAAATTCGGCAACGTTAAACCTGGTCAGTATTAAATGAGTGACTATTTGGGAATACTGGGTACCGTATGTATGAGGACATCGACACCTCCCTGCTAAAACCTAACCTCCTCATCTTCCATAATAGGAATATAAAAGCAACTTGTGACCGATTGTAAATTGGCGATTCTCATGAAATGTCCTCCTTTTGAGGAAACAGGTTTAACTCACCTAGAATGAGTGCTACTTCGGTTCAGTAAAAAAATGAAATTTGGGGGATATTTAATAAATGATATTTAATAAATGATATTTACTATGTATTTGTAAAATTTCACAAAAATCAAAGATATTTTCATGAAGGATTTCCAATTTCTTTTTATATCCTTTGCAAAAAATTAAATTATCTATAATATAAATCTCACCTGTCTGTCTAAATGTATGTATGTATGTATGTATGTATGTATGTATGTCAGGTCATGTCATATGCTACTGGTACCATGTAACCCAGAACTATCTGCCTCATGGTCGGGTCACCGGCGACTAAACTGGTTCCCCCACCAGACTTGTTTGGTGAGGAGGGTGGCTAGTCTCCCTGAAGGATTAAAAACAAGACCTTCCAAATTGCGAATGAATCATTTTTCGGGGTCAACGGCCAACTAGCACCGTGTGTGTATGTATGTGTGTGTTGGGGTGGAGAGAGCTCCCGTAAGCCGTGGTGAAAGCAACCTTTCTAGGAGAAGCGAATCTCTGATTTTAAAAAACCATAAAACGGGAGACCAGTACCCGCATTAAGTTGGTCTGCAGTTTAACTTGTTGCTGGCTATCTTGCTCTTGCTTGTTGCTGGATCTCAATGTTTTGAACCGAGAGTGAGACTTAGCTTTCGTACAAAGCTAGGAATCTGTAACATCATCTGTGTATAGATACTCCCTCAGACATTTGTCTATTAAAATGGTCCCGTGGCGATGGAAGTCATTTTTGGGCTCATGGACTTTTAAGTGTCTGAGGGAGTGGCACTCGTCTAACAAGACGTTGCAATCATCATGTATGTATGTATGTATGACCAAAACTTTTGGCAGAGGCAACGGATTTTCACGAAATCGGTATGGTTTTGAAGCTGGACTCTTCGGCCGAAAAATGTTGAAAACATTAATTCTGGACAAAAACATTAATTCCTTCACCCTCAACTTGGCACTTTTCAGCAAGGAGGGGGTCACTTTTTTCGCCACTTCCAGTTTTCTGACGACGGCAAAGACGTCACGTTTTTTTTTTTTGTTTTTTTTCAGGTTCTTTTCCTCCTTCACGGTACGGGTTCGAGCCTGCCTGCTTATCACCACTTTTTTTTTCTCAACACACACCTCCAAACACCCAGGCAATGCCGCGCACCCAGGTTAGTAATACATAAAATCTAGCAGCCTAACCTAGAAGCTGTGTACTTAAATTCATAATGGTCGGTTAGTGGGTTTAGGAGTGGGTTATGTACATACAGATATATTAACATAAACATACTTAACATTGAGGGAGTTTAAAGTATGAAATGAAAATTTTAACAAAATGGAATATTAGTGTATTTAATAGTGGATAAGAATAGTAATAAACTAGTATAAATCAGAACACAAGCACATAACTATAGCAGAACCAAGATATTTCGGTTAATTGATGGGATTATACTCATTTGGTATAAATAAACTTTATTTAGTGGAAAACAAAGTTTTTGTAGAGTTGCTTGAATCTTCTCCCCACTTCTCTCCTTTACATACTTCACCCCCCCATATTCAAATTCCGCACACATTTCTCGCTTTTCCTCTTAGCTTTACATTTTCTCCCCTTTTTGTGTCACCTTCAATGTTTCGCTGTATTAAAACTTCTTTTCTGCTCAATAAAGCTCATTTACATCAAATATTATGCAAATCGACCGAAATAGCTTTATTCTGCTTCGGTGATATTTGTCCTTATTTTACTTGTCTGTGTCCACGCATATCCAGTATTCTATACACTACTAATTCATACCTAGATGAATAAAGATAATGTATCATAGCAGATCCAAAGTGAAATGATTGTATATAAGTCACATTTTTGACACAGAATAGTTAACTGAAAATGGATGATAAATATTCTTTTCCAAACATCTGGCTAAAAGCTGTCTGGTGCAAAGATATTGGATATCATGATTTATACAATCAGGAATTTTTGTCAAGAATTATGAATGGCCGTCGTTTCATATGAATCTGCAGGATAACATTAAAAATGACATTAAATACAGACATACGACAGAATTAGTAACAACGAAGCATACACAACTTCCTTTAGTCCAGACGCAATTACACACAACGAAATTGATCATGGCAGATATTTGGTTTGATTACGTAAGTAAACAATAACACCTACTGCCAACAAGATCTTAATGTACAACACTGCTTCTAGTGGGAATATGTTTTCATAGGCAAATAATGAGAGAGTTGTAATGCCTGATGAGAGAATTTCAATGCGTGATAAAAAGGTTTGAATGCCTATTAAAAGAATTTGAGTTTTAATGCCTACTAGGCACGGTCCTTCTTCAGTCTCTGTGCACAGAGGTTTGTCAGAACAACCTGGCATAAGGATACTTTACCCTACAAGAAAACTCTAACCGAGAATTCAACATAATATGCGAATCCCAAAATAAGATTCACTAAGAAAATCTAGACACTGGTTCATATGAAGAATGGTGCACCTACTCCTAGTGATGCTACCACTAGTAACAGCAGTAAATTGGATACGCCACCAGACTAGATGAATTCTTGTCCTGAAATCTGGTAAGACTAAGCAAAGACCACAATAAAAAATAAACTATAAACCTAATTAAGTGTTCTATTGGGGAAAAAAAAATTGTTATTCTTCACTGTTTTATCAGCTCAAGTTTTGTGATTTTGTTTTCCATTAAGATAAGAAACTGTGCAATGTTTTTGTCCTTGCGGATCACTTACTTCATTAAGTTGAGTTTAAGAATTAAATAACTACTAAAATAATATTAGTTTTTCCCTCTCTATCTAAATTCATTCTCTTCAAATAAAGCCTTGAAGAAAACTCAGCATATGCCTCTTTGTGTTCTCCTTCTGCATAAAAAGAAGCAATGAACGGCAAAGAATGGAAACAGCAGTCGGTCAGTAATGAAGAAGAATATAAGAATAACGTAATTCACAAGTTATGTCTGACATACATTTAAGCTTGTCGCTTACTATCAAAAAGTAAAGTAGAAAAAGATTGAATGAATTAAACTCAAAAGTCAGGTCAAAGAAGAGAGCAGAAAAAAGCTCGTATAAAGAACATTTTATTTTGTTGTTGAAAATGTTACAATCATAGCAAACTACAGAGCTTTTGCTATTACTAACCAGCCTCTGTTGTATTGTCATTGTCGATTAAGGCATGTGTATGCCACTCTCTATTAGGCATGTGTATGCCGTGTAATGATACATAAATATGAGCATGGACAGATGAAATGAGGATGATACCATCGGTATCTGATGTGAGTCGTTAAGATAGGCTTGAATCTGATGAGCTCAGTAGATTATGAAATATGGACATAATAGGAAACTGTGTGCAGAATAGTAGACTTCAATGGTATCATCATGTTGAAAGAATCAATGAGAGTTCTTAGGTTAGTAACTGTAAAATAATTGGGGTGAGCTCGCAGACGAAGGCTAACGAAAACATGCAAGGAAGTGATAAAGATGGACTTCAGATAGATAAGGAAAA
Organism: Euprymna scolopes; assembly: GCF_053919585.1. Taxonomy (NCBI): domain Eukaryota; kingdom Metazoa; phylum Mollusca; class Cephalopoda; order Sepiida; family Sepiolidae; genus Euprymna; species Euprymna scolopes. The sequence goes on along the minus strand of NC_136484.1, from coordinate 148,309,219 downwards.
ACCTAACCGATTAGTTAGTTTGGAAATCGTTTTCTAAAAGCCGTCCACCACATGACAGCATGCAAAACAGATATTAAATCGAATATGATGATGAATAATGGTAACTCTAAAGTTATGATACCAAAATATGATGATGAATAATGGTAACTCTAAAGTTATGATACTAAACTATGATGATGAATAATGGTAACTCTAAAATTATGATACTAAACTATGATGATGAATAATGGTAACTCTGAAGTTATGATACCAAACTATGATAATGAATAATGGTAACTCTAAAGTTATGATACTAAACTATGATGATGAATAATCGTAACTCTAAAGTTATGATACTAAACTATGATGACGAATAATGGTTACTCTGAAGTTATGATACCAAACTATGATAATGAATAATGGTAACTCTAAAGTTATGATACTAAACTATGATGATGAATAATGGTAACACTAAAGTTATGATACCAAACTATGATGATGAATAATGGTAACTCTAAAGTTATGATACTAAACTATGATGATGAATAATGGTAACTCTAAAGTTATGATACTAAACTATGATGATGAATAATGGTAACTCTGAAGTTATGATACCAAACCAGAAAATCCTATTCTACTTCAACAACAGTAATTTAATTAGCAGGAATTGATCCACAACTTTACTAGAACAAATAACTAATACATTTGATTTGTGTTTGAAACATTAGCATCTAAGTAAAAGCTAACAATTTATTATTAATCGATGTTGTTAAATATTTTCAGTGAGTTCGAATGTTGATATAGACACTTTAATTCCTTCGGATAGGTTTATTTAGCTGTCAGAGTGTTTTCCATCTAAAATCTAAATGAAAATCCATAGCACCCCCAAAAAATTCACATTGTCAGCATGATCTCTTAACTTTCATGTGTTCTCTCTGTTTCCAAACACTTGACTCATTGTCCGCCACAATTATTGCAGTCACTTCTTTCATATGTAAATTAATCCTATTATATTTTGAAATCACATCACCTTCACATAATTCGATCTTCATTTAAATTTTTGACAATTTTCAGCTAATCTCTTCTACAAATCACTTAAGCTAATTTTAAATACATGTTTAAGGGTCATTGTAGTGAAAATATATGCACCTTACTTCCAAGATCCTCATCTGACAAAATGCCAGAGAGGTTGGCTGGTGCGTCTTATTTAAATTAACAGCTATCGAATGGTTGATGACGATTCAAGTCTGTCTTTAATTATACCATTTTCATATAATTTCTCTTCATGCACCACCTATCTTTAACCCCTCATTAGCCAAGTTGCATTTCCATACATCAACATACTGTATATACATGCCGGAAAGACTTTTACTTGGTCGACAGTAACAGCGCCTTACCGGATAGTAATGGCAGAAGTTCTCTGAACTTACTTCATCCACTCCTAACTCTTGCATACCACACTAACACCTGCTCCCCACTGTGTTCCAATAATAATTAGTAACAATATTTCTGAATAACCTCAATAACCTTAAATATACTTTCTCCGCTTATGAGTTTTCATCTGTATTCATTTTTTTTACACTTCTTGCACACAAATTGATCCATATTATAAATAATCATTTATACATATAATAAAATTGCCCCCTCCTAAATTCAGGATAATAACCAAACGCTTCCTATGCACATATCTTCTACTCAATACCAACACTATTTCCTACATCACGTTTCAGGAAAATATTTCTGCATTTTTACTTATTTCAAAATTCATTGCAAAAACGTCTTCCAAATTTTTCCTTCCGTATAAAATATCTACTAACACGGCATCATTTAACACCGGGTCTGTATTTTACATAAGGAACACAGTTTTAGTACACCACTACATTTCATAATTTAGGTATTTTTGTTTTTTTTAACTCTAACTGCTTGATAAGTATACATTTTGGATAACTGCATTTAATTTAAACAAATACACATTCGATATTTTCAGCTGACAGGTACGTTTATCTTTTCAATTTCGATTTCTCTTAATTATTTATTTCATTATACTTATTATTGTTTCATTACACTTCTAAAAATAATACAAACATCTCAAATTTTTTTAATTATGCAGTTACCATGTGGGATAATTCTGTAAATTGACCCTAATTTAAGTTTTAAGATCGTTTCGGCAAAAGTCGGTTCGGTTCGTTTTAAATTATATAGAAGCACAAAAAATTCCACACGACTATCCACTATTGTTACACCTAAAATATTTTATGGATATTTTTTTCATTGTTAAAATTTTCCTCTATATGCTATCTTGGGAAACGCTGGAAAACGGGTCTTGCTAGTTTATTTAATACTAAACTTATCTAAAAATAAAAACACGAATGTTAACCACAGAGTCACGTTACACACAATATCGTTCGTTTACTTTATCAAAAGTTAACACTATTCGTCGTTTGGCACACACCTGGACAAAGTATAGATTTATAATAAAATTAAAAACAGATATAAATCCTCAGAAAGCAGAGATTTCAGTGTACACATTCTATCTTCGTTCAACCATAGTTTTATTCCTCGTTGGTTAAAATCCTCTACAAGTCTTATTTTTCGCTTTGTGACTTTTTTATTCACTTAATAAATATGCAAATATGAGTTTCCACCAAAAATCAGCATTATACACAACATTTCTGTACTAATAAACCAGTACTTATCAAGGCCAAAAACTATTCGAGGATAAAGATTAGTGAGATTTTAAAAAGAGGAGTGTTTCTCCCGAAATATCAAAATATTATCCACTATACCGGATTTTATTAAAAGTCAGTAAAAGATTTACAGAAAAAATAAATGGATAAGTTTTTGGAAAGAAATATAGCTTATATATATCTAGTATGTTGAGATTTCTATTACCTTGATAGGTTCTAATACAAAAAATTATCTTTATCATTTAATTTCATATATATATATATATATATATATATATATATATATATATTAGTCCTCGCGCAAAAGAGCAGGACATAAAATGTTTTAAATAATAATAATAATAGAATAACAATAACAAAGACTTTCGCTGGCGAGGACTACTATTGACCGTAACCAGTTATACAGTCCTTTTGAAATTTTTATCTCTATTTTTCTCGTTATGTACTGAATATTTGTTAATGAAACCTATATGAAATATGTTCCTTATTAAATTTTAAAGATTTCCTATTCTGAAAGAAGTTTTTAAAAGATTTAATCTATAAAGTTATTTTGAAGTTTTTGTTAAAAAAATCAGATTTTTTCATTATTCAGACCTGTATTACAAAGAAGGGGTTGCAAAAAATGAGTTGTGGTGTGAGGAGAAATACAAACTGAAACAGAGAGAATATTCAGACCTGTAATAATACAAGGAGGAGGTTGCAAAAATGAGTTGTGGTGTGAGGAGAAATACAAACTGAAATAGAGAGAAGGAGAGTTTTAAAATATAATCTTAAAAAGATAAGATGCAAGTTAGAAAAGCATTTCATCCAAGGCATGGAAATTGTTAAACAAAATGTTTTTACTATAGGCTTTAAAAATAAAGGTACAAGATTCAATTTGAATTATTTTTCATCTAGCAATTAATGATATAGATATAAAATTTTCAATGATTTTTTTTTTAAGTGCAACAGAATGTACATTACATAAAATAAATCCAAGGTAATTTTTCATTCAATTTAAATTAAATATTTATACTTTACTTTGTAAAATTTATAAAAGTGCACTTTGAAGATAAATAAATTTCAAATTGAATCTTGTACCTTTATTTTTAAAGCCTATAGTAAAAATATTTTGTTTAACAATTTTCATGCCTTGGATGAAATGCTTTTCTAACTTGTATATATATATATATATATATATATATATATATATATATATATATATATATATATATATATATATATATATATATATGTGTGTGTGTGTGTGTGTGTGTGTGTGTGTGTGTATGGAGAGAAAGAGAGAGAGGGGGAGAGAGAGACGGGGAGAGAGTAAATTGAGACAAATACATTTATAACATTATTTATATTTATTTCAGTTCAAAGAATTCAAGATCAGCAATAAGACGTGCTATCGTTTCTAAAAGAATAAGAATTTTTTTTTGTTTTTATTTTATTTTTTACTTTATTTCAATATGTCTGTCATGCAGCTCTTTTTACAAAATATCATATAATAAAGTCAAGGAATAAAAATATCAACATCAACATTTTCTGCTTATTTAACAAAATATATTTCAAATCATTGCAAGCAATATATATATATATATATATATATTGTTTGCAATGATATATGTATATAATTATTTACTATAATAATTATTACCTACAGACACTAGTGCTTCATCCTTTCGGGAATCATCAGTGCAGGGTGTTACAATTAACACCAGTCGATAAACTCGAACTTGGCAACAGAAGCCATCTCTGGCTTTATTAGTAAGGACCTTATCCATTCAGTCACTGTTAACCGTGAGAAATATTGTTGAAATTTAAACATTTATTCTTCTTTAAAAAATCAGAGTGATCTAATCATTATATGATGATCTGCGCAGAAGAGCTAAATTGGCCGACTTTTTATTTCAACTGTAAAGTGCTCGACGATAAGAAACGAGTTTCTTAAAGGGGTTGAAATAATTATTTATTATAATAATTATTACATACCTACAGTTGGCTTGAGGTAGTTGCCTATCTAGCCTCAGTGATGAGCTGTGATACAGCGAAACAGTACTGTATGTGGATGAATATATATATATATATATATATATATATATATATATATATATATATATATATATACTAGAAGATCGCCCGGCGTTGCCTAGTCGTAATGTTATATTTAAAATTATCCAGATTTCATGTTTATTATTATGGAGCCAATCCTCTAGTGATTATTATATTCTACCCAATATAAAATCTCTCCCTCCCCCCGGCGTGACTCGATCGTAAAGTACACTTAAATATGATATTTTAATTCATACAGGTTTCGTATTTATTATAATAGAGCCAATTCTCTATTGATTATTATATTGTTCCCAATATATAGCAATGATTTCAGAAGTTAAAAAAAAATGACTTAGGTGCCATCAGCCAGAATCGAAAGCAAAACAGTTAATGCTCCAAACTAATTTGTTATCATTTCCACTATCGACGGATGTATAAGAAAACAGTAAAAATTAAACAACTTTAACCTATAGCTGTATATTGGCGTATGTGCTGAAGTAACAGGTTTAGTCGACTTATTTCTCTCAAGGACAATTTTATTTTTAATTTTGACTCCATAGGTACTATTTGTACCGGCTAAAATCTAAATCGAATTTGTTCCATAGGTCCAAATTCCCTATATATTATGTTTCTAAGTATGTAAACCAAAAATTGAGGGAAGAGTTTGGTAGCAACGTGCCACACACACAGACAAGGTCATAGATATATACACGTGTGCATGTGCTAGAACATTTTCATCCAAAATGTTACGCAATTAGGCGCAACGTAGAAAATATACATCAAAGCGTAAAAGTTAAATTACATCAATCATCCAATAAGAAATCTTCAAGAATGAATGATTAATTAATGAAATTTCGGTTTTCAAACAATATGCAAATTAGTACACTTTTATTTAGTTGCTCATATATCAATGACTGGGTATATTATTATGTTTTAATAATTTTTAAATGGAAAGTGTGAGCTGTTAATACCAATGTAAGTGTGACTAAAACACAACTTGATAGGTGTATAAAAGACATATTGAAACAATAACGATCAGTTAAATATAATTTGAACTGTGCCAAAATTTGTTGATGAAAAAAAATAAATAAAAAAAAAATGTTATAACATTAAATAAAATAAAATAGAAGTTAAAAAAAAAAAAAACTAAATTTTTATTTGATGCTATTTTATCGTTCATTTTTTTGTTTTCTCCAAGACTTACTTTCAGGAAAAAAATCAAAAAAGTACTTCTTGCTGTTTCATTAGTTTAAAAGTCAAATTTGAATAGAAATAAAAAGAAGCAAAGATCAAAACTGCTGATTTTCACGGAAGTTAGTCTCTTATGTGCTGCATTCATTATATTAAATTCTCTATTGTTTTGTGTCTAGACTCAACAAAGTTTTGGACTGTTGTATTCTCTGGTCACAACTAAAAAATGATTTTATCAAAATCATTTAACAAATTAGTATAAAAATATCACTTATTTTATTAAAAGATATTGTAATCCCGGGGTGATCGGATAAGTAAGGTAGTAAATAAGAATTATAATCTAGATAGTAATAACATGACGTCACGGTTATGACGTCATGTAATAAGATGTACATCACGGTTATGGGTTGACGTCATGTTTGGAATGCGCCTATGGTTGTGTTAAGGAATAGGCTGATTTACATATTCCAGAACTAATGGACTTACCCAGACATTATAAATATAGTTACATCTTAACATGTAGCATTTCGGTGCATTCATTTGTCACTTGAGATCGATTGCAGATACATGCTAGTCAAAGTTCCGATCCTGTCAATCAGTTTGGCAGAAACTGGGTCATTTTGGTGACCTGTAATCTGGCGTGTTGAGGCATTCGTTCTAGTTAGTCCTACGAGGTAAACTCTCCTAGCGCTTGCCTACTGTATTTCTGGTTGATTAAATTTATTGCTTATTGTCTGAGGCGCTCTGATCAGGGAATGCCGACGGGGCTGAGCTGGCAATTTTTTTAAAGTCAGAGTGCTCCTCCTTTAGAGTCACTGACTTGACTCTCCCCTTTTCCCATCTTATGCCACGTCTTTTTGTGATGAGAAAGGAGTAAATACTGCTATTTGAGGCAGTTATGCCCCTAGAATCATGACGTGTACTTCTATAACATACTTTTTCTAATGCTCCTTTTGTTACCTATACCAATGTTTGTCTTGATTATTATTGGCCTGCAAAGCTACAACGGATTTTTTTCATTTATGACAAAAATGAAAATCTAATTTTTTGTTTGTTTAGATTGCCAGGTACGGGGATTGAGGAACGTGTTTCAGACAATTTTTAGAATTACATCACTAATCGTGAGAAAATCAGTAAAACAAGATTGGCAATCAAAGTTTTTTTTACTGGAGAGTTACCACTTATCAAGGCTTGAAGACCACTGAAGGATAAGGGTTAATGAGTATTCAGTGGTCACCGAGACAAAAGTGTATTAATCATTAATGATGGAAATTGGATATAATTTGATTATTTACATTGGACTTGAAGAAGACCACATTGTAGGCAGCTGAAAAGCAAGCAAGCAAAACAGAATTCCACTTTCAGTTCTAGGAAAGAAGCGTTGTTTATGGAATCTGCATTTAAATTTGGGCTCATATAGAGCGTGGGTGGGTGGGGAAACCTTTGATAGTAGTTTTAGTTAGATGAGTGTTTTTGTAAAAATTTGGCAAGGGTGGACCATGGATTGAAACTCAGACGAGCACTTACCATGGTGTGTAAACATTCCACTTTTTGCTCCCTCCAGCAGGGACTGGGGAGCTCACTGTATATTTAAAGTTGAGTGTACCAAGAGAATGTTGGTATTCCACTAAAAAAAAAAAAAATAAGCCATGAAAAATCTTTCTTGTTTCAGTTCTTCGTTTTTACTACGACTTTCACATTCTGCGACCAGTAAAACAACCGGATATGAAGTGACAATATTAAAGAGTGGTAAATAGCAAACAAAAAATGAACGTATCTGATTACACTTGCTTAGTTTTCAGGTGCTGGTGATGTTTTTGTATTAATTGCCCCGATTTAAATCAATCGTATACTCTATTTTCTTCGTTTCCTTTGCCTCCTTGGGTTTACTTGTGAGTGCACCTGCAGATGTTACCTCATCTCACAATGAGAGTTATGGAAGGTGTGGTCTCAATACCTCTCTGATACGGACAGGAATCTGAAACTGGGACAACGTTTTCACTTAACATATCTACATACTATTAAAAAGTTATGGCGTTTGAGCATCTGTCAGGTCGTACACAAATATAAACACGCGATTAGTTGACAAAAAATAGTAGTTAGAATACATATCATTAAGGCAGTAGTTTTTACGATGTCAACACCCGAGTTCGAATCTCACTTAAGTCTAAACGATGTTTTTTTTTTTTTAAACTGGATGCATATTTTAAAAATATAAATTTATTAAATTAATTACAGACGAAACGTGTACAGGTCTTAATTTATTTCTCTTTCTCTCACGTCTAGCCTTATCACTTTCTCTAATGTTTTCTTTGGCCTTCCTCGACGAACTGACCCTGGCACCTCAACTGTTCTATGTCTATAAATCCAAGAGCTCATTCAATTTTTAAACGTGGCCATACTAGTAAAGCCTTTCTGTACTGTCCAGATTTACCTTCTTTTGCGGTCATCAGATTGAAGCTTGTCTTTTAGAATCACACTGCACATCCAACAGTCTCATAATTTTTCTTCATGCAATGCATGTCCACAACTCTCATTGGCCAGGGTTCATGTTCATACTTCATCACATCTAAATTCAACACCTATTGGGCCGATGAAACAATAATAATAGAAAATATTTTTTAAAATCATAACAATGTGTTAAACATAATTTTCTAATTAGGTACACTGTAGCAATGTTTTTTTTTTTTTAAATCGCTCCAGACAAGGCATGAAGCCACTTGATGTCAGGAACTAACATGAAAGGAAGCAAAAGCATAAGATTCTTATTGGCCTTAGTCTTGAAAAGACCAAGACTACAGGTAAGAAAAAAAAAACAGTAAGCATGAAGGGGTTCACAAGCCTGCAATTCTTGGAAAGAAGCTACTCGAATAGGATGCTGTATTAACAAGGGGATATGAAAACAGCGAATTGATGGCAACCAATAAAGCAGCAAGTTAATCGAGCTAGAACAAAGGAAATGGGACATAGATTTGACAATTCTGAATAGCATGTGCCATAATAGTATAAAAAAGACTGAGGCTAGCAACATTACCTCTGTGAAAGATAGATTGCAGAGAAGAAAGGGTGAGGCATATCAAATTACGGATACATTTCTGCACTTTATCAAGAAAACTCAAATGGGACGGAGATTCCACACAAATATGACAAAAGTACTTACTTGTAAAGGCATCATTTTGTATAAGAGAAAAAAAACAAATCGGAAACCAAGGAGAGAATTGTGTATTTTTCATAAATGTATGTCTTTGATGATTTCTAATGTTTTTCATTCTTGTGACTAAATCACTGACGACAGCACCTGTTTCGATTTATTTGTTTCATCCCTTAAACTAGTTCTATAATAATAATAAATAGGGAATGGAAGTCATGCTAAACTATTATCTTATCTCATCGGGGGAGCATTTGATTCTTCTTTGAATCTATTCTATTCTATTCTGTTGAATTATTGGCCACGATTTGCTCTCCCATAATTGGCAGCAAAAGACTTACATGTGTTGAATAATGTATATCCTACTCTTACAAACATAATTATCTATCTATCTATGTCTCTCTCTCTCTCTCTCTCTCTCTCTCTATATATATATATATATATATATATATATATATATATATATATATATATATATATATATATATATATATGTATATATATATATATATATATATATATATATATACAATTACATTGTGTGTATGTGGATGCATGTGCAAGTGTGTGCATACATATATATATACATAGGGCATATATATATATATATATATATATATATATATATATATATATATATATATATATATATATATATATATAAAGTGTATGTATAGTGTGTATATATGTATTTTAATAATAGAAAGTTTTTCAAATAGCTCGAAAGAGCAAGACCAGCACTTTAATAAAATATTTTAATATTATATACACCACATAAAATGTACTATTATATACACCACATAAAATGTAATATTATATACACCACATAAAATGTAATATTATATACACCACATAAAATGTAATATTATATACACCACATAAAATTTAAAGGAACAAAATTCTCGTACATTCACACAAAAATTAGTTTTTTATTTGCAGTTTGCAATTGTTTGGGACCACCACAAAGACATTAGTAATATTCAAAATGTATATGTATATGGTTCTGGATATGACCTTAAACTATATCCAGTGGTGAGGCCCCAGCTTGTGAGCTTTGGGGAGTGTGGAGCCACCCTTTAATTATCATTGCTCCCATGTTCACTCTGGCCCAGAGTGTTAGTACCTGTTAGGGTCCCAACTATGGGTTAAATAGAAACCGACTTAAAAATAACAAATATATTCTATTAAAAATTTTTTCTTCAAAATCTTTGGATTCGGCATTAAATAACCCAAAAAGGGTTGATATGCCGTAAAACGAAAAACAATCAACAATTAATCAAAATGTATAAGGAGTTTTATTTCTTGATAAGACTATCCTTAATGCTCCTAAAAATGGATGTAAACCATCTAAACTCAGAGATTCGAGACCCTTTCTGGATAATTGTTTATATATATTACAAATATCATCAAAATAGGATATATTTGAAGCTTTAAAAAAAAGTTCAGCTCCCATAGTTCTTTTAGATTGGGAGGTCACGTAGAGATTCGGGGTCATTTCATATGTCTTTCTCAGAAAATTTTATACATATAATTTAAATTTCATAAAAAATAGGATATATTTGAAGCTTTAAAAAAAAAGTTCAGCTCCCATAGTTCTTTTAGATTGGGAGGTCACGTAGAGATTCGGGGTCATTTCATATGTCTTTCTCAGAAAATTTTATACATATAATTTAAATTTCATAAAAAATAGGATATATTTGAAGCTTTAAAAAAAAAGTTCAGCTCCCATAGTTCTTTTAGATTGGGAGGTCACGTAGAGATTCGGGGTCATTTCATATGTCTTTCTCAGAAAATTTTATACATATAATTTAAATTTCATAAAAAATAGGATATTTGAAGCTTTAAAAAAAAGTTCAGCTCCCATAGTTCTTTTAGATTGGGAGGTCACGTAGAGATTCGGGGTCATTTCATATGTCTTTCTCAGAAAATTTTATACATATAATTTAAATTTCATAAAAAATAGGATATATTTGAAGTCTAAAGGAATTATGCCATCGTAGCTTCTTTCTGGATGAATTAGAGATTCAGGGACACTTCCATTGTCTTCCTCGAAATAGATGAATTCTTGTCCTGGAATTCAAACACAGTATGAGAAAGGTATTTACAAAGAGAATGTCCAGCAACCAAGGTATGGATAAAATATAATTAATTACTTATTATCAACATGTCTCACTACCACTGATCTGTGATTTGAAACAAGATATATGGTTAAGTGGCAGTTTTAGTCATTTAGAACTGCTTTAAAGCTTCACCATTCACTCATTTTTCGACCAAATTTCAAACAATTATCACAGTTTATAGATCGCCTTCTCAGCTATATTGTGAAAAAAACATTTTTTCAATTTTCGTTCAGTAAAAGAAAAGTTATGATGAATTTACTTGTGTTCAAAATCGTAAAAAAACGTAAGGAGGTGAGCGACGTTTTTTTATGACTGGTTTCCATAGCAACCACGTCGCTTCAATGACTACTGTTGCTACCAATTCTCTCACGAAAAGAGAAGTAACAAGTAAAACAAAGAGAACGAAAGCATGAAAGGGAGATAATTGGAGGATCTTATTGAAAGCAGACGAGTGCCGTACATTGTTATTACATATGTGTATGTTATGTTTATGGGGGCAAAAAAGCAAGACTGAAATTAAACAAAAAAGAAGTGAATTTACTGAAAGCCTGGAAAAACCATGGATTACAATAGAAAAATGCGAGCATGAAATATAATATGGTTAAGCTTAAACATGGAAAAGTAAAGGACAAGATATTCTAGTAAAAAATATAATAAATTTATCTTAAAATATTGCAGCATTAAGAATTTTTTTAATTCAATTCATAACATTATATAATCAATTCTTAATGTTGTAATATTTTAAGTTATAAATTCATTATATTTTTTACTAGAATATCTTGTCCTTTTCTTTTCCAGTTTTAACAACTAGTCCTTTACTTTTCCATGTTTAAGCTTAACCATATTACTTTTCATGCTCGCATTTTTTTATTGTAATTATAATATGGCTAACTGGACAATTAGGAAGAGGAAAATAATGTCCTTAACTTATTTACTAACTCAGTGTTTGGGAAGTAAAGGAGAACTTCAATAAAACATTTGAATATCTATGTATTTCATACAGAAATTAAGTGTTAGCCCCAGGAAGAAGAGGGGTTGATTTCTGAGAACTTCGACTGATCTTAAATGAAGCAAAAGAGAGAAATACTAAATCTCTAAAAAAAAAAAAAAATTTCCGGAACATCATCGGAAAATACAATAACATAACCAACTATCATGATAAGGACAAACATAAAAAATAAAGTTTGTGAATTTTTTAGATTAGGAAAATGTATTAATGAAATGAAGTGAAAATAACAACCAAGATGAGAATAGTAGCTCAGAATAATCCAAATAAAAATAATGTTTATGCTATTGTGTCAAGTTAATGGTTTGAAGAAAAGGGGATGGTGAAGGGATGTTGAGAGGAGGGCATCCAATCCTATTCTAACTATCCTCTTTTCTCATAATATTTTTCAATACTAGGACTTATACTTAAGTCTTTGGGACAAACAATCGAGGAATTGACTTCGAATATCACCAGATGTCTACTGGCATAAATGAAAAGGAACGTTTTCAAGTTTCTGCCCATGTGTGTCACGTTACTATCACACTCCTCTATTCTGTCTATTGTTAGTTCGACCTCCTCTCACTTACATCACGAGTACTTTACCGACCTCAACATTACATATCACCAGTTGGAAATAAGCAAAAATCCTTCTCCACAAAATGGTAGATGTTAAGCGGGCATGTCCACTAGTATATCATCAAGTTAGTTGAGAATAACAGAAAATTAGGACCGTTGAAAGATTAGCCGAGATCAACTTGTTGATCTTGAGCTAAAAATCTCTTAGACAGTGGGAATGTATTAGAAGCAGATATGATGTCACATGACTTAAACAGAGAGAGAGTTATGGAAAAAGACAATCCATTGGGAAGCATGAGATAGGTTCGGATGTTGGCTGGTAACATCTAATTAATTAGTGATTATATATTTCTGCCCCCCCCCCTCTCTCTCTCTCTCTCCCTCCCTCCCTCTCTCCCTTCTCTCTCTCTCTCTCTCTCTCTCACACTCACTCGCTCGCTCGCTCTGCCCCTCCCTCTTTAAACACTAATCAATGATTTGGATAAAAAATTACATTGAATAAATGATTACTATCTTCCATCAGTTTTAAGTCGAGTTAGTCCTTTTAAAAAGTAGGAATAAGAAATGCGAGATTTTTCAACAATCTTGCAATACTTTTAATACCACAGAAAAAAAGAAGGAACGATGGTAAAAAAGCAGCTGAAATTTTGCATAAAATTCAATGTTCTTTCCAGTAAATAAATATGCAATTGATTACTGTAATATATTCTAGTAATTTCATGCAAATCGGAAATTTTTAATTAAAAAAAAAGATGTGTGTGTTTACAGTTGATGCATGAGTGTCCCACTGCCGAGAGTCTGATAGGATTCTTTGAAGAAGTTAATATTTTAGAAATCTTGCATGTCTCATGTATCATCTCCTTCGGATTATGTTAAATAAAATAATTGTTGTGCCGAACGACAACTGATTTTTGTACAACTATCTGGACTTTGTCTGCAATAGTTTACAATGATGCTGAACTTCTCTACCCTTCTTTTCCTATTACGATGCAGAAATGTGCTCATGTTGATCACATATTTTTGCTAGTATACATAACAAATTAACATATACTACACCACCCCAAAAGAAGGAGGTAATTCCTGGGAGGATGGTATCATGACGAGCTAACATATACTATGTTGAGTCAAGGTAGTCCTTTTAAAAGTAGGAATAAGAAGCATTAATTACAAGACAGCATTGCTTCAGTCATGGAGGATCATAAGGAAGGTATGTACCAAGAGAATGTCCAGCAATCAAGGTATGGATAAAATATAATCAATTATTTATTATCAACATGTCTCACTACCACTGATCTGTGATTTGAAACAAAGATCATATTGAATAAATAACTACTGTCTTCCATTAATTTTCAGAAGAGTTAGTCCTTTTGAAAGTATAAGTAAGTTACTTTAATTACAGGATGGCAAGTCCTCAGTCTGGCAGGATCATAAAGAAGCGCATATAAGGAATATGACCAGCAAACAAGGTATGAATAACAATTTGTAAACTTCAATGTTTCTGCAATGATGGTTATTATATGTACAACACACGCTTCATAATGCAATACAAAGAAGTTTGTCACCTTCTTAACAATCTGAGCACAAAAATAAGCAATATATAGCATGCTCGCCTTTGCATTAGATTGCCAATTGGACATCGATTAAACAAACGCCAATACATTTCCTGAAGCATTACAGCAACAAATATACGAGAGATGTTCCAAAAGTAATGCCTCTTACTTTTTAATCTGCCTGATAGAATCAGAGGGGATTGCAAATTGCATTGTTATGATGACTGAACTGATGTATTTATGACCTGAATGTTCAATTCTCTATTGTAGATATCTAGACTCTAAGAAAGCAACGCCTGTCATAGACGTGCGTCAGAAGCCAAGATGTGTCATTAAATTCCTGGCAAAAGTGCATTGAGGATGGTGGAGGCTATGTAGAAAAATAAATTCTGGATCACAAAAGGTCATTCGTTTTAATGGTACCAGTCCCATCTTCTTAGCACTTCAACTTTTTTAGTTTAAAAAATAGGCGGCTTTCCTTTTGGAACGACCCTCGTAAGTCAGTAGCAATAGGGATAATGTCAATGTCTTACTTAATGTCACCACGCGTGTTCAGCGTGCAAGATATTTGGTAAAAGAAATATTGCCGCACCTGACATTGCAAATTATAGGAAAGTGGATCTTGTGGTCGATGGAAACCTCGTGATTTCTCGTGATTTCTCGTGATCTAACACGTTCTAATTTCTGTTTATTGCATCAATAAAAGGCGCATCACCGAAGAACGAAGAGTATGGATTGTGACTTTGGCACAGAAGTGTCGAAAGATCTTAATGCTTACTATCGTAAATCGTCGATATTTGATTTATTTAGTTCGCTCATTGCCGGTGTTAAGGTTTCAGCGACCCCCATTAAATTGTGTTCCGGTAGAGATTTGTCACCAGAAGCAACAATATTACATTGTATATCCACTATTTAAATGTGCAGATCAGTTCTCTCTTTTTTATTTCTTTAGTATAAGAGTAATCTAATGTAAAACATTGTTTTCATATAGTCAAGTAATTTACGATTTTAATCTGAAATACTAGTATATGTATATATAGTATATAATATATATATATATATATAATACAAAGCATTGTTTTCCGAAACGATCGTACAGATAATTGATTTTGTTGTTGTTCCTTCTTATGAAACGGATTTTTAATTTAATTATAATTTGATTTTTAAATTTTAAATTATCAATCACATTACTTAATATTGAATTAGCTCTAGGACATTTAACTATCGAGCTTATTATATATCTAAATTACAACGAGCACTTTCTCTTTCCTGTATTTTAATTAAACTAGTAATTTCACTGTTACATTAAAATACACTCAGCTCTTTAGACTATTGTTCTAATCTCCTTTATATATATATATATATATATATATATATATATATATATATATATACATATATATATATATATATATATATATATATACTAAAGGCGCGTTTCTCCATTTTTATTTACTGTTTAATTTTTAATTTTTCGTTTATATGTGTATATGTACTGTGTGCATGTGTGTATGTGCGTACTTATATGTGTATATATTTAAAACTGATGTGACACCTTCTCATTGGCTATACCTCCTTCTCCTCCTCCTCCTTCCTTCATTTTCCATTCCCCCTTTCCCCGTGTATGCCTATACTTTCACTACACCAATGAAGACTGAAGGATCGATCGAAAAAGATGTACCTGTAAAAGTTTTTTAATTTCTTTTCATAATATTATTTTATATTCCTGCACGTCACCAATTGAAAACGAATAAAGAAAAGTTATAAGCTTTTATACTTTTCGTATTCTTTTTATACATTTCCATTCATATATATATATATATATATATATATATATATATATATATATATATATATATATATATATATATATATTAATGTTTATCTCCTGATTAAAACAGCTTACCTTTGAAAATCGGTAGGTTAAGGATTAATCTTTATTTTAATTCCTTCTTCAAATATTTGCTAGATTAATGGATAATGCAATTTATACAATTTTTCCCATAAATTTTCTAGTTTGTTAATTGCTCTATCTAGTATATTGATCATTCTATTCTCTTTCGTTCTTTATATATATATATATATATGTGTGTGTGTGTGTGTGTGTGTGTGTGTGTGTGTGTGTGTGTGTGTACTAGCAGGCCGCCTGGCATTGCCCGGTTGTAAAATACGCTTAAATAGGATATTTTGATTAATGCAGATTTCGTATTTATTATTATTATATTATATTGGACCCAACATAAGTCCAGTTAAAACAGATAGAAATATATAGAAGCCAGAAGTAACTGTAAGAAAGAAATAGCGACAACTAAGAGAGAATTTACGGAAGCCACCAAAAAACGCATCGAAGCACAGAAATTAGTAACCCGTGACTTCTAGAAAATCTACAACAGTGTAGTAAATAATGGGAAATCAACAATTCCCCCACTATCCAACAATCATGAGGCTGATTGCTCAGCAACCGAGAAGGCTAACATGCTTGCCAGTCGGTTTGCCTCCAACTCCACACTAGACCCTGCTAACCACCCCCTCCCTGACTTTCCTTTCCGGATAGACGCCACACTAGACGATCTGAAAATCACCCCTTCTCAGGTGCATGCTATCATAAAAAATCTTGACACTTCAAAAGTATGTGGATCTGATCTCATCCCGGGTGTGCTATTAAAAAAGTACTCCGCCGAAGTAGCTCCAGTTCTCTCCAAACTTTACAAAAAATGCCTTAATGCATCTTGCTCTCCTGCCATGGTGATTGTACATCTAAAAAAGCAAAATAGATTTAAGGCTCCCAAAACTCATACGAGAATTGTCGGTATGGATAAAGTACTTGGTAAAAAAAATGCAGTTGCAAGTGACACTCTTTTGGAGGTTGAAGGTTCAATACTTAGTGCAGGCGACACTCAGAATGCAATTGCAAATTACTTAAGAATTCTACCCGGTCATGGCTGACAGAGGGAAATCAAATAAAATGTTTAGTTCAAAATTCTGTGCAGATATCCGAGTTCAATAGAAAGATTCCCGAGTTCGACAAGACCTATCTGAAGAAAGTTGGAGGGTACGTCGACCAAAACGTTGTGAGAATAATACTGAAGATGCGAAGAGTAGTCTGAATAATCCAAATAGCATACTTTAACGTTGATAAACATCATCTGGATGGATAGATATTTCGAGTTTTGGCTGGTCACACCAAATTCTCTGCAACCGATTCAGTTCTGACAAGGAATCATGCTGTTACTCTTTGGAGCATTCCAAAGATCAAACTGAAACAGACGGTCGAGAGAACCATCATTGACCTTAAATCATGAGAAGACAGAGAAAATGTCAAGATTAGCGGATATCATTTCGAACGTCACTGACAAAGAAATGCAAGGGTTAACCAGCGACAATGGCAGGCCTATCGATTCCAACCACTACTTTCACTGACCATCGGATGTGACTTTTGTGAACGGATGTCCAATACCAGCATTGGTCTTGTCAATCACTGGAGACACTGACATGAATGATGAGGAACTCATTGAAAAACGAAAAATAAAAAAAATTGAACAAAGGATGGAGGAAAAAAAAAAAAGAAACTACTTGGAAATTATGAAGAGGCAAAGAGTTGACATCAGTTAGGCTGTACGCATTCATATCGTTTCTTACGCATTTGAGCCGGATTATGTTTAGTCTACCACACTTTGTAATGTCTGGATTGTCCAGGCGCATCATGGAGTTGGTGAAAAAGAAAAGACAAAAATGAAATAAGGATAGAGAAAAAGAAGAAACTACTTGGAAATTATGAAGAGACGATGATTTCAGACTTGTTATGAAATTGTATCACAGTCAAATCAAGTAATTTTAATCTATATACTATTGAAAAGTTACGGTGTTTTCAGAGTGTATGCCCATAAACAAATAGGAACATGCGATTGGTTGGCAAAAGAAGAAATAGGCGTACAATTTAGTAAGGCAGTAGTTTTTATGATGTCAATACCAGTGTTCACATTTCACGTAAGTCTAAAGTATTTTTAAACTAGAATTTTATCACTTTATAGATATTAGTATGACATGACATTCAAAAGTATTATATAAATACTCATTTTTAAACAAAATTAACATTTTTATAATTTGCAACAAGCAATAGATAGTGGGTATTTGGTATTAGTTTAAAGCAAATTATTTTCGCTTAAAAACATAATTTCTAACTTTTTTCCAATAAAAAAATAGTACATTGCAGTTACTTATTTCTTCATGCAAATGCTAAGTAGCATTTTTCCACAAAATTTCACAAATGTTTTTCTTCGTACTAGCTATAAAGCATTAGAAGCTAGATGAAAATGTAAATTAACATACCTACACGCAGAACTGTATAAATAAAATTATACAAACATTGAAACAGTTTACGTGATTAAACTTATGTTTCCATGTAAGTACAACTCTATAGTGTCTGTCTGTTTGTTTGTCTGTTTGTTTGTTTGTTTGTGTGTGTGTGTGTGTGTGTGTGTGTGTGTGTGTGTGTGTGTGTGTGTGTGTGTGTGTGTGTGTGTGTGTGTTGTGGAAATCGATACGTTAACAGTTCGAACATTCAAATAAATTTCAATACAGGTGAAATTTTGCTATGAATCAAGAAGAAATCATTGAAATTTTCTTTAAATTCCTACTAGTAGTTATCGGTTAGGCTCATAAAAATAATAAAATATTGTGAAGTAAATAAACGAAATTTATTATTTCTTTTTTTGTTTGTTTGTTTCACAAAACAAAAATGAAATTAAACAAAAATATTTCAGTGAAAGATCTGTTTTAAAAAAAGGTTTAAACATTTAAAGATTTAATGTCAAGGCTGTGAGTTCCATTATAGAAGCGTTGATTAAATTTGAATAAAATAAAATACGCATTAAGTGCGCTTGAAAGCCAAATCACAACGCAGTATTAGGAAAATAAACAAATATTTTACTTGCTTGAAATTTATAATTTAAATATATTTTGGAGTCAAACTCCATCCTCAGTATTCTGTTTTCTTTCATTGTTTTTCTTCCTCTTTCTTTCCATTTTGTAAAGTTGGAGAAATACAATAATGAAACTAACATCCTTGACGTTAATCTCGCGTAGCCAACGCCACGTTCCAACATTTCAAAATACAATCACTGAGAGACAACGCGCGGATCTTTACAAACATACTTTCTTTCTCCAACTTTACAACATGGAAAGAAAGAAGAAGGAAAAAAGAAAGAAAACCGCCTACTGAGTATGGAGTGTGACTCCGAAATATATTTAAATTATAAATTTCAAGCAAGAAAATATTTGTTCATTTTCCTAATATTGCGTTGTAATTTGGCTTTTAAACGCACTTGATGTGTATTTTATTTTATTCAATTTAAAAAAAAATATTTTATTGGTATTTTTTAAGATTTGAACTAATGAAATAAAAACGAAATTACACAGCTTTCGTTAAATCCATTTTTCGTTTCGCAGTTGCTGGATTTTTTTTTCGAGCAAAAACCTTGAACGCGTTTTTTTAAAGTAACAATTAACTGATTGAGATTGTCGGACTGACTTCCTCATCTTGGTTGTTATCGTCACAACGATTCGGCCGTTTTGCCCTCCGGCCTTCATCAGGTGTTAAAGCCCACCATGTGGCTAAGATACGTTGATGACACCTTCATACTCTGGCCCCATCAGGAAGACATCCAGGCTCTCCTAGACCATGTGAACTCAATAAGACCATCGATACAGTTCACAATGGAGAAAGAAAAAGATAACAAACTGGCCTTCCTTGATATACTCATATCACGCACAGAGCATGGGTTTAAGACATCCGTATATCGCAAGCCTACCTTCACCGGACAATACCTTAACTTCAACTCCCATCACCCATACAATATCAAACATGGAATCACACGCTGCTTACAACATCGAGCAGAGACAATAAGTAGTGACACCATTACATACCACCAAGAAATGGTCAGGTTGAAGAGTACCCTCTGTCGTAACAACTACCCCGATAGCATACTATCCACCAGGCATGTTAATAGTATAAGAGAGGAGAATAAAACCCAAAAACCTCCAACGGTCTGCCTACCATACATACGAGGCATCTCCGAAAAGATTCAGAGAATATGTGCCCCCTACAACATCAGGACGGTATTCAAGAGTGAGTCAACACTCAGACGACACCTGGTACGAGTGAAGCCCCGCATGGATGAAAACATGACCAAAAACTGCATATACTCAATCCCATGCAGTTGCAGAAAGGTTTACAAGGGTGAAACATGCCGCCCCCTTAAAGTAAGGGTGGAAGAACACCGAAAAGCGGTAACTAAAGGGGAGACGGAAAAATCGGGTATAGACAACCATGTCTGGATGGAGAGGGGGGGACCATCGCCCCCTATGGGATGAAGTAAAAATAATAAACAGAGAGACCTACTGGAAAGTGAGAAAACTTAAAGAAACAGCTCACATGCTCGGACATAACAACCTACTGAGCAAACCAAGCATAGAGCTGAATGCAATTTGGACACCTCTGATAGAGAGAGAAAACCTTGAATAACAACATAGGTTTAACATTAACAAAAACCAACAAGACGTTGTATCAAAGTTTACAGTTACCCAAAGGTGCTGAGTTCAATCCTGAACGAAGGCAGTGAAAAAGTAACATTCAAAACAGAGAATCAGCAACTATGTCCCAGAGCCTAACTGGAGTCCGAACACGGTACCCCCGTAATAATAATAAAGGGTTGGGTTCGAGACTCCTAACAAACGGTTCCCCAGCTTGATACAAAAATACATCGGCCGTCGTGACGATAACAACCAAGATAACAACCAAGATGAGGAAGTCAGTCCGACAATCTCAATCAACGAAAACACCTCATCTCAAAAAAAAAAAAAAAAAAATACAGACAATTACTATAACAATTAACTTGCGCAAGAATTAAAAATAAACGTTTATTCTGCTGTCACTCAGGGTAATTATCGGTAAGTTCGTTAAATGACTGAAATATATTAGAACGTAAAGATACGAAATACCTTTTATTTTAAAAATAGATTTTCTTCGTTTTATAAAATAAAAACAAAATTAGAATACGTTATTGAGGAATGTATTTTTAAAAAAAGTTTAAACATTTAAGTCATTATTTTATTGGTGTTTTTCGTTGCCCGGTTTAAAGTGTGGAATAGCATCACATGCAACATTATATAAAGTAAAGTTTACTTTAACAGCAACCTTGATGTTGATAGCTAGATATCTTAACCACTAAGCTATTCAGATATATGTTTATACTCTTAAACGCTTATAAATTGATTAATTTCATTGTGTAACTTGTTAGAAAAGTATCATCAGCTCTTTACATGCAAATACACTTATATATCTTCGATTTTTAGGAAGGGGCATACACATAGATAAAGAGGTGTTTTCCATTATTATATAGCTAGATCTAGGTATATAGAAATCACTTAAGGGAGAGAGAGAGAAAGAGAGTGAAAGAGAAGAGATAAAAAGAAAGAAAGAGAGAGAGAGAGGAAGAGAGAGAAAGAAATAAAGAGAGAAAGAGAGACAAAGAGAGAATAAGAGGAGGGCAGGCAGACGGGAGGGGGCCATACGTTTTTTTTTTTTTTTTTTTTTTTTACACAGTGATCACCACTTATCAAGGCCCGGAAGCCACTCAGGGATAAGGGTTATTGCAAGTACATTACGTTAGTGTGGAGATTTGATGAAGTGTTTAATTAAGGGGGCGGTTCATTAGGAATTTGTTAACATTGGACTTGAAGACACCCAAGTTGTAGACCGGAGGGAAGCAGGCAGACGGAACAGAGTTCCACAGGCGTGCAGTTTACGTATTAAACATACCATAATTTTTACTTACATTTTATCATAATAAAAAAGGAAAATAAGTTCTTTGATTTAATATATTGTTAAATGGGGAGGGGGGGGTTAGAACCAAAACCGCACACTTGATGATTCCCTTCCGATACTCTCCCAACTCAACAAGTCAGACACTTGTTAAGTCAACTTTTAAAATAGCAAAAAAGCGGATTTGAAAGTTTAAAAGAGTTCCCTCATCATGAGGTCACTCAGAGTTGAGAGTACATTCTCGATAAATAAAGTTCGGGGCCACTTCCACTGTTTTTCCTTGCGGAGTTTATACAGTTTATACATTTTATATAAAATAAGATATATTTGAAGTTTTAAAAGAGGTTCGGCTTTCATGACACACTTAGGTAAAGAGAGCACTTATAGATTTGAGACCAATTCTATTGTCTTCCCCAGAAAATTTCATACATAGTATTTTCATTTCAAAAACTAAGATATATTTTAAGTTTTAAGGAGGTTATACTCTCATAGCTCACTTAGGGATGCACTTAGCGATTTGAAAACACTTCCATTGTCTGCCTTGGTTATTTTACATGAAAATACACTTTTATCAGACAAAACGGATTTAATAATTGAGAGGATATTTCCAGTTAATCCATAGCTGGAGATCTTGTGAGGTAGACCTTTATAGCAGACCCTGTATATTCTTTAATTTTTCTTTCTATAGAGAACACATAAACATCACCCGCGTTAACACATACACTGAATTATATATATATATATATATATATATATATATATATATATATATATATATATAAACACGGTCTGAAGTTCGATCCCTAGAAACAGTCGAGCTACGCTGATGAGAGATAGTTACCTCGAAACACGCGTGTACATAGATTACTGTTTTAAAAAGATACATAAAAAATGTTATATACGTCCAAACAAATTATGGGCGACTTTCTGAGTAAATAAAAAAAATGAGCTTCGAGGCAAAACCACAATTAACCGTATTTATCGTTTGAAAAAACAACAAATATATATATATATATATATATATATATATATATATATATATATATATATATATATATATATATATATATATATATATATTATAGGGTGCCCCAAAAGAAGCTGATGGTTAAAAGGATTCATAACTTTCTTAATTTTTTCATATTTTTCTTTTATTTTTTCACATCATCTAGAGTAACACTTCCAAGGTCATCATGAGTCGTTACACTGTCGAGGGGCGCATATTTATCGTAGAGTCGTATTTTCGGTTGAATGAGTCAATATCAGAAACTCAAAGAGAATTTCGACGAAACTTCAACGCAAGAAATTTTCCTAATCCCAATGCAATAAAAGCTATGGTGGCTCGATTTCATGAGCAAGGGTCTGCATGTGACCTCCCTAAATTTGATAGACCCCGTACGGCAAAAAGTGATGAGAATCGTCAGAGATTAGCAGAGAGTCTGGCCGGGGATCCATCCACATCAGTAAGAAGGAGATCAAGTCAAATTGAGGTCTCTCGATCATCTCTTCACAGAATGCTTCATGAAGAGGGCAACTTTCCATATAAAATTTAATTGGTGCAAGAGCTTCAGCCAAACGAGCTGGAAAAAAAGGCTGGAATACGCCATGCAATTCCAAAATTTGGCCAATGGAGATCCAATCTTTCTCAAAAACCTCATTATGTCCGATGAGGCCCATTTTCATCTGAATGGGTTCATAAATAAGCAAAATTGCAGGATTTGGGGATCAAAAAATTCCCACGCAACAGCACAACGGCAAATACACTCTAAAAAAAGTTCAGTATGGTGTGGAGTTACACGTGGATGAAGTAATCGGAATTGGTGGACATTTGAGTAACATCATTTTTCATGACTAAAATTAGACCATGTGAAAAACATACCTTAGATTAAGTTGTATAACTAAAATTAGAATAATAGACTGTGATATGTTACTATATCTCAAAAAGTGACGGAGACGTTGATCTACCTACATATGAAAATTGGTAAGCATAACTTAAATATTGAGGAAGTTAATTAAATTTAAAATCCGTCAGCTTCTTTTGGGACACCCTGTATATATATATATATATATATATATATATATATATATATATATATATATATATATATATATATATATATAAGTACAACTAAAATTTGATTGCGACAAAAGAAAAAAAAAGGAAGCGATTCCTAATTTTTTATATCGATGAATATGATTAAATAATTGATCAGTTCTTTATTGATTTGATCTTGAAAGATATATTTATCTGCTTCAGTGGTTTGGAAAAAACAATGCTGATACAATTTTCTTGGTCATCCTATTATACTTCCTGTAATCTTTTGACTATAGAAAACAGAGAAGTCATTCGGATGAAACAGAAACGTAAAACAACTTTTATAAATCTTTTCGTTGTTTTTCTTTGTGTTTGCATTATTTTGTTTGTTTGTTTGTTTGTTTGTTTGTTTGTTTTTATTTTGTTAAGCATTTTTGTTTGATCCCACGAGGAAGGGGGGTTATGTTTTGTTTTGAATGTGAGAAATATCTGAAAGCTAATCTTGTCTTACAAATTTAATAGAGAATTGATAAAAACCATTAGATTTGTTTCTCTTGTAAAAAGATCACTAGAATCTATCACACACACACACACACACACGTATATATATATATATATATATATATATATATATATATATATATATATATATATATATATATATATATATATAGTAAGCTATGGCAATTAAGCTATTAAGCTATACAGACTTTTCTACGTTTCATCCCTAAAGAAAATGGCCAGACTAAAATGAATTTTACTCTGACAATTTCCTACAAAGATGAAATCGGGGAGATTCTAGGTAGCTTTATTGCTATATGTTTCCATAGCTTACTATATAGGTCTAATCAGGTAGTGAGCACTAATTAAGGAAATATTGAAAATTGTTGCATGTATTATTACAACTCCTGATAACATCTGATATGAATACATGAAATAAGAATATATATATATATATATATATATATATATATATATACACACACACACACACACTCGAGGTAGTTGCTTGTCTAGTCGCAGTAATAAGCTGTGATACAGCGAAACAGTACTGTGTGTGGATGACTATATATATATATATATATATATATATATATATATATATATATATATATATATATATATTAATGAGATCAAAGAGTGTAGTTTACCTAATATACGCAATGGTAAATTTCAAACTAATATAAATAACAGTATTTATATATATAGATATTTTAAGAAAATTCAGTGCGCAATAGTTAGTAGAGCTTATTATAAGAGAAAGAAAATTAAAACTGTAAGTTGAACTTTACAATCAAAATTTATTGATCGACAGAATACTCCAAAAAATAATTTACAAAGTCCTTATTCCGCAGAGTTTTAAAGAATGCTATTCTTGTTATTCTTCTTATCAGAGGACATAAAGAAATCATCAAATTTTATTTGTAGCAATGCTAGAATTTGCTAGTTATAGCATTAAATGAAACCGCTATTTATTATAATTATAAATTGCCAAGAAAAGAAGTGAAAATGTTGGATGTGTAAAAAAAATATAAAAACAAACCGCGCATAATGTTTCAACTAGCATGAAAATTCTCTCAATCCGAAATGCGAAAATAGTTCTTAGAGAGAATGGAGTCCAAAATTACGTCCAGTGTGACGATGCATATAATCCGATTGGAAAGCTTTAAAAACATGATAATGTATCGAGGATCAGGAATGGGTATGTTTGATCTGGCAGAACGGTGGTTCATAAAAATTGTGAGGTCTGCATTCACGCCTGGCCCACAAAGTATGCAAATAAAAAATGGAAAAAAAAACGTTTACAAGGGTTTTAGTATAGATGTACATAAGAATACTTTGATAAGTATGTTTCAACTTAAATAAGGATGGTATAATAAAATTGTGGGGTCTGTGTTCGCACCTGTACTTCAATGGAAATATGGCACAAACATTAACAAAGACTTTTCAT
This sequence comes from Euprymna scolopes, assembly GCF_053919585.1. Taxonomy (NCBI): domain Eukaryota; kingdom Metazoa; phylum Mollusca; class Cephalopoda; order Sepiida; family Sepiolidae; genus Euprymna; species Euprymna scolopes. The sequence goes on along the minus strand of NC_136484.1, from coordinate 148,283,135 downwards.
ATCTATTTGCGTAAGTATATTTTGATAATTATGTTTCAGTTTGAAGAAATATGGTATAATAAAATTATTGGGTGTTCGTTCGCGCCTGACCTCCATAGAATGTAAATATGTCACAAACTTTAACAAGGTTTTTTAAAAGGTGTGAGAGTTCACAATAACACCTTAACTTTAATCTTAATTCACGTTAGCTTTTATTTATTTTTTCGAGTTGAATCATATTGTGTTGAATAAATTCACCTCATAAATTCACATTCTTTTTCAAGTGAAAGGCCCCCCCCAAAATGTCAGAACTTTAGACAATTCTCGACACAAATTTTCCATAACTCTCCACTTGCATGTTGCACTCTTTCGAAAATAGATAAATATATAAATAATAAAAAATAGGAACGTTACTTGTTATCGTGTTAAAAGAAGGAAAAAATCCTGCTCACATGATTACGTGTCTTTTTAAAAACATTTACATAATCTTTTTATTTTTATTTATATATCTGTTTAAGCTTTTTTGTCAGTGAACTAGAAGGAATTCAGTTGATTACAACCCTTTCTGTATGTTCTTTACATTACAATAGTACAACCCTGAATCAGACGGCGCAATACTACACCGTTCAACACTGTAAAACTGAAACGAAGCTGTTCTGCTTGAAAAGGGCGGCATTTTCTTATTCATATTTATATCGATTCTTTACTTTAAAAAAATAAAGTAATTACGTGTTTACTTTTTTAATATCCAATTTTGCTGTTTCGGATTATTTTACTAAAGAAAGTAAAGCTTCATTATTTTTCAAAACTATTTTTATTTCTTTGTTTTTTGATATTTCGTCGATATTATTTAGTAAGAGTGTTTAGCAGAAAAGTCAACAAACGACTACCCGAAAAAATAAAGATACAAGAAATAAATGTTACCATAGCCAATAAAAGTTCAGTTCATGTTTTTTTGTTTTGAAATAGTTTTTAATGCTCTTTACTTTGCAGTGAACCGAAATTAAAACGAAATTTGAGGCGATAACTACTGAAATGAATTTTTATATAAACTAAACATGCCATAATCGAATATTCCTCAAGGACAAAATAACGGAAAACATTAAAATAGGTTTATAAATATTCCTTACGTTAAAGGAACTCTCTTAAATTGCTAACACACAATGCTCAGGTGCCCCTCTTTCAAATTGAAAACGGGGATCTTCATTTCAAAGTCGCCGCCATTTTGATTTTTTTTAAACCAGTTCGTGAATTAAAAAATAAAAATATTTTTACAAACTACTTAAAAATACAAACTAATGAACTTTTCTACCGTAAAAGTAACTTTTATTGACTATGGTAACATTTATTTCTTGTATATTTATATTATTATATATATAACATTTTCTCTTTGTAAGGAAACATCATTTTGTTGGTCACTCTTGGCTTCGAATCGAAACAGAGTTGATATAAAAAATATATTTTCGCAAAAATTATCTTTACTTTCATCATATTTTGCTTAGGGTAAAAAATAAAATTTTGAGTATCAAAACTTATCTCTTTACAACCTCCTCCTTTTCATAACCTATCATACTTTCATCAATCACAGTCCATTTTCTGTAGGCTGTTTTTGAACCCAGTCAATGACGGGTACTTTTGTTAGTATATATATATATATATATATATATAAATATAAAAAAAATGATGCATCTTCTCCAAGTGATTTTTTTTTTTACATAGGCATCACCACTTATCAAGGCCAAGAGGCCACTCAAGGATAAGGGTTAAAGAGTGTACAGTAGAAATTGGACAATATAGTAATCATTAGTAATGAAAATTTGGTAAATTTGATAAATTATATGGAACGGCTCATCAAGAACTTATTTACGTTAGACTTGAAGATAACCATATTGTAGTCAGCTGGAAAGGAGGAAAACGGAAGACAACTCCACAGGCGTGCAGTTCTAAGAAAGAAGCTTTGTTCATGGAATCTCCGTTTAGGTTTAGGCACAGATAAAGAGTGGGGGGAATTATTGACAGTGTGTACAGCTAGACGAGTGTTTCTTGTGAAGTTTGGCGAAGGGGGACCATAGATTGAAGCTCAGTTGAACACTCTCCATGAAAATAACGATACATCAGAGACAAACTCGCAACATCTCTTCTGCAAGGTTGCAAGGAAGAGGAAAGGACATCTCCTGCGAGGCTACGAAGTCTATTTTGAACTCTATCAAGGCAGGACAAGTCCTTTCTAGCAGCTCCTGCCCAGATGTGGCAACAATATTCCATCCTTGGACGTACCTGGCTCTTATATAGATAGAGAATAGCATCAGCAGTGAGATATCTACTGGATCGATAGAAAGATCCGACCATTTATCCAGCGGCCTTGGCAAAAGATTTGATGTACGTGTTCCATTTAAGATCAGAAGTAAAGGTCAAGCCCAGAAGCTTGTCAAAACTTGAGGCCTCCTGAAGACGAGAGCCATTCATTTCAATTGATGCCAGATATGGATCAGAATTTTGATGATGTAAAGAGAGTAGGTTGGTTTTAGATGCATTAAAAGTAACCAGCCACTTCTTTCCCCATTGTACTACGTGCTCAAGATCAGAGGAGAGAGAATTGGAGAGAACTTGGTCGTTTACTGTCTTAGATGTGCTACCATAAATGGTAGTGTCGTCAGCATAAATGTCTACAAATGATGTAAGGATGTGATTTGGAAGATCATTAATGTAGATCAGGAAAAGAGTTGGGCCCAGGATGGACCCCTGAAGGACACCGGCATTAATACTGTGAGCTTCTGATTTTTGCCCCTCAACTACTACTCTTATGAACCTATCAGAAAGAAATGATTTAATAATTGAGAAGACATTTCCAGCTATACCATAGCTAGAGATCTTATGAAGTAAACCTTTATGCCATACTCTATCAAAGGCCTTAGATATGTTAAGAGCAATTGCCCTAGAAAGGTTGCCTCCGTCGAGAGATTTGCTGTAGATCTAGCAGAACGGAAACCATATTGAGTGTCACTAAGTAGGTTATTTTTGTTGAGATGGTTGATTACTTCTGTATTTAACACAGATTCCAGCAACTTACTCATGACGCACAGGAGACTTATTGGCCTGTACTGAGAGGGGGATGAGCGATCACCTGAATTCTTAAATACGGGGCATACTGATGAAATTTTCCAGGGAGATGGGAAACTATTTCCCTTAAGACAACGTTTAAACAGTTTTATAAGTATGGACGCTAGTTCAGGTTGAAGTTTTTTGAGTACTATAATTGGAATACGGCAGGGCCAGTTGCTTTACTGGAATCAAGGTTTTTGATTAGCTTGGCAACATCACGTACAGATATACGTATATCACATAGCGTGTTTTCTGATACAGTAGGAAATATTGGGGGTTGGTGGCCTTGGTCGCAAAGGGTAGAATTAGCTGCAAAGTTCTTGACAAAGAGTTTGGCTTTGTCTGATGCTGACGAGATTACCTCAGGTCCATTGATAATAGTTGGGATGGAGCACACGCTTCTGTTCAGGATTCTGTTTGCTATTTGCCAAAACTGGTGGGAACCAAGCCGCTGCTCAGCTACTTTGGACTTAACAGATTGAGCATACAACTCTCTTGCGTTCTTTATTACTTTCTTACAATGGTTGCTGGCACTCCTGAAAGCGGCTTTAGTTTCCATACATCTATTACGTTGGAAGCAGTGGAAAAAGTGATTTCTGTGCGCAATGGCAGCAGCACATTCCGGAGAGAACCATGGCTGGCTGTTAGGTTTTTGCTGAAACTTTTTAGAGGGTATGAAACGGTCAATACCTACAATTAACCATTCCGTCAGGTCTAATACTATAGAGGACACATCCTTTTTAAACATGGAATACAGAGATAGATCAGATATAAATGTACGGAAGCTATCCCAGTCAGCCTTAGTGTATTGATATACTGTACGATGGAGAGGTACGTCTGGGAACATATTATATTTCATTTTTATCTTAATTGATACAACAGAGTGGTCGGAAGATCCAAGAGGCGACAGAACAGAAACTGAACATAGTTCAGGGCAAGTTGTGAGAAAAAGTTCTAGTAGGCTCGCATACTGGCCGTCATTGTTGGGCACACGGGTGGGTTCATGAACAATCTGAGTGAGGTCATAGGCAATGGAGAAATCATGACAGAACCTCCCGTCATCATCGGTCTTGTTTTAGTGGGTCAACCATTCGACGTTGTGAACATTGAAGTCTCCACATACGTGAATGTTAGCTGAAGGATAAGCAGATAGGACTTGGTCAATTTTCTCAGATATGCTTTGAAAGATAGTAACTCCGCTGTTGTGGGGGCGATAGAGAGGATATATAAATGCAGTAGTGTGAGCTAAAGCAACCCGGAAGCACATATAGGGTAAGTTAGGATCTTCCCTGGAGATGTCCTTACCACATGGAAAGCTATCTTTAATATAGGCACATATTCCATGCCCATGGCGATCTTGGGGGTCAGATTTAGAAGTTAAGTTAGAGTATCCTTTAATTGCGAACTCTTCTAGGGAAATAGCCTGTCCAATACCAGTTTCACTTAAAAATAAAAGATCTGGTTTAGTCTCCTGTAATTGGGTTTCAACCTCTGGAAGGTTAGAACGTAGACCCCTGATGTTGGAGAAGGAGACATGGTAGTAGGGGTCTACGTTGGAAGTTGGAGAACCGGGTTTAATCGTGTATTTTTTCTTGAAACTTGTCATGATGAAATTTTGGAATTTGTGGACTAGGTCGTCAAATTTACTTGTTATGTTATGATGTTATCTAAAGTAACAGCGCGAAGCTTGATACTACACCAGATTAGATGAACTCTTGTTCTAGCATCCAGTATACCAAGAGACCACAAGAAAAATATACTTAATTATATTTAAATGGTCAATTGGGGGGGAATTATGTTCACTCAGTGACAAGGCAGAGTGGTCATTAGTTAATATTATCATATTGCAGACAATGGTTCAGATAATTTCTTATTGTGGACAATAGCTCGGATAATACTATATTTTGGAGAATGGTTCAGATAATTTCTTATTGTCAATAATGGTTCAGATCATATCATTGTAGACACTGGTTCAGATAATATTATATTTTGAAGAATGGTTCAGATAATATCATATTGTGCACAATGGTTCAAATAATCAGTCAGTCATTTCATGTTTTTGATAATGGTTCAGATCATTTCAGATTGTAGACAATAGTTCAGATCATATAATATTATAGACAATGATTCAGATCGTATCGTATTGTGGTAATGTTGAGATCCGGTTAACAGGTAAACAATTTACTACAACCACTTATATTGGATATGCTATGTTCATTGATGTAAAAGTATACATCTACATATTCTTTAGATTTGAAAACATAAGAAATATCAATTTTCACAACTATTTAATTGAAATTATATTTAAATACTAGAAACCACATTATCATGAACGAACCATAATATATAAAGTAGGGATCAAATGAACCTCAATTCCATCGGTTACATGGGTCATATATTGATTGACAAAAAATAGCCAAAGAATTTGGAAGGAAATTGATTCAAATGTTCGTTAACTGACATCAAACGAAGACAGAAAATCGAATATCTATATCATCCATATAAGAGTACCATCCCTCAAAATTTGTATGAGATATCTGTATGTGAATTCTAGCCTAACACAAGACCATAGAATATTTTATGTCTGACTTATGTAAGTATACATATTGCCAGAACAATACTCGCCCCAGAATGGGTAAAATTAATTACCTGAATTGAACAGATTTGTATGACTTTTATGTAACGATACTAAACTTATGTCTATAATCATCACAGTGGCGTTCCTATGTAAAATGGCGCCCATTGCAAAGTTTGAATGTGTGCCCCTTCTTAATAATTTATACCTTAGATATACATAACTACTAATTTTAATTTTTGTCAAGCAATTTTTGCGCCCATGTCAGAGTGGCGCCCATGGCACGGGCCATGCCTGCCATACCCTAGATACGCCACCGAATCATCATTCTAATTGGAAGCAAAGTTCGTCACATGATTTTAATTTTAGAAAATATCAAAAGCTTATCATTCAAATGCTTGTTGCCTAACGCTCAATTAAGATGGAGAATAGAATACCTACATTATTTACATGCAAGTACCATCCCTAAAAAATAGGGAACTGCATCTATGAGTGTGAACTGTGTTTATAAATGTTATATATAATGTTGTGTTTATGGTTTTAGTATTTGTCAACTGTGATATACACGTCTAAATTGTACTTATCATAGTTACTTACTCTCTAATTCAAATATTAAAAAGTCTTTTTTTGGCAAATTTTCATAAATAATTTTTTCATACTACCTATAAAGCAGTAAAGTTGGGTAAATATGGAAATTAACGTTTTCTCCTCGTGTTTGTTATAGAGCAAATCTAATTCATCTCAAAGACATATTTATCAGGGAGATTGTTTATGAATATCAGGAATAATAAAAGTCCAAGGATCGACTCCTGAGGTATACCCACATTAAAGCAGTAAAGTTAGATAAAGATGGAAATTAACATAGCTAGATATTGTACTAAGATCAAAGTTGTAAATATGTTAATATTTTTTATTCCAAACGCTGGGGAATTATTAGTTACATTAGGATCCACAGAGTGAATGAGGTATTATAGTAAATGTTGCCAGTCAAGAGTAAAACTTCAAAGTCTACATCATTTCATTTTTTCACTATAGTCACAAAGACCCTGCACCCTTCCGCTCCACCTCCCCAAATTTCTTATAGGGCCTTGTGCCTAAGTTTGTTGCTGAATTTTTAAAATCTTTTTTCATTTTTTTTAATTGTAAACTGTAAAATTTGCCGACAATAAACTATATAAATAATATCAAAGTGTAGTATCTGTTCTGATACTACAATTTTTTGTTCTCGGTTAGTGGAGGAGAAATCTTTCACGACTGAGAGAATTTTTATTTTGGTTCCTTTTCTCCACATTAAAAAAAAACGACGCTGGTGTCTAACTCTGTCCTCAAGGAGCGGGTATAAACAACCTTACCACCAAACAAAAGGCATCACCAACCATTTAAAACAAGATATGATGATTAAAAAAAACAAAAAAAAACTAATCCTTGATTATACCAATGACATAAGACTGGGATGTTATTGCACTTTAAAAAGTTAAAGTCAGGAATCAGTAACATCAGACGTCTTAGGTTTAACGTCCAGTAAAATGAACGATATTTGTGTAATTTAGATATTTGTAGTCTGCATAAATGTAAAGAATGGCCACTACTCTGTTCACTAATGTCATGTTGTTATTGCGTGTTTTTTTTTCTATTTTTTTTTTTGTAAATATTTTGTCAATTGTAATGTCTAAATTGTACTTGGTATTCTTTTTTATATCTTAGTATATGTAATATTTTTCTTTGAAAGTTCAGGTCGGTTATGTGTATACCTTACTCAATAAGATCACCAGAGAAGACAATTTATTTTTGATAGTGTTTATTGAAAATAAGTTTCAAAGAATGAATATTCTTCGTCATTATATGTGTGATTAGATTTCCATTAAAAATCACGTGTTTATGTTTGCCTTCCTGTACTAAAGATAAATTGAGAACAACAAAACGAAACAAAAAAAAAAAAAAAGAATTTTAAAAATATTTCTTTAATTTTGAGATACATTTTAGCATTTTTCTTTCATTTGCTCCGTAGCAAAAGCAAATTCTTAAACGAAGCATTCTCTAGGGATTTCATTTCTTTATATTTCTTTTTTGTTTCATGGTGTTTTTATCTTTCGTGGCAAATTTTCACATTCCCATGTGTAAATTTGTATTCCTGGAGGTAAAAATATAAAAATGAAACGCTTTTTCAAAAGTCTGATACTTAATCAAAAGTTTAAACAAGTCACTTATTAAAATTATAGAATTGAAAAATACATATTTAATGATTAAAAGAAATGCATGAACTACTGTACTGTTTAAAACTTTAATAATGGATGATAAATCTTCAATTGAAAAACAGCAAAACTACCAATCCCAGTCCATACAAAATAAACACAGAACAGTTTTGCACCACTTTCACGTTACTTTACGAAGATTAAGATATAATAATTCTAAACTTTATGTCCCAAATCCTTATTCTAATTTTTATCAAATTTAATTACATAAGATTGATTCTTGAAAATGTCTAAAATTTAACGTATTGAAATTCATGGAATTTTTTTAAAATGCTGACTAAGGACTCCAACTAAAATTTAATATAAATCAGAAATATCTGAATTTTCAAAAGAGAAATTGTGCAAATATTATGCCTCCTAAAACGCTTTAAAATATTTTAAATTTAATTATTTTATTTTATTCAAATTTATTAAAATTTTACAAAAATTAGAAATACTTGAATTTTCATGAAGATCTTCGCACTCTTTTACTCCACCCCTTTGCATAAAACTAAATTAAACTATTTAAAACACATATTTTAACACCTTTACACCTAGCAAGTGTGTTTCAAAATTCATAATAATAGGTTAATTAGTTTATGCATGAATCCTATACATATATATGTCTGAACATATACGCATATACATTTTTATATGAACAGGTATATCCACTTGTTCGAGATATATCCATTCTTGCAGAGTAGAAGTAAAAATTGTGATATTTTTGTTATCTGTTAATTAAAAAAAATACTCGCAATCGAAAAATAAAATAAAAATAAAAGTACTTAAAAAACTGAGCAAAAAAGTGGCAGACAAAAAGTTAACCTCATTAAATATGTCATTTATTCTTCCTTCAATCAATCGGTTTCTCCTCACACTCCAACACATTTGTTGTGTGCGTATGCAGTTAGTTAATATGATATTTAAGGTTTCTTCAGATGTATGGAATTCAATGCAAGCAATTCAAACAGATTTAACAATCAAGCACATCTATCTTCCATGTGCACTTTGACACACAATTCACCGCGTATTACATATTTACATACACATATTATAACAGCAGTATGCACACATTTACACATGATGTGTAAGGTTAGCAATTTTTCATGTTCATTTTCTATTTAATTTTCATCATGTTCATATCTTTACATGTGAAAAAATTAAAATGGTGACATTAATTCTCTGCTTTTATATGAATATTTCAGTAAGATGTTAAAATAAATAGTAAGCACGAACACTGACAAAGCTTATTTTTTGTTTTCAATCACTTTTGATAAAGATTATTTTTTGTTTTCAATCACTTTTGAAAAAGATTGTAAACTAGTGTATATATATATATATATATATATATATATATATATATATATATATACTAGCAATGAGTGCCCGGCGTTGCCCGAGTGTTTGGAGGTGTATGCTGAGCAAAAAAAGAAAAACGGTAATTTTTTTTAACTTTGACCCCTTAATATTTATTGTTTTAGGCTCAAATCAAGTTATTAAGTTAGATCCATGTCCAAGGAACCTATATCTAAAATGTCAAGTGTTTAGACTCCAAATTGTCGGAGGAGTTTGGTAGAGTTCTCAAAGATCAAATCGTTGAACTTTGACTCCTTAATTGCAAAAATTTCTGGCCGAAACCCGATCACATCGCTTTTCCACAATCTCAGTACCTGTATATCAAATTTCGAGTCTGTAGACTAAAAATTGACAGAGTTATTGCGTAGGGAAATGTACACAGACAGACAGACAGACAGACGCGTTCACTTTTATATATATATATATATATATATATATATATATATATATGTATATATATATATAATAGTGTTAAAATGATGATTCAGCCTTTTATATGTTCATTCAATATGTGTAATTGGAGTTGCACTCAGAATAGTATCCATTATTTTTTTTCATAGAATCAAAGAGAGAAACGGTGAGAGAAAGAGACAGAAACAGAGAGAGAGAGAGAGAGAGAGAGAGAGAGAGAAAGAGAGAGAGAGAGAGGGGGGTTAGCAGTTTTAAGCAGAAGAGGGTTGCTCTATTTGATAAACAAAAGGGCATTTTAATCGTCTTTTGGTTTTGTTTTTCTCTACAAATATCTGCTCTGCTTTCCAATGGTCTATTAGGAAACAGAAAAAACTAATTTCGAAATGTATCCTCACAGTTTTTTGCTGTTATTGCCATCAATTTGATCAAAGAATTTCTGTACATTTTACTGAAGTTTCTGCAATTAGCCTTTACCCCTTTAAAATTGGTTCAATTAGAACACATGCATACAAACACATATGCGCGCACACACATGATAGGCTATCTAGTTACTCAATCACACCCACATTCATTCACTGCAATTGTTTACACGTTCACACATTCAATATATTGCTAATGCATACAATAATTCCTATACATATAAAAAGTGTTCAAGATCAATTTGATTTTTCCAATTTTTGGACTAACGGATAAAGTTCTAAGTAAAAGTTCAGTTCCAAGTGACACTGTTCTGGAGGTGGAAGGTTCAATTCTCAGTGTAGGCGATACTATGATTACAATTTTGAATTACTTAAGAATTCTACCTGATCATGGCTACCAGAACAATAACATGCTCTCCCGTGATTTCCATTCGAAATTCCGTGCAGATTCCTGAGATCAACAGAAAGATTCATGAGTTCGACAAGATTCACCTTAAGAAGGTTGGAGGTTACATCGATCAAAACATTCTGAGGATAACACTCGAGATGAGGACAATAGTTCGAATAATAAAAAAATCTAAAATATTTTATATTTGTGTTGCATTCTTTTAGATTTCAAAGATAATGTGTAATTTTAGTTCTGGTAATTGGTAATAAATTTGATGTTGCCAAATTAAAAATCACCACTAGTATGTCGTCCTGAAGAAGATCGGATGTTACATCGATCGAAACATTGTGAGGAAAACACTTGCGATGAAAACGATTATTCAGAATCCAATTAATACAATTTGATAATATTTGATTTATGGTCCTCCATAAATTCACCCTTGTCTGTTCATCCGTTCATCCGTTCCTCTAAAAGGATCTGAAGTCGGCTGCAACGAAAAAAGGGCATGGTTGTTTTCTCAATAACTACGCTTTGGAATTTTTTGAAATTTTGTACAAACATTAAACATGATATGAGCAAAAAAGTAACAGGACGGATTTCCCGGGAAAACTTCGGTTGGACCCATAGGGGTGCCTTTTGGGTTAAAATGGCTAAAATTGGCACTTTTGTGCTTATTAAAAAAAAATTGATGCCTTGGATTTTTATAAAAATTTCTGAAAAGTTGTAACTAACTGATTTTTTTTTTGTTTGTCTATACTTCGCGATAACTCTTGGGTGTTCCCCAGGGTTCTTTTAGGGTTAATAAAAACACTCCATTTTTGGGACTATTTTACCATATTTGTCCAAAATGTTCTGTGTATGTCTATTTAGCAGTTTTGTCTGGTGCTGAACTCAAATTTAAGTATGTTATGGCCTTGGGGACTTTTGGGGCTAAATGGGGGGGGTGCAAATGATGGACTTTTTCATTTCTTTTTTTGCATGGTGCACAACTCAAATTTACATATGCTAATGCCTAAAACTGCACCGTTTGTTCATTTTTGCCAGGATTTGACATCTCTTGGGGACTTTTGGGGCTAAATGGGGGTGGGGGAGCAAATGTTGAACTTAATCATTTTTTATGCCTGCTTCACTGTGCACTCATGGGGGGGGCGTGCATGCTTCACTTGTTGTTGTTTTTTTCAGAACGATTTGAATGCATTAAAGTGCATCAGATAGTTGTTTCTGTGTTGATGAGTTTGGATACCATGGATGACTGGGAAGCACCAGAATATTGGAAGAAAGTGATTTGCAGTCTGACGATTTGTGCCGGATTAAAAAATTTGGTTACCTTAGTTGCAAGAGTTTCTTGAATAACTAAGGGTCGTCAGATGTGAGCTGGAGCATTGTGTAAGCCGTGGCTAGCAGTAAGTGCTCTCACTATCTTCACACAACAAAATTCATCGAGAACCTAAAAAAATGTGCAACAATAGAATGCAGAACTTGGTAAAAGAGATGTGCATCAGGGTGACAACTATGAAGAAAACTCTGAGAAAGAATATTTGCTACTCCTCATACAAAAGTCCTATGATACAACTACTCATTACCAAAGCAAAGGAGAGTCATCTCATCTTATTCAAGAAATTGCTCAACAAAGTCAATCATCCAGTCAGGCAAGAGATGATCTAGTTTTTCTCAAGACCAATTGCATAATCTGCTGAAAAACAGATGGCTAGCCTACATTCTACACAAAGTTTTGCATGTCATGAAGTCATGAAGTCATGAAGTCAAGTTCCCTGTAACACATTCGTAACAAATGCTCGCTTAGCTACAACAAGTGTCAACATTTTCCATTACTCTTTATCTGTGCAGACAAAAACTAAACAAAACTTCCATGAGCAGAATTTCTTTCCTAAAACTTACCGTCTGTGGAACACAATATCGTGGGGTTGCTTCTCATCTGACTATAACATGGTCGTTTTCAAGTCTAAAGTAAATAAGTTTTTGTTGAGCTGTCACCTTAAATAATTAAATCTGACACAAGTTCCACCATTACTGATCATTACAGTTGTCGCACCGTCTACCTGACACTCATTAACCATTATAAGATTTCCAGCTATGGAACAGCTGGAAATGTCCTCCCGACCATCAAATCCTTTTCCTCTGAAAGGTTGATCAAAGTGGTCATTGATGAGCAGAAATCTGAAGTTTACAATATTAACTGGTGTACCCAAGCCCTCTTTTTAATCTTCATCCACGACCTCCCAAATCGCATTCTCCATTCATTTGCTGACATCTATACAGACGATACTTTCATCTATGGCAGCACTTCAAAGGCAACAAAGATCAGGATCTTGCTGATTCTCTCTCCTCCGACCTGGAGACTGTTGTACAATGAGGTAAAAAATGGCTAGTTATCTTTTCACCAATCATATGTCCACTTTGGCCCAGTTGATATGAGGACCCGGTTTCAACAAACTTCTGAGATTGACCTTTACCCCTGACCTAAAATAAAAGGCATAAATCAGATCCATTGCCAAAATCTCTGGAAAAATTACGAGATTATTCCACCACTCCAGAAGATATCTCAGTTCTGATGCAGTCGTCTATTTGTAAAAGAGTCAAATATGTCCTAAGATAGAGTATTGTTACCACATCTGAAGTGGAACTCCTAAGAGTACTCTTTCCTGGTTTGACAGGGTGCAGAACCGTCTTTAAATTTTTTGTGGACAACGATCTTCTTGCCTCCCTACTTCCTCTTTATCACAGACGAGACATTGTGATTTTATCTCTGCTTTATCCATACTTTAATGGTAGGTACTCGACTTAGCTCCAATCTATGGTCCTTCCCCACAAAATGTTCGCAACAATGAAAATTTCATGAACAGAGTCTTTCCTAAAACTGTCCGTCTGTGGAATGCAATTCTGAGTGCTTGCTTTCCAGCTGACCATAACATGGTCGTCTTCAAAGCTAATGTGAATACATTCTTATTGAGTCGCCCATTTAGATAATCTAGTTCCCAAGCCAGGTTCCATCTTGATTGACCTTTTTGTCTCACCATCTACCTAACACTTAACCCTTATCCTAGAGTGGCCTCCGGGACTTGATAAGTGCTGATCCTCTAAGTAAAAATAAAAAGACAAACAAAAATAGCACAGCTTATAAATAACATCTAACTTGTTACTATACATACACATACAGTCACATAAAATACGCCACATTTGTACACACATGCAATATACAGTTACTTTCTATACAAAAAAAATATATACACACGAATAATTCATACACACATGAAATAGGTTCCACATTTACACATATGCATGTACAGTTTACATAAACACAATCACATGCAATACAATTGGTTTAATAGATTTTAGTATTTCTTTCTTTGGGTGTTTTTAATAAAATAATTCAACCACATTTTGTATTTTAAAGTGAATTTTATTTTCCAAAACATACAAAAAAATGTTCACACTATTTACAATAAATAAATCGATAGATTTCGTTTGTGAAGAAAACTCATTTATTTTGTCTTCATAAAAGTTAATAAAATTTCAATAAAAAAAAATGTTCATAGTTTTATCTCCATCCTCCATAGAGAAGCAGCATTCTAGCAGAAATTCTTAAAGTGAACGAACGTTTAACCTTTTTTTTGTGAAATTCATTTTATAAGCGAAACTCCTCTAGCATTGCTGTAGACATTTATAGGAGTTAAATATGTTTTACGATTCATTTTAATGTTTTTTTGTCGCTTCTATCAGATTCTTTTTTTTTTAAATAAAACATTTATATTTCATATGAACTTCAACTGTATACAAATAAAAAATTTCATACAGCATTCATGCATTAATGTGCTGTATGACAGGTGTTCATGGATGTGCACTGGTTCAATTGTACAGTATTCATGAATTCTCAAGAAGAGGGCTTTACAGATATAGATATATAGTTGGCCACAGACGTTCATCTCTCTCGTAAGGATCAGTGTTACTTTGCATGGATTTTGTAATTTCTCAACAAATTTCGTGGTGCAGAAACCAACCAGAACGCACGCTATGATCCTTCTTGAATTATTTGGATTCTTCGAACTACTGTTCTCATCTTAAGTGTTATTCGCATAACATTTCAGCCGATGTAACCTCCAACTTTCTTCAAGTGTATCTTGCCGATCGTAGTAATCTTTTTCTCAAACTCGGGAATCTGCACGGAATTTCAAACTAAACAATTTTATTTAATCCACGGAGGTAGCATGTTCTCGTTCCGTCAGCTTTGACCGGATAGAAGTCTCAAGTAATTTGCAACTGTATTCTTTGTATCGCCCAAACTTAGGATTAAATCATCAACGTCCAGAAGAGTGTCGCTTACAACTGAATTTTATCGAGTACTTTATCCACAGAAAGATTCCCGAGTTCGATAAAATAGACCTGAAGAAGGTCAAAGGTTACACCGGCCGAAATGTTGTGCGAATAACACTCAAGATAAGAATAGCAGTCCAAATAATACAAATAAAACAAATCATCGATCTTTATCTCAAACATTCAGAAACAAAAATCATCATTAATTAAAAGCATTACTTAAAACTAGTTAACACACCCGTCATTCAATACTTGAGAGAAGTAAATATCCCCCGGTATATCATTAATTATGAACCATGCTGCAAACCCTAACCCTAATCCTTTTTGTAAGCTTCTGCTATCACATCTCAATTCTCCAGATCTACTTAATTGTCTTCAACTTATTAAAGGAGCACAGAACGTCAACTAAGTTTGCCAAATTTTTTAATCCGATACAAATCATCTGCAATATTCTGGGGCTTTCTAGTCCTCTGTGATCTCCAGCTCTAGTGTTACATGATAAGGGCTGTCCCCTTTTCATGTAAGTATAAAAATAGAGAGATTTAGTTAAATGTAAAAATGAAATAGAATAGACGAAATTCGAACCTCGTAATTTAGGTTTAGAAATAGATTACGAGAGAGAATTAGCAAATGGAATGTAAAAAAACAAACCATTGTTAAGCTTAGAGATAAATAGTTTTAAGAAAAGAATATGCATTGTCAATTCTGTTTTGAAATTCAATTGAAAGAATGCAACTAAAAGATAATTTAATAAACATGTTTTTAACATATTGGAAATATAGGTTACTGGGAATATAGGTTAAAATTCCTTTTGTTAACAAAGGAAAAAGTTTTGGACACGCATTTCCAGAACATGTGAAAGAAGACACATGTTTTAACATGTGTATGACGTCATGGAAAATGGGAAGTTCTCGATATAGTTAGAAACTTGAGAGTTAAGCGGAGTGAAACTGAGGGAGAGTCTGAGAGAGAGTCTGAGAGAGAGTCTGAGAGAGTCTGAGGACGACAGGCGATAGTCTGGAGTTGGGAGTCGAACGTCTGGAAGCGAGACGGTCACCTTTGAAACATAGAATGTGAGACTTTGAATTCCTGAAAGCAAAGCCACCGGCCGGTCCATGGAAATAAACCCATGATGTGTTTTTATAAACGTCGTCTTTGTGTTGTAATTCTACCAAAAAGGTAAAGTAATTATATGTCTTATATATCTGTGTTATAAAATGTCTTTACATACACAATGTCTCAACACTCAAAGAGCTTCTACACTTCTAAGTATGAACATTTTATATATATGAATCTCGTCATAACACGAACACAATTTCAACAACATCTTTTAATAAGACTCTCTAAGAAAGTCTTTTAATAAGACTTTCTAACAAATAGCAACAACACAGAACTCTTAATAAAACTCTCTCTTAATAAGACTCTAAGACTCTAAGACTCAAAGACTCTCACTATTAACAAGAAATACGAACAAGAATAACAATAACAATAATAATAACTATATAACACTAGTACTCCTCACGCCTGCAATAAGAGATATCCACTGTACGTTCCCACTATCTCATACTTCAGATGTTTCTAAAATTATATTTAAAAAATTATCAAATTTGTCACAAACACTGCTTAGAATTTTTATATCTTAATTCCTTATTCAACTATAATTTCGCATTAATAACATTTATCTTAATTTATATCTGACAAAATAATGTATTACCTACAACTGTTAGCAAATGTCTGATAATTGCACCAGAGCGTTCTACCTTCTCAACAATTACTTTTACATAAACTGCAGTTTAGTGTCAATTGTAATGGGACATTGATTTCCTTATTGTCTTCTGTCGCTCAACAGCAGCAGCAGCAACACTTGTTATCTTCTTCAAAACTCTATTATACTGATACTTACACATGCATCTTGGATTTAACTCTTTCCTATTTGACGTTTGCTGAGATTAACTGTGAAACCATTGACCTGTGAATATCACATAATCAGGAAATTTATTGCAAACAAGGGAGATTGATTCTGCTTCCTGCTAGTCATATTACTTAGTGAAACACTAAACATGTATCAATATATATATATATATATATATATATATATATATATATATATATATATAAAATATATTTGTAGTCATTGACATACAGTCCTGTTTCGTTGTATCACAACTCATCAGTGCCGCTAGACTAGCACCTATCCCAGTCATATATATATATATATATATATATATATATATATATATATATATATATATATATACATAAAAATATATCCCAGTCATATATATATATATACATATATATATATGGATTCTCTCGTGGGTTGCGATATGTCAGATTCATACAACAATTATATTGTCTAAAATCTACAGAGAAAAATTGTCTAGTGGTGAAGGCTTGTATAAACTATCCACACTTTTGAAACAATTGCTAATCTCAGCCGATGCAATTGAATGCCATGAACAGAACCTGAAGTAGGTCTCAATCTTTATATCAGAGGTTTCCTTCATCTACATGCACGTCTTATTAACGTCTGTGTCCATCTCTCACAGTGGTTTTTTCAATGCATTCTGAAATACAAGCCAGGAAATTCTTATATCCCAGGAAAAAATAATTATATATATATATATATATATATATATATATATATATATATATATATATATATCAAATTTTATTCATTGTATGAATTTAAAAATTTATGACGTGAAATGTTTGAGTTTCAGATCAAAAGATTTTTTTATTCTATGTAAGATAAATAATATATTTGAAATATTATAACTCCTTATCCTATAGGATTTCGATGTCTACGATCTCTTCAGAGGAGAAAATATTAGCAAATATTTATAAAGGTATGCACCCTATTTGCTAAAGTCAGTGAGACATGGAAAATCACAATTAAAAGTTTTTTAATTATTTAAATATCATAGAGTAAGAAGGGAAGTAAATATCTTGTAAATCTTATAATCACAGGTTTTCATACCAGCTGATTGTTGGATAATTTTATCTTGAAGTGTATATATATATATATATATATATATATTGTAGTCATCGACATACAGTCCTGTTTCGTGTTATCACAACTTATATATATATATATATATATTTATTTCTTATCGTTGAGCACTTTCAGTTGAAATAAAAATCGGTCAATTTAGCTCTTATGCGCAGATCATCATATAATGATTAAATCACTCTGACAGATGTTAAAAAGCATTAAAAAAAATGTTAAAATTTCAACAGTATTTATCACGGTTAACTGTGACCGAATGGATTAGGTCCTTGCTAAGGAAGCCAGGTATGGCTTCTGTTGCCGGGTTCGAATCTATCGACCTGTGTTAATCATGACACCCTGCAATGATGATTACCAAAAGGATAAAACACTATTATTTGTAAGTATTTAATAATTATTATAGTAAATATATATATATATTATAATATAATTATTATAGTAAATATGCGTAGATCATCGTATAACGATTTGATCACTGTCTGTCTGACGTAATGAACATTTAAATTAAAATGTTTAAAATTCAACGCTATTTCACACGGTTAATAGTAGCCAAATGGATACGGCCTCCGCTAATCGAGCCAGAGATGTCTTATGTCGCGGGGTTCGAATCGTTCGACTGGTAGTAATCGTGACACCCTGCACTGAAGAATCCCGAAAGGATGAAACACTAGTGTCTGTAGGTATTTAATTATTATAGTAAAAAAAATAATTATATATATATATATATATATATATATATATATATATCATCAATGGACCTGAGGTCGTCAGCATCAGACAAGGCCAAACTATTTGCCAAAAACTTTGCAGCTAATTCTACCCTATGCGACGAAGGCCATCAACCCCCAATATTTCCTCCTGTAACAGACAACACACTATGCAACATACAAATATCTGTGCATGATGTCGCCAAGCTAATCAAGAACCTTGATTCCAGTAAAGCAACCGGCCTTGACGGCATTCCAATTATAGTGTTGAAAAAGCTTCAACCAGAACTTGTCCCCATACTAACAAAACTGTTTAAGCGATGTCTTAAAAAGAATTGCTCCCCAACACCCTGGAAAACCAGCCCTGTATTTAAGAATCCAGGTGATAAGTCATCGCCCTCTCAGTACAGACCAATAAGTCTCCTGTGTGTCATGAGTAAGTTGTTGGAATCCATCTTAAATAAAGAAGTAGTCAACCACCTCAGCAGAAATAACTTTCTTATTGACATGCAATATAGTTTCCGTCTGCTAGATCTACAGTAGATGTGCTAACGGTTATATCTCATAGGATTAGCGAATCTCTCGACAGAAGTTTCCTTTCTAGGGCTATTGCTCTTGACATATCAAAGGCCTTTGAAAAGGTATGGCATAAAGGCCTACTTCACAAGATTTCCAGCTAAGATATAACTGGAAATGTTTTCTCAATTATTGAATCATTTCCCTCTGATAGGCTCATAAGAGTAGTGGTTTATGTATAGAAATCAAAAGCTCACAGTATTAATGCTGGTACCCCTCAAGAGTCTATCCTGGGCCCAACTCTCTTCCTGATCTACATCAATAATCTCCCAAAACACATACTTAAATCATTCATTGACATCTATGCTGATGACACGACCATCTATAGTAACACATCAAAGGCCGTAAATGACAAAGTTCTCTCTGATTCTCCCTCCTCTGATCTCGACTGCGTGGTACAATGGGGGAAGAGGTGGCTGGTTACTTTTAATGCATCAAACACCAAGCTTCTATCTTTACATCATCAACGCTCTGATCCCATCTGGCATCAATTGAAATGGATGGCTCTCGTCTTGGGGAGGCTCCATGTTTTGACAATCTTCTAGGACTGACCTTTACTCCTGATCTGAAATGGAACACGTACATCAGATCTGTTGCCAAGGTCGCTGGGAAAATAGTGGATCCTTCTACTGCTCCTGGAGATATCTCACTACTGATACAATTCTCTATCTATATACAAGCCAAGTACGTCCAAGGATGGAGTACTGCTGGAGCTGCTAAAAACAGCCTATCCTGCCTTGACAGAGTACAAAAGAGACTTTGTAGCCTAGTGGGGGATGCTATTTTCTCTTCCCTGCGACCTCACTGCAACAGAAGGGACGTTACGAGCCTGTCTTTGTTTTTATCGTTATTTCTATGGTAAGTGCTCATCTGAGCTCCAATCTCTGGTCCCCCCCCTCGCTAATCTTTTACGAGAAACATCCGTCTAGCTGAAACCACTGTCAGTAATTTTCCCCACTCTTTATCTGTGCCTAAATCAAAACGTAGATTCCATGAACAAAGCTTCTTTCTTAGAACTGCACACTTGTGGAACTCTTTTCCGTTTGACTGTTTCCCACCTGACTACAACTTGGATATCTTCAAGTCCAACATAAACAAGTTCCTGATGAACTGCCCCCTTAAGTAAGACTTTATCAGATCTCCATTACTAACAATTATGACGATATTGTCCCATTGATTACTGTACACGCAATAACCCTTATCCCCGAGTGGCCTCCAGGCCTTGATAAGTGGTGACTTCCATGTAAATATATATATATGTATATCAGGTCATGTCATATGCTACTGGTTCGCTGTAACCCAGTACTACCTGCCTCATGGTCAGGTCACCGGCGACTAAACTTGTACCCCCACCAGACTTGTTTGGTGAGGAGGGTGGCTAGTCTCCCTGAAGGATTAAAAACAAGACTTTCCAAAGGGCGAATGAACCCTTTTTCGGGGTCAACGGCCAACTAGCACCGTGTGTGTGTATGTGTGTGTTGGGGGTGGAGAGGACTCCTGTAAGCCGTGGTGAAGGCAACCTTTCTAGGAGAAGTAAATCTCTGATTTAAAAAACCATAAAGCGTGAGACCAGTACCCGCATTAAGCTGGTCTGCAGTGTAACTTGTTGCTGGCTATCTTGCTCTTGCTTGTTGCTGGATCTCAACATTTTGAACCGAGAGGGAGACTTAGCTGTCATACAAAGCTAAGACTCTGTAACATAATCTGTGTATAGATACTCCCTCAGGCATTTGTCTATAAAAGTGGCCCTGTGGCGATGGAAAAGTTGTGACGTGTGGAGGCTTGAAATGTTGGAAGCATGTAATAATTGATCTCAATGACCATCTTCAGTGTCATGTCTGCTTGAGCATGTGAATTCACCGGTAGGACTAAAAAAAAAAGTCATTTTTGGGCTCATGGACTTAAAGTGTCTGAGGGAGTGGCCCTCGTCTGACAAGACGTTGCAATCATCATCATATATATATATATATATATATATATATATACTAGACAACCCGTCATGTCAGCTATGAAATAGTGAGTATATAGAATTAATGCATAAATGCGCAAAAATTGAATGCAAGCGTGTGCAAAAACAAACGTGTCGACCAATGAAAACAATACACAATTTTGCATGCACGGAAAAAATTGAATGCACATGCACATGAAAACAAACATGGCGCCCAGGGAAAACAATTGGATAATAAAGGTCTCAACATCATTGCCCTTAGATTAAATGAAAAATCTTTTATAGAAGAGGGGAGGAATCCATTGAAAAAAATTGAAAAAAAAATTAAAAGAAAAAAATTACAAGGAGAGAGTGTGCATTGTACAGGTTCACCCTAGTTTTTTTTTTTTTTGTGTGTGTGTGTGTGTGTGTGTGCGTGTATGTGTGTGTGTGTGTGTGTGTGTGTGTGTGTCAACAGGCTTAACATATTAGGAAATAATAATTAACTTATTAAGTAATATTTAACGGTGAGACCTGTTCAAAGCAAATCTTAAAAACAAATGAAACCCACCACATACACGTTTTGAAATTTTTCTACATATTTTTAAAATGATTGGAACTTATGATCCCAACCTTCACACCATTCCCTCTTTCTGCCCACACCTCTGCAACCAAACTTGAAAAAATACTAGCGGTTACATGTATTGCTATGTCGACAAGAAGTGGGGTCTCATTTTACGTGAAATTTACATAGGAAAATGATCCCCCACACTAAAATGTTAAATTTTAATTATTAAAAAAATTCCTTCTTTTATATTATCTTTAAAGGCCATTGAAACGTACGAGGGGCGTGCAATAAGTAATGCCCGTGACCCACTTCCAGTTGTCTGATCTAGCTGAAATTTTGCATGTGCAATGATTGATATCGCCACGGGTTATGTGGCAAATTACAGCTCTGAACTAATTCTGGTTTCTGTTTTACAGGTGTTTGAACTGAGTCAGGTGTGAAATGGAGCCTGTTGAATGTCGAGCAGTGATCCGGTTTTTGTATTTGAAAGGACGCACACCACAGGAGACTTTTGATGAAATGAAAGAAACTTATGATGATAATGCCCCAACATATGACCTTGTAAAACGCTGGCATCATGAATTCAAACATGGCCGAAAGTCTGTGGAAACAGCTCCCAGACCTGGTCGCCCCCCCCCTTCTGCCATTGATGAGGCATCTGTCCATCAAGTTGAGGCTGCCATTTTGGAAGATCGGCACATTACTATTTGCCAAATAGCCTAAGATCTCAAGATTAGTACAGGGTCTGTGGAAACTATCATTCATGATCATTTGCATATGCATAAAGTGTCTGCCAGATGGATTCCAAGGTTGCTCACACCATTCCAGAAGCGAGAACGCGTCAAGTGCTCGAGGATGAATTTGGAGAAGTGCCAAGAAGATGAGTCAAAACGGTCTCCAGCGCTGCATCAAACGATGGGAGAAATGCATAACTCTGGGTGGTTCCTATGTAGAAAAAGCCTAATAACTGTGCCAAGTTTCGTTGCTCTACTGCTATGGGAAGTGGGTCAGGGGCATTACTTATTGCACACCCCTCGTATTAGGCAAAAAAAGTAAATTTTGATTTTTTTTAGAAGGTAAAAAAAAAAATTTTTTTAAATATATAAATTGATCAAGTAGTTTTATTTTTTAGATGAAAAAAAAATATTTAATTTTCTTTTTGCTTGAAAATAATTCCCACTTGCAATGAAAAATACAAATAAAATAATCGTAAATAAATAATTTTGGACACGAAAAACATAGTTGTTTCTTTTTAAATCGCGTTCTAGTTTAAATCACACAAAACTTGGATAAAGAAAATATTTTTTTAAATATGTAGGTGCACCCGAACAATCAGCACTCCCTTAGAATTTTTTCCTTTTCGTCATTTTTCAAGTATTTCTGCGGATTATTGGGCACTAAGCTACCAGATTATAAAAAAATTGAAAAAACTTAATAGTTAAAGATTTGGAAGTGGATGCAGTTTCACATACAACGTTCTGGTAAATCGATCTCCCATTTTCAGAACCGATTTACAGCCCCGATTTGACGTTTGCCCCTTCAGCCCCCCCCCCCGCTATTATCATTATTTTGTTTTCTTTTTTTGTCAACTTTTCACTTCGAGAAAAGTTCGATCTGCCCCCCCCCCGTCATTATCTTTTATTTATATATTTACGATGTTTTAAAAGGTGCTTTTGCTTTTAATGATCCTCACTATTTTTAAAATAGTATTTTCAAGTTAAATTCAAGTTTTACGATATCTTTTTTTAGTAAATTGTTAGGTGAAAGTACAGAATAGTTACAAAACACCCTACTCTCCCCATGTTAAGTAATAGGTTTCTGAATAATAACATTATTATTTCAGCGAGGGTCGTTAAATGCAGAAGTACATTTTTTGTCTTATTGTTATTTGTTAATGATTAATAAATTTCGCCTATATCGTCCGTATGTATCAAGTGTTTTTGCGAAACTGGAGATCCTAAACCGGACTCTTAAACCGGAACCGGTGAAGAAATATGTTTTAATTATGTATAAATATATATTGGCAAAGACAATATTTTTTTTAAATCACGTAAATTGATAATTTTTTTTAATTTATTTATTTTAAACAATTGTCTTATCATTATTTGTTGTTAATTAATAAATCCCGTCTATATCGTCTGTATGTATCAAGTGTTTGCTCAAAACCAGAGATCCTAAACCAAACTCTTAAACCGGAACCAGAAGAATGGTTTAAACACCAAAGCAAGCAAGCAAGCAAGCAAGACGATTTGAGTTTTATTATTATTATATATATATATATATATATAGTCTTTGAAGTTTTTTAACATTTGAAACTACACAAAAAATTACTTTTTATCATTCGTTAAAAAAAAAAAAAAAAAACACTTAGTCAGTAAGTCATTTAATCACCTGCAATCACTGCATCAACTCTCTCGAATTTACTATAATACCAATTTTTTTATTTTTTAAGGGATCATCAGTTGTTTACCATGAAACACTGTTTCGGGGATTTATATATATATATATATATATATATATATATATATATATATATATATATATATATATATATATATATATATATAAAAGAAAAATTGATGATGAAAAATATGGCATAAATTAAAATATTTATCGATTCCTCAAAAATCCAAACAAGGAATTATAATAACGGAAAATCCTTAACCCATAGATTTTCAAAGATATGCTATTTTCATGATGGGATAAACATTAGTGAAAAATGTATCACTGAGTAGCATAAATTTTAATGTATATAAAAAATATATAAGAAAATTTTCAACAAATAAAAAGCATTTTCAATAGAATAACATATCAAAAATACTCATGAATTAATCAACTAAATAGCGAGTCAAACACTGAAATAGTAATTTGTGAGGCGAAAGGAAGAGTAATCTAAACGACGTACTTTCAATAAGTTTCCATTTTTTTTTTATTACATATGGGCACTTTTATTGATAGTACACACATGAAAATCTACTCCCCTTCAAAGTAATCTCCTGTGGCTGCAATGCACTTATTGTACCATTCCAAAATCTTCTGGAAGCCCACGGAAGTCCTCTTGTGTTAGCATATCAATGACCGTCGTCACAGTCTCTTCATCTCCTCACTTGCCTCATAACGACAGCCTCTAAGGTTTTCCTTGAGCTAAAGGAATAACCAAAATTCACAGGAAGCAAGGTCTGGACCATAGGGAGGGTGAGGAACTATCTTGATGCCCATCTTGGTCAAATAGTCTGTGACAAGGATGGAGTTGTGGGCGTGTGCATTGTCCTGGTAAAGATGCCCCTGGCCCGATTTGAAGAATGTTGGCCTCTTCTGCTGGAATCTCTTCCTGAAAACCCTTAAAAACTCAACATAGTATTCCTTGTTGACTGATTAAAGTTGCATCGGCGTTAGTCCGAAAAAGTAACAGCATTGCTGTTTCTTTGGATCCATCAGTGTTACGTGTGCACCAGCCTGCCTTCTATATTACACCGCCAGAATGCTCCCCACATAGTGGACCCTGACCAATGGAAGTCTACTTCTTGTTCTAGATATATTTTACTTCGTCTTGTTTTTTCATTACTTTGTTTTTATTTCTATTTTGATCAGATTTTCTTTTTTTTTTTTCATTATTTTTTTCCAGATATCTTTTTGTTGCAATATTTTTGGCATGGTTGTACAGGTAGATATTTTCCTCCCTCTCAGCGAGTCGGTCAGAAGATGGGCAGAATCAATTCAGCGCCCCTAAAGAAGGAGCACTTTGGCCCTGCAAAAATGTATGAGTAGCCCCGTCGGCGTTGCCCAGTGAGAGGTATTAGACAACAAGCAATAAACTTGCTCCATCCAAGAGCTGGAGGGGTAAAGCCTGGGACAGAGGATCTCATACGACCACCCAGAATGGATCCCTCAGCCTGACAATCAAAATGGCCAATTCTCTTTCAAACACATTTTCGAGATTGAGACCTCGACTAGTGTGTACTCCCAGTTGCAGCAGAATTCCAAATGAATGGCATGAACTGAAAAAATTGGTTGTGCTGGGTATGATCACGAATATTTAAATGATTTTATTTATAGATAATGATAAGAATGAACTAATCAGGTACAAGAATCGCTGTATAAAATATACTGATTCTCTTTGAAGTTTTCAATCATATCTTTTCTTCTTAACATGTGAAGAGGGCCCCTGCCCGAGTGGATTAACACAACCATTCTTTTAAATGGAATTCTTTACAATTCAAAGCTTTTCTGACTGGATTGATACTGCTAATTTTTGCTTTCGACAATCATTTGATATTCACAATTGGCTAATTATCATTTCGCTATGATAAATTGCTCCTTGCTCAAGGCTTTTCGTTTTCTGCTAGATATTTTTTCTTTTGATTCTCTGTTGCACATTTCTTTAATTCTAACGATTTGAAGCAGACTTATTTATTTTAATGATACTTTGTTTGATGAACTAGTATCTAGAATCGGTATTTGGTGCATACAAACAAATATGGCTCCAGCATATTCACAGCTGCAAACAATAAAATACAAAGTAAGAACTTGATAACATGTCACAGATGTGTTATTACTTATAAACACTGCACATCGATTTGCACATTTCTGTTCAATCCGTTTTGCTTCAGATTATGCCTCAATCACTTTTATATCTTTTTTCTTTCAATTTATTGTATTTTTTGTTCATCTAAAACGAGGCATATTATCACTGAGACGTAAAGACTTACTTTGAATAGAAGGCAAATTTATAGAGAGAATCCAGTAATTTATAAAGATCACGGCCATTGAAGAACACAAGAAAAAATCTTTTTGGACACTAAAAATAGTTTTATGTACTTGTTTTCGGTAAATAGTTTTAATTTATATTATTATTATTATTATTATTATTATTATTATTATTATTATTATTAATTTATACTATTATTATTAATTTATATTATTATTATTAATAAAAAATATAAAAAGGAATCATTTCGAGTTAAAATACAAGGTTCATTTTTTTTTTGTTTTTTCAAGGCTTTTAGATTTTCGTCTTCTATAATATAAATCTCACCTGTTTGTTTAAATGTATGTGTGTATGTATGTATACATGTCTGCCTAACTTTCGACAGAGGCAACGGATTTTCACTAGATCGGTATCTTTTTAAACTCGGCCCTTCGAATGACAAATATCGAAAAATTGGCTAAAAACATTAATTCCTTCACCCTCAACTGAGCAGTTTTCTACAAGGAGGGGTCGTTTTTTTATTTTATTTATTTATTTATTTATTTATTTTTTGCGTCGCCATTTTCGCCACGGTTCAAGCCTGCCTGCCTACTACCACTTTTTCTTTCTTTATTTTTTCCACATTCTTTTCCTCCTTCGCTGTTCAGGTTCGAGCCTGCCTGCCTACTACCACTTTAAAAAAAATTTTTTTTGCTCAACACACACCTTCAAATATCTGGGCAACACCGAGCACTCAGGCTAGTTATTTAATACACGGTAAAACTTAGTGATATTTTGTACACTATTGATAATATTCAATAGCAAATAGGTAACCAAAAACAACTTTCCCAGATTTTATCTTGATTTCCTCAGGAAGTGAGCATTTTTAGCAGAATACAATCACATTATATTAAATTCAACAATACGATAGATGGTATATAAGCGCATCACATACAGAGTCCAAAAGAAACAGTGTATTTCACTAGTGTGCCCAGAATTGGGGCTCAACACTGTGAGGAGTGACAGTTTTCTGCTGCAGTTTGTATGCTGACTAACACGTGCCTACGAACAACAACAAAATGCTCCATGCAAGGTTTTTTGTATTTTTACCTTAATTTTGAGATGATTACCGACATTTTAACTTAGGGATTACACTAGCAGATACACCCGGCGTTGCCCAATATTAAACGTAATGTTAAATTCCTCTGAAAAAAACAAACAAAAAAAACAAAACGGAAAGAAACTGAGATATGTGCATGCGAGTATTATGTTTTTTTCCTAAACAGTTCACTTCTTGTAAGTAAAAAAAAAAAAATGTTCGAGCTGGGATCGAAGCCAAAACCTAAAGACAGTGAGTCAAGTATGATAACCATTAGGCTAGCTTGTCATTATCTTAAAAAAGTGTTTTCAAACCTACTTATTCTTAACATAAGGAATCTGTCACATGGACGATTCACGCATGTACAGTTGTGAAACAGCTGGCAAACAGATAAAAATCCGATGACCCACAAGTACCAATTTTTCAATTTTGGCCCCTTAGCAGCACTTTTAAACAATTCTGTTACTAATAACATAGAGATAATTATTAAAATAGATGTTATTTAATGTAATAACATAGAGATAATTATTAAAATAGATGTTATTTAATGTAATATGCAAATGAGGTTTCTTCTTAAATGTAGATTTCCTTTGAACAAATAGTATATATAGAAATGATGATGAAATAAAAGTGTATAAAAGTCCAGTATGAAAATTCATTTGTGAAACTGTGTAGATTTTGTATATAGTAATAAAATTGTGAACAAACAAACAAACAGACAGGAATAAGACTTTATTATAATGTGTGAGTATATATATATATATATATATATATGTATATATATGTATATATATATATATATATATATATATATATATATATATATATATTAGTGATAGAATGATTCCAATATTTTTCTCTGTTCCGATACAATTACTGATTCCGTACTAAATTCCCGATTCATTACCACTTCCGTTCCCAATTCTTTATAAATCTCTAAATATTTTATTACAAAGTTGGTATCTTTCCCGCTTACCGTAAAACCACACGTAAAATATGCCTATATTTTCTAAAATGTGAAAACATGCTTGGAGGGGGGGGGGTCTATAGATTTTAGCTTTATTGGTAGTTCAAATTTTATAAATATTTATTATTTTATTATTACTACCACCAGTGTAAGATTTTGTTTTAAACAAAATTAAATAAGAAAGATAATTTAGGGAATCGTTTTTGCATTGGAAAATATGCATAAATTTTCCCGATTCCGATACCAATTCCAGTACTCCAAAAAGTTCCGATTGATCTCGCTATAAAACAGATGATTCTCTGGGATGATAGAAGGACAAATCCATTTCAGCAAACGATTTAACAACATTGATAAAACCTTTCCCACTGCTGTAAGCAAGCTAATGCCTCTATAATCACCACACTCAGATTTTGACCAAAATTCTGGGATCAATATTGCACCAATCCAATCTTGATGGATAGCATCACCATGCTAAACAGCAAGGATGAGTGTATGTGCTGCGTTGATAACATTATCACCTCCAAATAGCAATAATTCAACTGTCCGGGTGCTTTTCCATTATTAATCTCTGTTAATATTCTTTTGGTCTCATCAATGCTGGGATCAGTCATCATCTCATCAACGACCTCCTTTTGAGGAAGACTATCAATAACTATATCATTTACTTCAGACGGATTATTAAAAAGATCTCAAAAAAGTTCTGTCCATTCCATGTTCCCCTCAACATTGTTGAAAAGGGCAGAACCATCTTTAAATTTCACAAGGACCAATGTTGGAGGCTGCGGCTCAAAAGCTTGTCTGATTTTGTAATACATATCTTTTGAATTTTTGCGGTCATAATCTGTCTTGATGTCTGCTGACAATTTGGCCCACCACTTGTTCTTCATTCGACAATTCCATGCTGTATTTTTAATTTTGCTTCTTTATACATTTTTTCTGCAGTTATTTTAGCTGATCTGTTACAACATAAACATATCTCGCGAGCTTTTTTCTTCTCTTCCGAAAGATTTGTAATTGTAGAATCATTTTTATCAAACCAGTCGCTATGTTTGGTTTTCTTAAAGCCAAGAAGTTTAACTCCTTTGCTATGTATTTGTGATTGAATCGTTCCCAAGATCCGTCAAATGAGATATTAATAAATGAGGTCTTAAGAGTTTCACACGCTCCCTTGTTTTCTAACATGGAGACATTGATGTGTTAAGGCACTTTTACTCCATTGGCTCTGACCTTTTTCTTCATACACAACTTAAGTTTAGCACGAACCAGATTGTGATCAGTGACACAGTCTACGCCCCGCATAACTCTTACAGTACACATATCCTGAATATCATGCTTGCGCATGATGATACAATCAAGGATATGACCATGTTTTGATCTAGAGTGTATTCAATTTACCTTGTGAATGGGTATTTTTGTTGGTAGAAGGTGTTACATACTGCCAGATTATGTTCAGTACTCAACTGCAAAAGAAGAATCACGTTATCATTTACCTTACCAAGACCATATTTTCCCAAGACACCCCAGGTGTTGTGATCACTTCCAACTCGTGAATTAAAGTCTCCAAGCAACAAAATCTTATCTGCTTTTGGTATCCCTTTGATACAATTCCCAAGATCCTGATAAAACCTCATTTTGACATCCTGCCTACTATCTAAAGTATATACTGAGATAACTGACACGTAACGATCGCAAGGTAAAGGTACCCTCATTAAAATGATTCGATCACTAATTCCACAAAGTTGTTCTGAGAAGTGATCTTTGTACTTATAGCAAAACCAACTCCTCCTTTCTTTTTTACTCTCTTGGGTTTGCCTTTCCAGAAAACGTATACCCTATACCTTTTCCAGTAAGTTGATCTTCATCACTAAAACTTGATGG
Organism: Euprymna scolopes; assembly: GCF_053919585.1. NCBI lineage: Eukaryota > Metazoa > Mollusca > Cephalopoda > Sepiida > Sepiolidae > Euprymna > Euprymna scolopes. Next base: position 148,252,923 of record NC_136484.1, on the reverse strand, counting down.
AGTGGAGGCTAAAACTTGCTGGTATGGTTTCAAATGATCTGAAATAACAGCAAGGTGAGGCTTGATTCAAAATATTTCTCATATGTTATATCGCCCCTCTTTTCGAAATAGGGTACGTATATACTGGGAAATTTACTTTATGTATGAAAATCAAAGAGGGGAGATATTAGAATTATTAGAAATCAAGTCTGTCCTTGCCGTTATTTCAGATCATTTGAAACCATAACAACAAGTTTCAGTATCCCCTCCATGTTTTGGGGAAATATCAGATATTATGTAATTCATATGCAAAACTAGGAAAACAAATGACTGATTGAAACATTTTATGGCTGTAAAAAAGTGCCAAAAATAGGGTCTAGTTGATGGATCATCTTCTTAATATACGACCTTAGGCGAAAATGTCACATAACCAACTACACAATTCAGGTCATTATCTTTCCAATGAGGT
>NC_136484.1:148184975-148249975 GCF_053919585.1 Euprymna scolopes | reverse complement strand
CGAAGACGGGAGTGGTTTTATTAAAATGGGCGATCTTTTGTGCTCAAGAATTTATTTTTTTACATAGTCACCGCCATTTTCAATTCACTTTTGCCAAAAATTTATCGACGCATATTTGCTTCTGGTGCACGTCTATGGTGGAAGTTTTTTTTTTGTGTGTGTTTTTTTAGAGTTTTGCACCAACAATATCCGCAACAGAGAGATGCAACTTTCAGATCATAAATGCATAAATTCAGTCATTATAACAGTCCCCTCTGACCCTTTCAGATGGAATAAAAAATTAGAAGACATTACTTTTGGAACGCTCCTCGTCTATATTTAATAGTATGATTATTATTTTAAAATTTTTATCCATGTGCACATGTGTTTCATCCTTACCGAGAATCATCAGTGTGGAATATGATAATTCTAATGGTTGGTCAAACATTTTGACTCAAGTCAAAATTTTCACTTTTATCTATGTTTAGGATCATGCGGCCAACACAACAATGATAAAAAAATAAAATTTCGGCCTATTTATATCTATAATATCTATTATAGCATATATAGAAAGTTGTTATGATCAATGTTTAATTTTGGAGTTGAATTACACATTTAATTTGACAGCATAATCATAATTCTCTTGAAGGGCTCGTCTTAGCATTAAAGTTCCTATAAACAATTTATGATAAATAATTTTACATTCTTATCCATGCACACATGTATTTCAACCTTTTTAAGGAATCATCAGTGTTTCGTTAGTCACAAAGCCAAGTCAAGATCTTCACTTTTGTCTGACTGTCTAGAGCCATACGGCCAACACAAGAATCATGGTGAAAGGAAGAAAATTGAGATCTATTTATGTCTATAAAAGCGAACATATCTAGAAGGCTGTTATAAACATTCAATAACCTGTTAAGGTGGAACCTTGAAGAGAATAAAAAATAAATAAAAAATTGTTAAAATGTTTTGTATATATAAATATATTGGAATGAGCCAGGAGAGAGGAAAGAGAAAGAAACAGAGAGAAACGGAGAGAGAGGGAGAGAGAGAGAGATAGAGCGAGCAATGAATCAATAAGTTACCGTTTTCTTCTTTTTTTCTATGAGCTGTTTTCCCTTATGCCCCATCATTATCTTTTATTCTAGTGAGTAATCTTAGTTTCATTTAAGAAAGATTTTAGTGATTTGCCCCTTTTATTAACTCACTCTAATTAATTACTGCTAATTACTATTGCTTACATAAAGGGAAAATAAGTCAATAAAATTGCAAACGAATAACAAGAAACATTAATTTTTTATTAACCCACATGTAAAACAAAACAGGTGATTCTCTCTCTCTCTCTCTCTCTCTCTCTCTCTCTCTCTCTCTCTCTCTCTCTCTCTCTCTCTCTATTGCTCTCTCTAGAGTTAACCACGAAGCGCAATAGAAAGAGAGAGATATGCTGTCCTGAATTAATTGGTTAAATTTATTGGCATTGTCGTACGGCGGTGGAACACATGTCCATGGATAACTATATATATATATATATATATATAGAGAGAGAGAGAGAGAGAGAGAGAGAAGAGAGAGAGAGAGAGAGAGAGAGAGAGAGAGAGAATTAGAATAGTAACTATATGATATTAGTGGATAACCTGTAAACAAACTAGTTAAAATAATAACACATTCTTTAAACTATTCTGTTTATATGCATATTCCATATATTAAACCTTTTATGTTATTATCTATATATTAATACGATCGCGTGTGTGTTATTTTCTGTGTCACGCTTAGATCCGAGTCATTTAATCGCTATGTACTTCCATTTCTTGTCATAAATAATTTTACCAAAAATTCTTCTTAAGTTTAGATTTCGATCTCGATTATACTGATGCCACTTAACTCATATATTTTTTTGATAAATAATTTTATCGGGAATTCTTCAAAAGTTTTGGTTTCGGTTTCGATTATGGCTGAAAACTCAAGTTATATATATATATATATATATATATATATATATATATATATATATATAAGTTTTATTTCGGTTTCGATTCAAGCTAATGCAAGCAAGTCATATGAATATATATATATATATATATATATATTTTATTTTTGAAATCGCAACTTCATAATATAAAAAAATCGATAGAACATTAACTCTGTAATAATATATACGAAATCTGCAGGAATTAAAATGTCATATTTAAGCGTACTTTACGACCAAACTTGCTGGGCGTTCGTGCTAGCTTAGATAAATACTTTTGCAGTTTTTACAAAAAATCTACAATAATATAAGTCTCCATTTACATTGAACATCTGCAGAATGCCAACATAAATGTATTACATATGAATGAGTCCCCTGTGAAATTTCCACAGGTCCCACTAGTTATTATTATTATTATTATTATTATTATTATTATTATCATCACTACTACTACTACTACTAGTAGTAGTAGTAGTAGTAGTAGTAGTAGTAGTAAACTTATTTATATTCTGTTCCCTCTCGTTTGGGAACGATTGCCGATAACACTCTTTTCACTTGACAGCTAAAGTTACAACAACCAATTGAATGAAGATCTCCTTTTGTTAATGGTATCGCATCCCAGTACATGGAAGCGGGTCGCCCGGAATTGCCCGGTTGTATACATTAGGTTCATTCAACGTAGTGAACTTGGGACTGCAAGAACTTTGTAGCCGTTCGAACTTGACTTTGACATAACCTAATGAAAGAGAGAGAGGTCGAGGTTTGGATGGGTTATGCCTGGTCACAATATCCAGGATTTCAAATACTGCCATGATTTATAACCGGTGGGTGACCACCTAAAAGTGTTATAATTACTAGCGTTGTCGCAAGATTTGACCCTCGTCGAGTTATAATGTGAATAACAGACTTTCTATTGTTGAGAGGTGTTTAATTAAGAAACGAGAAACCAGACAGAAATTGGAAATGCCTCTGATATTCGATTCGTCCACTTGAACAGGGTTAGAATCTTTTTCAAGTTCAAAGCCTCAGGATAGTAGGTTTTTTTTTTTTCTGTGGTAATTATGACTTACTGAGGTTTTGCCAAAAAATAATCGCACTTGTGGAAGAGCATCGGAGCTTGACTCGGCTTTCACTGTTAATAGTTGGAATTGCTTACGTTGTGACTTCAATTTTGTTGGTAGCTATTCCTAAAAACACTGAAAAGTCTTAGAGAAACAAACGTTGATTAATTTGGCTTTAGTATAATAATACATGGTAATAACTTTATTGACTTTTAGAAAAGTCGAAAAATGAAGGCCGAAAAGTAAAACAAGCAAAACGTTGTGGACAGAACAACAATGAAGATGAGGATAACAGCCCGAAATATGCAAATGATTTAAACAAGGAAGATAGATTTGAGTACAATAAAAATCCACTTAAAAAAATTAACAGATGTTAGATTTGGAATAATTTGAATAAATGTTCGAATTACTTTTTTTTTTTTTTGCTACAAAAAAAAAAAAATATAAGCAAATAAATAAATAAAAATTTCAAAGATTTGCAAGTCAGTTTGCTAAACAAGTTACGTTGTTTGCAGCTGTCGGTATGATCGGTGATAAGTAAATAGAATTGATTTCAACTGAGAAAAAATGTTTCATTTTTATTACTCAGTTGATTCCTGTGTCGGTAAAATGTTTTTATTTTATTTTTACTTATTATATTTGCTCAAAAAGATTTTTTTTTTCAATCATTTGTTTGTACAAACATACAGAGTTGATCTGAATATTTGTCATGATGTCAAAAGGCGGATGAATTTACTGCATTTAAATCTGTGATCAAGCGCAGACAACTCCCGCTGAATCAAGCTGAGAAAATAATGTCAGAATATTCAAATACAATATGGATTGAAACAAATACATTGAGGACATTGCCAAGGCTGCAGTAAAGATGAGCTTGCTCTACCGTACTAGAAAATTACTACAAAGACACATGGAGTATCGTTGCCACATCTGGACTGGAGCAATTATCACGAGTCTCTCACTCTTAGACGGAGTTTAAAAAATCTAATAGTCTCTGTACTATCAACCGAGCTCCAACCTTTGTCCTATCATTGAAATGTTGCATCTCTGCGCTTGTTTTACAAATACTTTAACGGAATGTGGTGTGATGAATACATAGAATTTATTCCCTCCTAGACATACATACTCCCGATTAACCAGACAAGCATCAAAATCTCACTTCTTCACTGTAGAGGTTGCTAGATGCTAAAAAGCCTTCTAATCTAATTGTTTCTTTCTTGGAACCGCCAAACTTTGGAATTCTCTCTCTATAGAAGTTTCAATATAATGTCAGCTCAACTCTCCACAGTACTCTGTTTGACAAGATCCCAAATAGTAGCCTCGTACATTTTAAATCGCAACATGCCTTGTGTAAGGTTAAACAGTTAAAAAAAAAAAAGAAAGTTACTAGTTAGCGAATAAACTGATAAGATGGGTTTGGTTTGTTTGTTTTGCTTAATAATATGTCACTCCTTTTTCGGTTCTGAATTTTTAAGATACGCATTGATATTATGCGTATTACTTGGATTCTTTAGACTACTGTTTTCATTCTCGGTGTAAGTTTCATAACGTTTTAGTCGATGTAAACATCCTGCTTCTTCAGGCGTACCTTGTTTGAACTCGGAAATCTTTCTTTCAAATGCCGGAATCTGCACGGAATTTCGAACGGGGCCTGATCCAACATAGCACAGATGCACAGATGTAAATGCATGCAAAATGACATCATCAGTAAAGAAAAAAGGACTATAAAAAAGAGAAAGAGAACGATCACGTGAAAGACGTAACTAGGAACGTGATAACGTTCGAAAGCTCGTGAGAGGTGTGGCGATTGTTCTAGATAACGTGGGTGACAGCACGGTTGTAACAATGAGGAAATAAATGTTGCTACAAGGAAAAAACGAGTTGCAGTTATTTATTCTTTATTTTGGTCTCCTTTGCGACTGAAACTGGACACAACGCGTGTTGGCTTCCGGACAACGTTACACTGCTATTTAATCCACATTGGCATCATGCTCAGCCATGATTGCGCTGAAGTCCTAAGTAATTTGCAATTGTATTTTGAGTGTCGCCTGTACTGAGGATTGAACCTTCAACCTTCAGAAAAGTGTAACATTTTTAAAACTGAATTTTACCAAGTACTTTATCCACTAAACCTTTCAAAAAATAAAAACATAAAAATATACCTTGCTATTAAAAATATAGAAAATTTTTTTTTCTGTCTTGTATTTAGCATATGAGCGATATTCTCTGACTCTCTTTCGTGTATTTGTGCTATACTTTGCATCATATGAAGTCGCAAGCAAAAAAAAAAAAAGAAGAAGAAAGAAAGAAACAGAAAAAATAGATAAGACAATATTATCTACTGCGTTGATCAGAAATCTTTCGTCCCTATTCAGTCAAGTACGTCTGAAGCACTCGTTTGTACAAGTTTGTAAGCAAAGACTATCAAGAACAATCTGGCACAACGAGCAAACCTTGTTTACCGTTGTTATACGATTGCAAATGACTTGTGAGAAGATGTTTCATTGAATTAGTCTCTCTGATAAGCGTGCATGAAGAATTTGCCAGTAGTTTATCTTTATGCCTTAAGAGTCGAGAGACATTTCCGTACTTTCGTTTCAACTGTTACGCTTCAGGGAATTCACTATACGCGTTTACGATTACCTCTCTGAGCAGGTCTGCCTCTCTTGGGTTGAATTCAGATTTTCGATTGATAAATGCGCATATTCCTCCGTTATTTGTTACCCTTGATCGTCATTCACATAATCTTAGATGTTAATCGCAGTTATTTTTATATACGTTTTCGAGAATCTGTATTTCGTCCTAAATAGACTTTTTACAAGTTCATTTTTGAAGCCATTTAACACTTCCCAACTGAAAATTTGCTTTGAGCAAACATTTACAGAGTCTTTTTTTTTTTTTTTAGTTTTTCGAATCGAAAACATGGGATTATTTCTAATTAATTTTTTAAAAAGTAATTCTTATAGAGCTGCGAGTAACGTAATAATTACTGGCTATTAAATCGGTAAGTTAAGTTAGTAGAAAATGGATCTTGATTTTACTTTCGCCAGCCTCATAACTCTCGCTTCCATTTTTTTCCTTAAATCTTCTCATTACATGAGCGATATTTGACAAATGGTGAATATATTCTTGTCCGTCTGTCAGTGCGGAACATATTCTATCAAACTACTCGATTAATATTTGGTCTTCAGATTTGAAACTCGCTAATAGTGGATTGGACTTGTGAAACCAATTCGATTTGGTTTTTAACAAATGAAAATAGATGCTAAGGGATCCAAAGTGACAAAATTATTCTTTAAGTTTTTTTTATATATGTGTATGAATTTATCTTTGATGGTAACGAATAATGTTGCGGAGGTATATGTTTTGGTTTCGATTCTATCATATTTTTATGTATTTTTAAAAACTTTTGGAATAAATATCATATAATGAGTGCTATAAAATAATAAATAGATAATTGGTTCCATAATAATAAATATGAAATCTGCATAAATAAAAATATTTTACAACCGGGCAATCAGGCGGCCTGCCTGCTAATATATATATATATATATATATATATATATATATATATATATATATATAATGGTTGTATGGATTAGTTTCCTCGAAGTAAATCCAATGAAAGCCGCATGATTATTTAAGATTGCTCAATGGAGAAAAGAACTGGTATAATATAAACATTATTGGTTACAGATGTGCATACATGTTTCAGTGGAATCCTAATTCAAGGGCACTACGTCATCAAACCAATAAACGAGCAATATAGAAAAGAGAGTCAAGATTACATTCGTTTTTTATAAGATATTCGAGTGTGGTTTACGCTATGGAAGAAAATGTGGTGTATACTTTGTGAATATGATCAGTAGGGGTTTTGAAGGAAGGTGTGGTGAGGGAAGGAAGTAGGGGTAGGGTTGGGGTTGAAGGAAGAGGGAGAAATACGATCTCATGTGGTTAATGTAGCAGCGAGGAAGTATTGATATTAATAAAACTTGTCGGTTGTATATTGGCCTAAGTTTTGACTTTGATTTGAAAAAAGCGAGAAATAAAATAAATGAATAAAAAAATAAAACTTAACAAAAAAATAGATGGATAATGCAGTCGCCACTAGAAAGAACAACACAACCATAAAAACCAAAGATAGGGAAGTTAACGACGATGAAAAAAGTGAAAACTTAGGCCAATAAATATATATACATATGTTTATGGAAAATATGCTTATTCATTTATATTTCACCTTTTATTTACACCAATCCTTTAATTTATTAAGCTCGATGTAACTACAGAGCATATACAAATAACTAAAAAAAAAAAGTCTCTATTCCAAATTGAAAAATTTAGTCCATCTTATCCTTTATTTTCAAGTATGTAAAATGTTTAATTCTTGTTTCGTAGCAAAGAATCATTCATGTAATTATTATGTCAATTTTTAATTTATTTCGCCTTTAACTCATCAGAAGAAAAGGAACTCATAAACTCTAAAGAAAATATAAAAAATATGGACATGATTACAAAATCCCAAAACCGGAAGTGAAGTTGCATTTGTGTTTTCTATTAGTTACGCTGTCTCTTATATATATATATATATATATATATATATATATATATATATACTTATATAAATATAAACTGTTACTATATATATATATATATACTTATATAAATATAAACTTATATATATATATAAGTTTAGTGGTTAAAGTTAAATTCTGAAAATCAAAATATAAACAGATATATTCGAATTAAGAATTTATTGTCTGACACAAGGAATATCGGTGTCTTATCTCGCTTATATATATATATATATATATATATACATACATATATATATATATATATATATATATATATATATATATATATATATATATATATATATATATGATATTTTAAAATATGATATTTTAATTCGTCTATGTTTCATATATATTATTATAGAGTCATGATTTGGGTTCCAATTACTCAAATCGAAACCGAAAGCAAAACTGTAGCATTCAAAGCTGTTGATATTACCACCATACCAATATGAACTGATTAAAAATTGAAAATTTAAAATAAACAAAGATGAATTTACAAAATGTATAATGATTTTTCAATCTTGACTTATTTTAAAAATAAAACTATTTTAATTTACTTATTTTGACTCCTTACAAACTATTTTAATTGGCTAATGACCAATAAAAGAATGGCCCGTAAAAAATCCAATCATTTGAGGCCCCTAGCGCTGTTCTGCAATGTTTAGTTTCGAAGTAGATAGAGTTTGAAAATATTGAGACAGACAGACAGACATATAATTTTTTTATATATTAGGCTAGCGGACATAAACTACGCTTTAATATGATATTTTAATTTTTTCCAGATTTTGTATATATTATTATAGAATCGTGATTTCAAAAGTAAAAATAAAAGTGTCTGGGCGCCATCGGCTAGAACCGAAACCAAAGCTGTATAATTCTAAGCTATTTTTCTATTGTACCAGCGTGACACGAATATGAACTGATTAAAAATTAAAAATTAAAAAAACTAAAATGTATGTACAAAAGCAATTAATTGCCTGCTCTACTAAGGGACCCATTGCAGTGCACCGGGAGAAAGTTTCACTTCCCTTCCAACAGTGAATTAGTTAACAATACATTGTAGTCTACATTGCACCGTAGAGAACCTACTGTTGATTTTGTAAAATTGTTTTTATATAAGAGCTTTAATTAAAGTTTAAAATGCAAAAGTCAAGTATCATGCTTCTATTATGCTCTAAACAGAAACATTCCTTCTGGACGCGCCCCTGTCATATCAAAGAACCTATAGTTGAATTTATGTATCTGGCCTCACTGCTTGTACAGAAATAATGGCCTGACTTCAACTTTAAAATGAAAAAGTCAGGTATTAGAGTGCAATTGTGCTTTGAACAGAAACACTTATTTTGAACGTGACCCTGTCATATCAAAACAACCTACTGTTGATTTTATATGTTGAGCTGTTCCTTTATCTTATTATTCTGATTATTGATTACTGATACTTATCGAAGACATGGCAACACAAAATCTAAGAACACTGCCAGACATATAAAGTACATTCGTGTGAAATTTCATAACAATCGGCACAGCCATTTTCGAGTCCATACAGAATGAACTCATATACACACAGACACACACAGACAAAGTTCCTTTTATATAACAGTAGATACACACACACACACACACACACACACATACATACATATATATATATATATATATATATATATATATATATATATATATAATGTCTCTGCTGAAAAGAAAAAATCTATATATATAAAAAGCTAAATAAATTATATAAAACAGCTTTACCGTGCACTTTAGATAGCATAAATCTTGACGCCAAAATATACTTAAAACAATGAAAATTCATAACTATACAGAAATTCTAACCCCAGGAAGTCCAAGGTTCACCCTCAAAGATTACAAACCCAATTTCCGTTAGATTCATTTGCCTCTCTAGCTCGGATTTACGAACGGTAAGTAAAAGAATTCTTGATAGAATGATTCCATCCATTAGGAAAAACGTATCCTTCCCTCTCTGGCAATGCTTTTAAGATAAGCAAGTGCGGAGATTTATAAGATTTGATATAGATAATTATTACGATCAATTTCTTATATCCTCCTAAATAAGACACTCATATTTGCAAAAAATGCACAAATCTCACAGACTTAAAAATTAAGTTAATCCTTTTAGTTAGACGATCTCTCTTACTTTTTAACAATAAAATTTGGACGAGGAAGAAGACATCCAATAATTTTGATATTCTCATGGGATACTCTGACTCTGCATATATCACAGATTTAGTCGGCATATATCTGTTGAAAGAACTCGAGCTCGTATTTAAATCTATGCAAGGAAGACTAAACTTAATGTCAGAATCTTTTAGACCCTACCATAGAACTAACCTATCTCTTTTCTATGTCCATAATTTTCAAACCAGCCTATTCGATCATAAAATCAATAATTCTCTCAGTTTCAAACAGTTTCGAAAACTTTTGACCAGAACTCTACCTTTTTTAATAATACATTATTAAATTCGAGATACTCTGAGGAGATTAAATTCATCGAAGACAAACTCCCCCAAACCGCATTAATTCCATAATCACACATGATATGACACGAAAAAGAAAAAATTCAAATTCCTCACCCAATTCAAAATAGTAGTTTAAATAACCCCACTATACCTATTAGGTCTACTCAACCAAATCATCTCCACCATTCTGTTCCCCGAAAAGAAAAAGAAGAAGAAAAATATCTGGTTTAGTCCTTCATTAGCAGTAACGTCTTAACTAATATAGCTAAGGAATTCTTTAGAATTGTAGAAACATCATTTAAACATCCGCATAGATATAGCACTATTTTAAACAAAAAATCCATTAAAATCTCATATTTCACCTAATATAGCTCAAATAATAATAGAATCTAATAAGAAGAAAATCTGGCTCCACCCCTTGTACACTCACCGCTAATTTTAATTTCTAGAACAAATCTATGCTTGTACCGTAACCAGATCACATCCAGATACTCGTCCTATTGTTCCTAATACTCTGAACCATAATCCAACTCTTCTTCGAGTAAACTCTCAACATCCATTTTTATCTCCCTCCCTGCTTGGTCCCCCCCCCCCGATTGCTAACTGTTAAAAATCGACTGAATACATGGAACTAAATAGCTATAACACAAAAGTAAAATCTAACAGATATATTGAGAGCAAGGATGTATAAACAATATTTACATAGCGTCCATATTTATGTGGTTGACATACCACGTATGCTAATTAGGTTGATCCTACCCCTCTCTCCCAAGCATTGGAGTCCCTTTTGGATTTCAAAATGGCTTCATATATGGGATGATAATTAGGGGGTATTTTCGTCATAGGTCCCATTTGCATACTTTATATGAATATGTCCATCAGTGTAATTTTTAGGATCGTTTACATTTTGGATTCACGTCCAATGTGTCCGTGAATTTTCATTTCCTACTGGATCTTCTCGGTTCAGGAGTATTTTGAATTTCATAAATTAATTCTATTGGATCTTCCTCCTCATCCGGTATACTCCTTTCATGCTCTTGTAAATAACAATTTTCAGTTGGTTCTGGTGCCTTTTATGAGTATTTTTCGGCTCTTTAATTATGTAAATCAAGTCACCGATTCTCTTATTGACTATACCTCACTCCCAGAATGTAACATTGTTTTTGTAGCACTTGAAAAATAACTCTTCTCCAGAGATGAATCTTTTTCTAGATGTATACATAGTATTCTTTACTATATTCTGTTTCGACAAGGGTTTGTCAAACATTGACTTAACTTTTCTGGCGAACATTAGTTCAGCTGATGACTTGTTTGAGAGTGTTCTCTGGTTCGGTGTAATCCTGAACACTTAAAGGAACTGCTGAAGCGCCTCGTCCGTTGGAACTCATGAGGATTTTTTCAGAGTGCGTTTTAATGTGTCGACAAATCTTTCTGAGAACCTGTTGGACCTCTGATGATATGGCGGCGTTGCTATGTGGTTAATTTGTTATATCCTTAAACTCTGCAGAAATGAATTGCGTCCCATTGTCAATCACAATACACCCTGGCACATCAAACTGAGCAAATAGTTCATGTAGAAAGGTTGTTGTGATATTGGTAGTAGACTTCTTGCAGTGTAGCACTTCTGGCAATTTTGTAAAACTATCTACCACTATTAAGTACTGATATTCTTTTACTGGACCAGCGAAATCGATGTGTAATCTTGTCCACGGATGATCCGTCTTGGGTCATGGTTTGTGTACTATGGGTAGTACCTTTGCTGCTAATGCGCATCCCTTACATCGATGAACCATGTTTCCGATATCCACATCCATTCCTTTCCAATATACAAAGCTCCGCATTAAGCTTTTTGTTCTATTGATACCTGGGTGACCCATGTGAAAAGTCCCACAGTATACTTTTCGGAACTACTACCCCCTCACTATATAATAAAACTCCGTCACATATTGAATAGATCTCCTGTATTTTTTGATCATTTCTTATGATTTTGTTTTTTATATCTAAAAGGAAATCGTTTTCAGCTTTCTTTTTGATTTCATTTATTGTAACAGGCAGTTCTTTTACAATGTTGTTTATCATGCTTTTCACCTAATAACCTGCTCTGAAAGTTGCAATAATCGAATCTTCAAATTTTTTTTTCTTGAATCAGTATGAGTCTTGATAAACTGTCCGCATGAATTATGTTTTTAGATGATAGATGCTTTATGTGAAAGTTATAATTGAGAAAAATGGTACCCCATCTCAATAATTGATTTGCTGTATAAACAGGTAAACCTTTCTTCGACCGAAAGATTGTGATCAGAGGTTTATGATCCGTTTCTAGCATAAAGTGCCTGCCGTAGGCTTTCTGACACTCTACTGTCCATTCCCATGCCATGTCTTGTTTCAATAGTTCATTAAACGGAGCTCTTAGATTGTGCATTCTTTTAATGAACGTTTGATAGCAATTAGTGAGCTCGGGAAAACTTTGTAGCATAGCCACATTAGTGGGCACTGGCATGTCTCTGATTGCAATGGATCCGTCCGGATCTGGAAGTCTGCCATTTTTGTTGATTATGTGTCCTAAATATTTAATTTCCTCCAAACGCAATTCGCACTTTGACTCTGACTTTAAACCCAAAGTCCTGAATTTTTTTGAATACTTGATGTTTGTTGACTGTTGCGTTCCTTACTATGATACATGCAAAGTCCAAATCATCCAACATGACTTCCATGGCTTGTTGAAAAATGGCAGGTTCCACTCTAATACCAAACGGAAGCCTGTTGAATTTGAAGAACCCTCTATGAGTGTTTATCTCTAGTAGCTTTGAACATTCCTCTTCAACGGGAATTTGAAGATAGGCGTCTGATAAGTCGATTTTTGAATATATATATCTGCCATTTAGCTTGTTAAAAATCTCCTCTAGACTCGGCAATAGATAATGGTAATCCTTCATCACCGAGTTCAAGCCTGTCGAAAAGTCAGCGCATGCTTTATAGTTCATTATTGTCAGGTATTGTCAGGTCTGATCCTGAATCGAGCTGGAATTTGATATTTTTTCTAAATATTTCCGTCGTAACATATTTCCTCAAATCTCTGTCTGATTTGATATTCGAACTTATTTGTCTAATTCAGCTATTGAATTTTTCTTTTGTTTTACAACATGAACTTTTGTGTCCATTCTTGTTGCACACGAAACATTTCTTATTTCTATATGGACAATTTACCTCTCAGTGTCTTTCGTTGCAACGTCTGCAATTATATGTTGGGACATTTTGTTCATCCTCATTCATTTATTTAATGTTTTTTTTGTCTATTTTTATAATACACCGAATTTTACCTAGTTTCTGGCTAATAAGTATTTTGACTGTTTTTTTTTTAATTTGTTTTAATATAAGCAAGACTCTTCTCTAAACTTACGGCCCGCTGGCAATCCTCTGCTAATTTCTGCAAGGTTCGGTTCTGTTCAGATTTGAGTTTAGACAAAACGCTATGTCTTATTTCGGAACTCTCACTTGATACTAGTCCTTGAGCAAAAATATAGCACGTGAAATCCTCAACCGTAATCTCTGCCAATCTGAAGTTGTCACAATGTCTATTTACTATGGATGCATATGTTAAGTAATCCTGATCATCGGATTTAGAGACATTCATGCATAACAATCGTTTATGCCAAAGTGGCATATTTGGTCCAAACAGCTCCTTTAGCGATTTAACTGTCTCCGAGAATTCCAACTCATTTGTTTTCCTCAGTAGAATAAAATCTCTATCTTGTTGCCTCTCTGAGTCTCTCGTTGGGTCTTTCATTGAGTCTCTCCCGTTTTTATGGTTCCAACCATATTTATATGGTTTACACTCCACGTATGCTAATTAGGTGGATCCTACCTCAACACTAACGATAATAGTAACTATGTTAACCACTCCATAAATTATCCGGATATATTGCTAACTTCTCCTACAACCACAACCCAAGACTGAAATATCCATAACCCAACTATTTATAGCAGCTTTTCTTTACCTAGTTTTAGTAATGGTAATTACAAAATTAACATTCTAATGAACACCCCCTAAAACACAAATATTGTCTCATCCTCCACACTAATTAAGCTTCTCCATTAAATGGCCAATACTCAAATCATCTAAACCTTACACTTCTGGCGCCAAGTATTGTCAGCTTTGTATATTGGAAGTTACCACTATATGTCAAAGTTTTAACATCATTAATTCTAAAAACGAATTAATTTCAAGCTACCAACATAGAAAAAATACAAGTATAACTAATTCGAAATTGCATAACTTCTCCCATTTACCTCACTTTTGTGTCATTGACTGGTAATTTTTGTATAATTTCATTTCCTATTTTCCTATAATCTCTCTTTCTCCATTATTTATCATTCTTTAAATATTCCCTCTTGCTTACTGCTCCGATAGTTCCGTTTTTTGATGTTTACATCATTTTAATTAGACAATTATCATTTAGCTCTAATCCCATTTATATTCTTATAATGCATCCCTTCTTAGTTTTTTTCACCCCCTCTGCTTTAGCCTTAAAGAATTCCTGATTTACTGCCTTCACACTATCTTCCCCTTTACATGATTTTTCTGTTTATTCTATTTCCCACCACTGTTCTGTAAAACTTCACTTTTTATTTGGTTTTTCTATATTTCATAACTCCCTGGTCCTTTTTAATATCTTAACACTTAATTTTCCGATTATTTCCTCCCTGAATCTTATTTTAATATGGATTACCATCTATCCCTCTATATTTCCGTTTTAATCCATCGCTCATTTTAACTTTTGCGACACCCTCTCCTTTAAACACGTTCGAGTACATTACGTTCAATTTACCTTACTTTATTTTCTAACTAGATACACATAAGTTTGAATGTCATACATTTTTTAGGTTTTACTTCTTCAATAATTTTTTTATCAATTTTAACTCTCATTTCATACACGGCTTATTCCTAAATATTATCTTTATCTAAAATATTTTACCAATATATATATATATATATATATATATATATATATATATATATATATATATATATATATATATATTATACATCTTTCTGAATCTATTTATTTATCTTTTACCGTTTCTCCCATTCCAAACCATCTTTTCATTTATACTAAGTAGACAGACATCTCCTATTTTAAGATTCTATCCTTCCCATCCCCCTTATCCTAACCCCATTTTCTCTCTCTCTCTCTCTCTCTCTCTCTCTCTCTCTCTCTCTCTCTCTCTCTCTCTCTCACTCCACTTTTCTGTCCTGTTTAATTCCCTTTAACTTCCCTCACTTTAAATTAGACCTTATTAATCTTCTGTAAGAAAAAAAAAGAAGTAAGGAATCGAAAAGGTCTAAATTTCGAAAACGGTTTTGTACCCTTTCAAGAAAGAAAAAGGTACTCTCCAGATATAAAAATAGTATTCTATCTTGAGATGTATTTGACTCTGATAGTAGTAGTGAGATACTTTCTGAAGTAGTAGAATGATCTTACCATTTTCCCAGATTTTAGTATAGGATTTTATGTAGGTTTTCCATTTCAAGTCAGATGTAAAGGACATTCCAAGAAGTTTGTCAAAATAAGGTAGTTCCTCAAGACTAGAACTATTCATTTCAATTGGTTTAGATTTGAGTGTTGTTTGTGAAACAATGAAAACTTGGTTTTAAATGAATTATAGGCAACATTTTTACCCCATTGGAGCGTATCATACGCCCCAGATCGGAAATGTCTTTGTCATTTACGTTGTTACTAACACATACGGGTCCTCAATTACTGATCATTTACTTAAAAACCTGTTCTGTGTAGCGAACTTTAGCACGGACTCTTTTTCTATTCTTAATCGTGCTCATTCACTATACCACCTTAAGATCTTGGAGACTATTCACATTCGACTTAAAAAACCTTCCCTTTGCAAGCAAAGGGAATGCCTCTTGGGCTTGAACGTGGTTAATCTCTAGGGTATTCGACTTGTTTTATTTTAATCGTTTTCCCACTTTTTTTCTCCTTGTAAATTGAATAAAACGCAATTTTAATCGCTTTTTCATTCTTTGTTTTAAAAATTCCCTCGATACATCTTTGAAAAGCGAGGGTCGAAACCGATCAGCTGGCTCCCCATTTCTCTTTCTTTCCTCTCCTGTTTCCCCCCTTTTCCCCCTTTTTGGAGAGAAGATTAAAGGAATATATATATATATATATATATATATATATATATATATATATATATATATATATATATTTATACATATATATACAAATTTACTTTTAATGATGAATCATAAAGCTCTTCCCTTCCTAATTGCAATATTTAAATTTTGTATCCCTAAAAACATTATGATATATATATACATATATATATATATTATGTGTTCATCAACGTTTCGTCTTTATTTCGATACTTCCTCTGGATGAATGAGATTAAGAAACAAAAAATACCAGAACAAAATATTTGAAAATGTTTCACGTGCACAGTGTGACGCAGTTCTATTTCAGAGAAACGGAAAAATGATGTTGGAAATTCAAAAGGAGGGGGAGGGCTGGCGCTGTTAAAGAGAAGAAATTTTAGTGACGTCATATAGTCGTTAATGTAATTTTAAAACTATGAACGCAAGTTAATATTCTTATTGGGAAAAAGATATATCTGTTGAAATTCAAATATAAGTTTGTAACAAATAAAATGAGTGTTTTTTATGTAATTTATTGATTGAGATTATGTGTTGATTATTACAGGGGGTGTTTGAATGGTGTGAGAAAGTTAACCTGTGTCTACAGTTAAATAATGTTCTTTTAATAAAAGTTTACTTATTAATGGTGCTATGTTATAGAAACCTCCACGTTGTTTAATAGTGCTTGAAATTGCGATAAGCGCAGATTAAAGAAGTCTCCGGCGTGGTTTATTTGAAATAAATTTAACTACTTTTGCTTGTTTAAAGTCAAAGGTGTGGCTATGTTGCAATGAATGAGAGAATAATGCACTTAGAGAATTGCTATTTTTTATATCTCTTTTATGTTCATTGAGGCTTTTTTCCAATTTACGCTGAGTTTCACCAACGTATTTATGATGGCAATTATGGCAAGGAATAATGTATATACCTCCATCGGAAAATGGTTTGTTATAGAGATGTTATATATATATATATATCCAAATAAATTGGTATATATATATATTCATATATATATATATATATATATATATATATATATATATATATATATATACGAATTTATTTCAATATATATATATATATATATATATATATATATATATATATATAGAGAGAGAGAGAGAGAGAGAGAGAGAGAGAGAGAAAGAGAGAGAGAGATAAAATTGAAAATGTGTGTGTGTCTGTGTACATTACCCTACCAAATAACTCTTTCGGTCTCGAGATTTGGCATAAGGAGTATTGCGCCGGGCTGAACTGCTAGTATATATATATATATATATATATATATATATATATATATATATATATATATATATATATATATATCCAACATTTGAATTATAACGGCCATATTCATTCCATAATACTTACCACACTCTTCAGCATATCCTGGTACATTTTGATGTTGAATTTCAAACCGATTTTATTTCAATATATTTTTCAATATATATATATATATATATATATATATATATATAATTATTTTTTTACTATAATAATTAAATACCTACAGACACTAGTGTTTCATCCTTTCGGGATTCTTCAGTGCAGGGTGTCACGATTACTACCAGTCGAACGATTCGAACCCCGCGACACGAGACATCTCTGGCTCGATTAGCGGAGGCCGTATCCATTCGGCTACCATTAACCGTGTGAAATAGCGTTGAATTTTAAACATTTTAATTTAAATGTTCATTACTTCAGACAGACAGTGATCAAATCGTTATATGATGATCTACGCATAAGAGCTAAATTGACCGACTTTTTAATTCAACTGAAAGTCAATATATATATATATTTCAATATATACATAGATATATATTACCTGGCTCTGCTGAACTACTTCGTTTAGTCATACATTGAGCACATTACCAACATGACCTTCCACAACACCAAAGGCAGCCTGATTGCCACCATCTACCGTGTATTCGCCGAGCTCCCTCTGGCACTTATGATAAAGGCATGCTCCCAGTTCCGGGTCCATATCGAGACGGTCATTGAGGTTGAAGGTGACTACATTGAATAGATGTCAGCTCTACTACATAATCAAATTACCTGAATTGTTTTTTTTTTGGGGGGGGGGTCAGTAAAAGTTTGAAAATATAGCTGTAGTGCTGTTTTCCTTAGGGCAACAAATTTTTCATTCCACTCTGTAAATATGAAAGACATTTTCTTCGGGTGAAAAGAGAAATTTTTTAACACTGTATGGAATAAGTGAATTATTTATCCATATTTTGCATCCTTTGATTGAATAATAAATGTTGCAAATTCTTTCCTTTCTCATACCGATGCTGTGAAACCATATGACATTAAGAAGAGTCAAAGATGAAAATGCAGAATCTAAATAGCTTATTAAAGCCTTAGTTTCGTATAACTTTACAATTACAGGTAAAATATACAAATTACCAAAACAATAGTCTAATATCCCAAGGGTGATATCTTAGGATCATTTAAAAATAGTATACGATAAGTGAATGGAATATTAAATGTATTATAATTTCCTATTCACAATTGGTGTACGATATGCCAAAACTATATGCTGAGATATTAAAATAACCAAATAACCACGTCACTACCAAATGTTAAAAATGAATCACTATTTATTTTATTAAATCTAATTTAAGGTCAATTCTCAGATGCATTGCTTCGTTCATTTTTACAAGTAAATATAAAAACCGAAAATCAATAACAAATGTAAAGGCTATAATTCATGAGTTAAGGTTTATTAAGTTATTTCCCTTATTGATCGAAAATATTGAAAAGAAAAATTCTTCATAAATTCACACTTTCATGCCGTTCTGTATTTTTCTTTTGTATTTAATATTAAGTTATATCAAAATATAATTATATATTGATAGAAATATTTCTGAATATGCCTCTTTATACAAGAATAAAAGTCTGATCATACCAGGTAATAAATTCATGTAAACCTTTATATTTTCCTTTTGCATACGTGAAATGTCCCCAAATTTAAAATGTAGTTCCTTGTAGAAGAAAATGGAAGTTTGTTTCATTTTGTACGCACAGAAAAAATAGTTATAATTTCACACCTAACCTAAGAAGACAAAGGATGGAGAAATGTTTATCTTTTTAATTTTATGATAAAACGACTGGTAGGTGAAGGCGACGGCGGTGGTTCTTTGATTCATGTTTGTAAGAAGGATTTGATTGCCATCAAAAGATCCCTACACATATACACATGATTTATGTATAACTATAATTAAATAACTCGAGTGTTATTTCTTCTGCCCTTCACATCAACAATTTCTTGGTTAAGTTTGACACTGTGGTACAAACTTCCAACTTCCAACTTCCAAACTTCTGTATACGTAACGCACCTTCTCTCAACTGCAAACGCACTTCTGCTGATTGAACTCACTTCTTCAAAATCCAACTTCAAAATGAACATACTCTCTGAAAAATCAACCCTCTTTTATCTCTAACCTGGAGCATCTCATCTGCATATCAAGTGGTAACATTGCAGGCATATAAAGAGATAAGGCAGCCATTTTGTTTCTTTCTTCTTCATTCATTTCGTTCCACAACCGACCCGTTGAATTGTTAGGTAAGTCACGCGTTTCCCTAAAATAACATTGTATTTAAGTATAAATTAAGTTAAAAGATCAGAATTAATTTGCGGTAGAAAAAAATAATTTTTACATTTTGATTTAATCATGAAATTCGAAAAATCATTGCAGAAACAGTAAAGTTAACAAAAACACTTTCATTATAACCTCCGCATTGGCTAAAGTCATATTATCACTTTTGTTTTTTTGTTTTTTTTTTGTACAGCCTAGCGTCAACATTGCTTGACCATTCGTTACCAAAGTTGGTCAAAATATTAGTTATGGTCTAATTTAGAACCAATTTAATTTTGGAATATCTAAGTCAAAGTTGGAGATCACGTAAAAGTTGGAAGTCTCACTTTTTGGGATAAATTCAGAGTTTTTTTTTTTTTTTTCATCATAGAGGTTCACTAATTGGTTCATGTTGTAACCAATTAAGTCCCGCGTCGTATGCGACATTTACCTTTTATATCGACTTTGACAAATCGGTCAAGTTCGATCATTTGATGGAATATCAACTTCCAGAATTCCATGTATATATATATATATATATATATGATGCCCTTTGATAACAGTAACCGCAATGCAACCTTTCGGTCTGATTAGATAGATAGTTTTTTGATTTTTCCATAACTTCAAGAATACTTCATACAACATGGCGAAGTAAGGCACAAAGAAGATTTGGCTCAACCTTACATTATCAAGTGAAGGCATGCGATTTCATGAATGACTTGTTTTCTGGTTTGATAAAATATTAAATATATACAAAAGCACGAGGATCAGAAATTGTGTCTTTAATGAAATTAAACGGAATTCACAATCAGAAATCGGAATTGAATCTGTGCGCATGCGTGCAAATAAAAATGAGTGATACGCATATATCTAACTAGTATAATTGTATATAATAACTTTCTTTTAATTGGTTTTGATGAGTAAGGAAAAATGTATCTGTGCTTGAAGTTTTGTGATATAGGATTTTTAAAAAGCTTGTTTAGAAATTGAGGTATTACGCTTAGTTTAACTATGAGTAAATGAATAAGTAGAGATTCTAAAATTACTAAAATGCCGAAGTAGTAGTAGCACCAATAAAGCACCAATAAAAACAATAACTGAAACACTATTAATGTTGTGAAATAGTTGTGAAAATAATCATAATAATAAAAGGATACAAATAACGTGTTGAAAAATCTTTTTACTCATACAAAACATTTTATATTATTTCATTAATCTAATTATTTTATTTTATTCAATTAGTCTTGATTATCTAGCTATAAAAACTGTCAACAATTCCCTTATTCTCTATCTATGTCTAAAACTAGGTAAAACTTCAATGAGCAAAGTTTCTTTCCTAGAAATATCCGTCTGTGGAATATAGCGCAAGGCTGCTTTTTAGCTGACTAAAACATGGTCGTTTTCAAGTCTAATGCATACAAGTTCTTGTTAAGACCCCCTCTTAAATGTTCAAACTCTACCAATCATCACGGTATTGTCTCACCGTCCACCTGACACCCATTAAAGCTTAACCTCGAGTGGCATTTAGGCCTTTATAAGCGATGACTCTATGCAGTAAAAAGAAACTCAACAATAACACTGCTCATATTATTTCACTAAAACTAAACGGTTAAATACAAATGGTAAGATTAATAAAGTTAGGAGAGATGATAGTATTAATATTGTTATCACGACAACAGCCCTACTAATGCCAGTAAATATAATATCTGTTAACAATAACACTTTTCTCGCCATCACTAACCTACCAACACTATACTAATACCAACAACATAAGAAATCTCACTAAAAAATCTTACATAGAACGTTCAAATATCTCAAATATAAGTGTATAAAACATGTTTAAGCTAATTTGACTCTACTTCTATGTCTGCATTTCAATATTATTTCATTTCTTTGATTAAATAAAAATATTGTTTGTTCGATCTTGTATCAATCTGCAAAGAGATTGTATCTATCTTTTTTAATTTGGATTATTTTTCAACATAATTCAAAGAGTAAGTATCCACACGTTTCTAAAATTGTTTGAATGGGTTGTTTGCTACTTTAGATCCTTGCTGGAGAAAATTGTTTCTGCACATATATGTCTTTCAAATTTGTGACTATTGAAAAATACACACCTTTATTTCTCCATGGTGTTCAATCTCGGGAAAATCATTGCTTGGTATAGAATATTGTAATTGTTGCAATTATCATTTAAAGGACACTGATCTCTAATTCTACAGTTGAAAGGTGTCTTATTATAAGGTTCATTCTTTATCTGTTGCATTATTTTATCATTCAAAATAGTTAACAGAATTTCTATAAATGGTGGACATTTTCGGCATATTTCCTCAATCTGAAGCAGTACTCCCAAGGCAGATATCAACGCTAAATCTAATAACCAATCTTCCAACAAATCCAGTTTCTTTTCATGTCGCATATAAGACTTTTGTATTTCGTTATCCTTCCCCTCTCAGCTCAGTTTTACTCAGCATCATTGGGGCACTTGCTTTTTTCTCCTCCTTGTTAGGTTTATTAGCCCCATTATCTAGGTATATATCTTTAGGAATTGCATAATCATCGTGAATGCTGTATGACTTATTTGCAATTGTTCTTTTTTGGCATATGTTCCCAGGATTTGCTGTTGTATTCGATATTCAACTTTTTACAAATCGTCCAGTAGAGATATTTACAAACTTCATTGTATCACATTATATAGTTACCGTCCCCTAACAGAACTTTATAAAGATTAAAATCACAATACAATAATGCTAAAACTTATCTATAGAATACGTATTCCTATTTTGATAAAAATCCATTGCCTCATTTTGATTTTAGAAAATGTCTAAAATTTTAGATTTTAGCTTAAAGAGTCTTAAGAAGAAACTGAAATTCCGAAAATCTTACTCAATTTTTGTGTACTGGCTATGGACCAAATTCAATGCAAATCTGATATATTTTAATTTTTTGTACTTGTGAAGAATACGGACCGTGCTTTTGAAGCCCATTCTTACCATCGGAACAGGGCTTTGTTAACTATTTTGTACTTTCGCCTAACAATTTAATAAACGAAATATACCATAAAAATTGAATTTAACAAATGGCACAGTCCGTATTCTGAATATGTACCTAATTTTCAAATGGTAGATTGTAACTATATTATGTTATATATTATTACCCCTTTACTATTAACCATATTATTATTAATAATATTATTATTAATCATATTATTATTAGCCATATTATTATTAACCATATTATTATTAATCATATTATTATTAACCATATTATTATTAACCATATTATTATTAATCATATTATTATTAACCATATCATTATTAACCATATTATTATTAAACATATAATTATTAACCCTATTATTATTAATCATATTATCATTAAACAGGTTATTATTGACCATACTATGTTATACCATCTGCCCATCTACTATTAATCATATTATTGTCCATCTACTATTAATCATATTATTATTAACCATATTATTATTAAACGTGTTGATATTAACGATATTATTATTACCCATATTATTATTAACCATAGTATGTTATATATTATAACCCATATATTATTAACCATATAATTATTAACCATATTATTAATAACCATATTATATTCTAAAATTCCCTAAAATCCTTTTAAAATAGCGAAAAGAAACTGAATTTTTGGGAATATTTATTCATTCGTGCCTCATGAACAGCTTTCACGCTCTATTTATCACATTTGCAGAAGACTAAAACTAAATATATCTTACATTATAACCTGTTTATGCCCAGCAGATATGTTCCAAAATTCACCATGATCGATTAATTAGTTTAAAAGTGAATCTTTTACATACAAATATACATATCCCTTACTGTATAATGTAGATAGAAAAACATTGAACAAAATGTATAATTCACTTTTCCTTTCATTTTTAGAAATATTAAGATCACTAGCATCAAGGCGTGCATATTTGGTGAAATTCGGATTAATCCTTCACTCATGCTATTGAAAAAAAAAAAATTTAATCCTGCTCATATTTAGTGACAAGTACGTGGTAGATTAGAAATTAATGTGCGAGACGAACGGGCAAAGAAAAGTTACAGAGCTGATACAAGCTTCTCGTTTTCTTTCTCCATTTGGGTTACTTTGTTCTCTCCTTTCCTTTTCAATTCTTTCGTGGCAATTTGGTGTTAGACTTTTACAGAAAATTGCGATTCGGACAAATGCTAAAAATCAAATGGGTTTAATTGCTACTCTTCTTCTTTCTTTGCCTGTAGAGATGCGCTCTCTTCAGCACTTCAAAAGCAATTTAGTGTTCTTTGGAACGTGTGAACTCCAAATTTTTTAGCATGTTAAAATCATTTCAAAAGTAACAATCCTGTGTAAGATTAAAAATTCGATGCGAACCTAGAAACCCCTATGAGACAGTGACCTGATGAACGAAAATTTAAAGTTCTTCTGAGTGACACCTGCCACACACTCACATCAACTCTCAACCTCAACAGCGCTCATCCTGGAAACTTGCTGCTATATCTTAAATGAACACCGTTACTTAGATACGAGGGGCGTGCAATAAGTAATGCTCCTGACCCACTTTCAGTTGTCTGATCTAGCTGAAATTTTGCATGTGCAATGATTTATATCTCTACGGGTTATGTGGAAAATTACAGCTCTGAACTAGTTGTTGTTTCTGTTTTGCAGGTGTTTGAACTGAGTCAGGTGTGAAATGGAGCCTGTTGAATGTCGAGCAGTGGTCCGGTTTTTGTATTTGAAAGGACACACACCACAGGAGACTTTTGATGAAATGAAAGAAACTGATGGTGATAATGCCCCATCATATGACCTTGTAAAACGCTGGCATCGTGAATTCAAACATGGGCGGAAGTCTGTGGAAACAGCTCCCAGACCTGGTCGCCCCCCCCCCGCTTCTGCCATTGATG
Source organism: Euprymna scolopes (assembly GCF_053919585.1). Taxonomy (NCBI): domain Eukaryota; kingdom Metazoa; phylum Mollusca; class Cephalopoda; order Sepiida; family Sepiolidae; genus Euprymna; species Euprymna scolopes. The sequence continues at coordinate 148,225,267 of NC_136484.1, read as the reverse complement.
AGGCATCTCTCTGTCAAGTTGAGGCTGCCATTTTGGAAGATCGGTGCATTACTATTCGCCAAATAGCCCAATATGTCAAGATTAGTACAGGGTCTGTGGAAACTATTATTCATGACCATTTGCATATGCATAAGGTGTCTACCAGATGGATTCCCAGGTTGCTCACACCATTCCAGAAGCAAGAACGCGTCGAATGCTCGAGGATGAATTTGGAGATGTGCCAAGAAGATGAGCCAAAGTGTTTCAAAAGACTGATTACACAAGATGAAACCTGGGTCCATCACTATGATCCAGAGATCAAAGCCCAGAATGCAGTGGAAGCACTTAGTCTTACCACCTACAAAGAAGGCAAGGGTACAGCCCCCCCCCCTAGCAAGATCATGCTCACAGTTTTCTGGGACCAGGACGGAGTAATGATTACAGATTTCCTGGCAAAGGGTACCACAATTACAACAGCCTATTATACTTCACTTTTGAGGAAATTAAAGGAAGCTATCAAAATTAAGAAGCAGGGCAAGATCAGCAAAGGTACCCTCCTCCTCCTGCAGGACAACGCTCCGGTCCACAACTCGCATGTTGCCAGATCAGAAGCACAGGTGTGGGGTTATGAAATCCTCCCCCATCCTCCCTACTCTCCTCACCTTGCACCCTTTGACTTTCACCTCTCCTCAGCCATGAAGCTGTTTTTGAAAGGAAAGCGTTTCCCAGATGATGCAGCCTTGATTTCTGAAGTCACGTTGTGGTTGCCGTTTGATGCAGCGCTGGAGACCGTTTTTGTAGGTCTCCAGCGCTGCATCAAACGATGGGAGAAATGCATAACTCTGGGTGGTTCCTATGTAGAGAAAGACTAATAACTGTGCCAAGTTTCGTTCCTCTACTGCTATGATAAGTGGGTCAGGGACATTATTTATTGCACGCCCCTCGTCCATACCCACAATGGAATTATGAGACGAGCTCTCTGGCACTTTTGTCTACTTCTTATTCAAGAACTTTAAAACTTCACAACAAACTTTGGTCTTTCAAAGTCTATTTTAAATCTTTGTAAAATTATTGATTAACTTTGTTAATCCATGTTTTCTCTTTTTTCGTTTTTATGCTAACATTTCTGCTGTTTAGTTAGCACTTACTAATTGGTGACCAATTTATAACATTCATGATTTTATTTTATTTTTTTCATTCGCCAATTAAACTATATGCATATTAATTGTTAGAATTGTTCTTGACAATTTTCAAAGACATTACTATCGCCAAAATGCACCATCCACATCCAGGAGCAGCACTACAAAAATATATCAAATGCAATGAATCTCGTGTTCATTTAATCGTATTCGATGAAATATTTACAATCGAAATTTTTGGGGGGCTTTAAATAATCTTAAAACAAACCAAACCAAAACGTGACTAAACCTTTTTTATTAACTAGCGGCGGTTTGAATTGACTTGCAAAAATATCAGCGGAAAAATCAACCCCTCCTTGTACAAAACTGCCCAGTTGAGGGTGAATGAATGAATTTTTGGGGCCAATTTTTCGATATTTGTCGTCCGAAGGAACTAGCTTGAAAATGATACCGATCTCGTGAGGATCCGTCGCATATATTGAAAGTTTTTGCGACACATACAAACACACAAACACACACATTTTGCCTTTTAAATATTAGAAGATTAAAAAACTGATGAATTATCTATAAACGAATCAATAAATGTTTTATGTTGTAAATGTTGATTAAAATTTTTATTGAAACATATCTAAACCTTTTGGGAGAGGAAACATTTACTAAAAAATTTTATTTGTAGAATAAAAAGGAGGAAATGTTTTATTTGCAAAAAAAAAATGACAAAAACTTTTATATGTTAACTAGTAGGCCTCCTGGCGTTGCCTGGTCGTAAAATGCGTATAAATATTATATTTTAATTAATACAGAAACTAACACATGTACATGCAAGTATTATGTTTTTTTTTCTAGATCGTTGACTTCTTGTAAGTAAAAAAAAAAAGAAAATACTCAAGCTGAGATCGAAGCTAAAACCTAAAGATAGTGAGTCAAGTACGATAACCGGCGTTACATGGTTTGTAAAAGGTGTTTTAAAGCTACTTTTTTTTTACAAAGGAGTCACCACTTATCAAGGCCCGGAGGCCACTCGAGGATAAGGGTTAATGAGTGTACAGTGGCCAAGGGGAGCATGTCAGTCATTGTTAGTAGTGAAAATGTGGTAAATTGGATTACTTAGGGGGATGACTCATCAAGAATTTGTTCACATTGAACTTGAAGACTACCATATTGTAGTCAGTTGAAAAGCAGGAAAACGGAAAAGATTTCCACAGACGTGCAGTTCTAAGAAAGGAGCTTTGTCCATGGAATCTACGTTTAGGTTTAGGCACAGATATAGAGTTGGGGTAATTATTTATAGTGGTTTCAGATAGACGAGTGTTTTTCGTGAAAATCAGGCCAGGCGGACCATAGATTAGAGCTCAGACGAGCACTTGCCATGAAAATAATGATAAAGAAGAGACAGGCTCGCGACATCTCTTCTGTGGGAAAGAGATTCCAGGGAAGAGAAAAGCGCATTCCCCACTAGGCTACAAAGTCTATTTTGAACTCTGTCAAGGTAGGATAAGCTGCTTCTAGCAGCTCTTGCCCAGATGTGGTAGTAGTATTCAATCCTTGAACGCACTTGGCTCTTATACATGCACAGAATTGCATCATCAGTGAGATATCTACTGGGATGGTAGAACGATTCCACTATTTTCCCAAGGCAAGGGATTTAATGTACATGTTCCATTTTAGATCAGGTCAAGCCTAGAAGTTTGTCAAAACATGGAGCCTCCTCCAGATGAGAGCCATTCATTTCAATTGATGCCAGACAAGGATCAGAGCATTGATGATGAAAAGATGGAAATCTGGTCTTAGATGCATTAAATTTAACCAGCCAACTTTTTCCCCATTGCACCACATGCTCAAAATCAGAAGAGAGAGAATCAGAAAGAACTTTTGAAGTGCTGCCATAGATGGTAGTGTCGGCAACATAAATGTCTACAAGTGATCTTAAAATGTGTTTTGGGAGATCATTGATGTAGATCAGAAAGAGAGTTGGGCCCAGGATGGATCCCAGAGGGACTCCAGCATTAATTCTGTGAGCTTCAGATTTTTGCACATCAACCACTACTCTTATGAACCTATCCGAGAGAAATGATTTATTAATTGAAAAGATGTTTCCAACTATACCGTAGCTGGAGATTTTGTGGAGTAAACCTTTATGCCACACCCTATCAAAAGCCTTTGATGTGTCAAAGGCAATTGCCTTAGAAAAAAAAAACGTTCATCGAAAGATTTGCTGATCCTATGAGATATAACTGTTAACACATCAGCTGTAGATCTAGCAGAATGGAAACCATGTAGCATGTCACTGAGGAGGTTATTTTTGCTGAGGTGACTACTTCTCTATTTAACACAGATTCTAGCATCTTACTCATGACGCACAGGATACTGATTGGTCTGTATTGAGAGGGAGATGTGCGATCACCTGCATTTTAAATATGGGGCATACTGATGAGGTTTTCCAGGGTGTTAGGAAGCGAATCTCCTTAAGACATCGCTTAAATAACTTTGAAGTATAGGAGCTAGTTCTGGTTGAAGTTTTTTGAGCACTATAATAGAAATGCCATCAGGGCCAGTTGCTTTACTGGAATCAAGGTTGTATGATTAGCTTGGCAACATCACGCACAAATATTTGTATGTTGCATACTTATTATTCTTAACATATATAATCTGTAATGTAAACTATTCACGCATGTGCATTGATGAAACAGTTGGCAAACAGATAAAAATCCGATCACGCCCATGTACCAATTTTTCAATTTTGATCTCTTAGCAGCCGATTTTTTCGGATTCAAAGTTTTCAACATGTCTGTATATCGGATATACCAAATTTCAAGTTTGTAGATCAAAAGTTCGTTGAGTATATACGTTGAGAAGTTTCCTCACACACACATGCACACACACACATTCTTACTTTTATAGATATATAGATAATATTTATTAAGGTTTTAATTATTAAAAAATTCACTAAAACTTATTTTTTAAATTGAATGAAACTTTTACTTGTTAAGGAAATTTATATGAGTTAGATTATTCGAGCCACTATTTTGTTTATCTTGGATGATATTCTACCAATATTTCGACCGATGTAAACTCCGACCTTCTTCAAACCCATGTTGTAAAAATCTGGAACCTGTATTGAATTTCACATAGAAATCTTCTATTTTAACCGCAGATGTAGCTTACTCTTATTCTGTAGAGAAAATTGTAATGAGTACAATAATTACTTGCATCAACAACGCCCACGTGTCCGGGTTTAACCACGGCCACCGAGAGTAAGAAGAAGGCCTGTTAACTGAAAAATGTCTGCAGGCAATGTAGGTAAGATTTGTCAGACTGTCAGTACTATATGATGGCTATTTGAAAAAGAGCAATAAAGCATTTTTAAAAAGAAAAAGGAACACAGTTCGATTACTACTTAAACTGAACTTTATTCAATATAAAATATAAATATTATCTATGTAAAATTAAGTAATTTTAAAGCAATATACAATTTAATACTGATAAAACTGAATTATGAATTTAGGGAACAAACAATTAAAGAAACATTGAACAAATATTTTTTGGCCTTCGGAACAAGATCAGTGTAGTATCTGTTTTGATGCTACACTTTACCTTTTCTGTCTTCGGTCGGTGGAGGAGAAATCTTTTATGACTGAGATTACTTTTGTTCCTATCTAGAGTGCCCCTTATTGGGAAGCTGGATTTTCTCCACAAGATTATATGTTGAAATATTTAAATAACTATTACTTTAAATACAGAAATTATATTTAAAGTTTTGGTTTTCTGTTCTTCTACGTCCATTTTTCCCCCATGTTTTTCATCAAAATGTGTAGCGTATTAGTTGTCTCACAAGCCATCGTCAGTGATTGCTCACTAGCAGTAACCTGTGGTGTTCCCTGGAGACCAATTGACAAGTCTCCCCAGATTTCCAGTGTTCTCCACCTTTTGACCACTTGTGCAGATGATTGCATGTTATCGCAACAGCCATTGTCACTGATTTCTCATTGGCATCGGCCATTGGTGTTTCCTGGGGTTTGGGTGACAAAATACCTCCCCAAGGTACCAGATTTGAACTGCACACTTCCAGTGGAGATTTGGTTAGTACTCTCTCACCTCGATTTTTCCATCCTCCCTCACCCTTCACAACTAGTTGGTGTGGTGTGGCGCCAGTCGATGTTATCTACACCAGTTTTTTATTATTATTATTACTATTATTATTATGATAATAATAAGGGTGCTTGTGTAGTGTACGCACGTGTATTTTTTGTTTGTTTGTTTTGCAGTAAAAAAAAATGGTTTGTTTTGCAGTAAAAAAAAAAAAAATGAAATATTCGACTTTCTCCAATAAAATAAAAGTTCAAACACAAATTCACTTACGATATTTTGATTAAAATTATCCCAAATGTGCAATTATAATAATTATTTTCCGAATGGAGAATTGTTCTTTTTCTTTAGAACATACATGGACAATCGGTAACACATATTGGTAGCCATATTTTTTTTTATGTCTGTTAGCATGACCATGTGGTTGAATACCGGAAGCTGTCTATACCTATAACTTAATTAGGAAGTGAGGTTACGCTGTCATATGCATCGGCCTTCTTTCTCGGTAGCCACGGTTTAACTGCTAGATAATAGAAAAAAAAAGAAGAAGAATAGCGACGCCTAGTTAATGTTATCATCAAAAATCTAATATTTGAAACTTGCCGATGGTTGCAAGAAAAATATAAACGAAGCAATTAAACTGATATAGTTTTATTCTCGGGTTAGTGTCGAGATGTTAGTAACGCCTTTCCGATGGCCAGTTAACGGTATTGCTGAAATGTTGAGTGCTATCTTATTGGTTGATTAGCACATCGAATAGCGACGCTTCTACGTAGATGGGCTTCTGTGAATTGGGGAGCGAGTGTGTTTAACCATAGCCGTCGTAGAATAAATAGAAGCAGGCTTTTCCACTGAAAGATGAGGTTATGCTTGAAGTCCAAGCAAACAAGATCTGTCGAATAGTCAGTGTTGATAATGAAAGGAAAAAAAAAACGACTTTAAGATACAAAATTTATTTAAATTGTTATTTTTTTTTTATGAACATCGTTTTTTATACTTCTCTTTATTTCTATACCTAGTCTTAGAACACGTATATATCTTAATACAGTCTCTATTTTCGATTGCTTCAGTTTTTGAATATAAATTTTATCAATCCAGCTTTTTACACCTCCACCCAAGGTCTAGATATTTGCATTCTATCAAACTCGATTTTCAGGTTTTTTTTTTTTTTTTTTTTTACACAGTGATCACCACTTATCAAGGCCCGGAAGCCACTCAGGGATAACTATGAGTCCGAATATAATTTTGATTGACCCTACTTTTCTTTGGGATTTTTCTTGGATTTTTATCTGGTTTTGTTAAACCGGATTCTCTCAGCTTTCCCGCTGTGTTCCTTCTGAGTGATCTATCATCATCTTGTTTATGCTCCAATGTTTACCTCGATGTACATATCCACCCTGATGAGAATTGAGATTTTACCAGGTCTTGGAACTGTTCTGTTGATCCTCCTATTTGGGAAGTTTTACCATGATTTTTCTATCAAATCACATTAATTTTCAGGGCTTTACATGGTTTTACTAGGATTTAACTCTCAAACTTAAACCTTTTGGATTTTTTAAGAGTCATCGTGTTTTTCTCTCTGGAATCCCATTCAAGGAATTTTATGTGGACTTTTATAAAATTTGGAATATTTTATAAAGACTTTATTGTGGATATTTAAAAACTTGCAGTAAACTTCCTTCACTTTCTGTTTTTTTTTAATATATTTTTCTTTAATTCTTATTATATGTATAATTGTTTTCTTATTATATGTATTTCCATATCCCTTAATTGCTTCTTCTATCTCCATTTATACTTTTCTACCTTTTCCCCTTTTCTCCCTCTCTTTTCCTTCTTTTTTTATTGTCTATTCTTTTCTAATGATCCCCATTATTTCTTAGTGATCCCTATTTTCTTTTTATTATTACTTACTTATATGCTACCCTTCTATTTTTATTTTTCATTTTTATTTTTATTATTAATTTTTTCCTTTTCTATTCACGTATGCTTAATTCGTTCTTTCTAGATTTCCTTGAATATATCTTAATATATACTTCCTTCATTTCCAATCTAAATGTTCTTAAGCCAGTTTCATGTACATTTTATATGTTGTATAATACTCGCTCTTCTCTTCTGATGAGAAGCATCTAGCTTTGAAATGCCATGGCCTGGAGCGGTTCACTCGTCATTTTGTCATTAAGGGAAGCGAATGGTTAATGAACAATAAATCGAATTATGTTGTATCATCACTTTGATTTCTTTTGGGTTGATGAGTTACAGAAGACGATGCAAAATAATGTTGAGTTCTTTGGCTATCTCTTCTTCTGGCTTGACCGGATTCTTTTCAGATGATAACTGCAAAGATGGTGGGCTCCCTTTATTATGCTAGAAAATTGCTCACACCTGACTGTTTCTCTACAAAGACACCAATCGCCCATGCATGGAATATTGTTGCCATATCTAATAGATCATGCATCATCAACTACGCCCCATCGCCTTCCATATCACCATAATGCTGCATTCCTGCGTCTGTTTTGCAAGTATTTTAGTGGAATGTACTCTGACGAACTCATAATATTTGGGTCTCCTCAACTCAAATATCCTCAACTAACATCACAAGCAGCAAAATTTCACCACTTCATTGTAAAGGTTCCTAGATGCTGGAATGCATATAATAGTTTCTTTTCTGAAACTACTCAACTTTGGAATTCCCTACCAGTCTCCTGCTTCCCTGACTGTACCGTCATGCAGAAATTTACATGTAAAGTGACCATGCATCTTACTACGTAACTCCCCGTGTACTGTTCCTGTTGATATGATTCAAATTAGTAACCCCTTACATCTAAGTGGCATTATGCCTTTTTGGGGTGGCAAATAAGAGTAAAAAAAAAAAAACTCTAATTTCGCATAAATGTCCTTTATGTGTCTGGGAGTGTTCTTAGTAAGATTTTGTATTCAAATGCCTCAGATAACTATTGATAATCGAAAAATCCAATTAAAGAAAGAATAGTTGATTTTTAATAAAGTTAACATACTTATACAGCCTAATACTATCTGAATTTGAGAAGTTTTCTCACTGTACAAGGACACGACGACAGATAAAATCAACAACAAGTTCTTTGATACGACAGAGGCACTTCGAAATAAATGTTTTTGTTTAAAGTACAGTTGAACTATGAAACTTGACTTGTGCATTTTAAACTTTAATTCATTATATAAAACAAAATATAAAATCAACAAAAATTCTCTACAGTGCAATATAGACTAAAATGTATTGTGGACTAAGTCACTGTGGAGAGACATGTGAAGCTTCCTTCCAGTGCACCACGGTGGATATCCACCAGAGCAGGCAATCAATCGATTTGATTGTAAAATGGATGACTTCATCATATAAAACAAACACAGGAAGACATTTATGCGCCTAAAATATGTAGTTCTTTTTTATTATATTTTAGAACTAATTCTTCCTTGACTATGTTGAAGAGAAAGAGAGAGAGAGAGAGAGAGAAAGAAAGAGATGGGGGAGGGAGAATGAGATTAAACTATTGGAAGCGTTTCCTTGCCTTTTAAAAAATTGCAGTTATCTGCATCCTTGACTGCGGCAAACACTCCTGCTATTGACAATTTATGAACTACCTTCATTTTCTGCTTCTCTTATTCATATCACTTTTGACCTATGACCCATGTGACAGTTACCTCTAACCCTGAGTGTTTAGTCACCAAATTTATTCTAATTCTTGCAACATAAGATATATAAAGGGTGATGTAAATAAAGAAAAGAGAGTAGTAGTAGTAGCAGCAGTAGCTTAGATGGAGATAGTATAAATAAATAAATAAATAAATAAATGACATAAATAAAGAAAAATGGAAGGAAAGTATTAGGAACATAGTTAAGAAGATAATTGAGTTATCTTTCTTTAACTAATTTGCAATTTTGTAGAAGAGACAGAGACTGGGAATGGTGGCGCTAGTTGTTAATATTCATAGTACTGGTATTAGCAAATCAGCATCCACCTCGAGTTAAGCAGGTGGCAGAAACTTGGTGCCAAAGAAACGCTAGAACTGAACACGTGCATAGAGGGAGCTATTACAAAGTAAATTAACACATTCAGCTTAATAATGAAGGGCGAATAAGATACAATATCTATACTATATTTTTGTTTTCTAAAATGACGTTTTTGCTTTCGTTTTTTATTTCTTTGTTAGAAGCAAAGTCTAATATTTGTTCTGATATTACATTTTATCTGTTCTGTCCTTGCTTAGTGAAGGAGAAATCTTTCTAGACTAAGGTAATTTTGATTTTTGTTCTGATTCAGAGTAGCCTGTTTGGATGAACTGGATTTTCTCCACATTAGAAACTGACTGTGTCCAACTCTGCCCTCCTGAGGAATCAAGTAAATAGAAAGAGCGACCTCAGCTGGAGCTGGGAAGACAATATAAAAATTGGTGATATCTCTTTCTCTTGATGTGCGACTATAAAAAATAAACTGTGTGTGCTGCCGTTTTATTCCATTAAATAAGAAACATATTTCGTTAGCTTTTCGGATAAAATATGCTGACTGTACACCATGTTCAGCCCAGCCTCCATGCAACGTTAGCACGTTTCTTCATAAACAACATGAACAAGAAAGACACATTAATAGTTTTTATCTTTTACAAAAACAAACAAATAATAAAAAATAGATCCTTCGTCTTCTCAGTAGCATGAACCCACTTCTCCCAACGTTTAAAATGGTAATCATTCAATGGTATTAGAACTCGATCTACATACAAACATGGACTCATGGCACATTGGATAAAAATATTAAGTAATAATCAGTTCTAAGTAACAATCTTCTGGAAGTTGAAGGGTCAATCCTTAGTGCTGGTGATACTAAGAATACAATTACAAATTACTTAAGACTTCTTCACGGTCATGGCAAATGGAAAGATAGCAAACTATACCCGTGGATTACATAATGAGTTCTGTTAGAAATTTTTTACAGATTCCCTACATAAAGTTTCCTGAGTTTGACTAGATACACCTGAAGAAGGTCGGAGGTTGCATAAATTGTAACATTTCAAAAAATAACATCCAAGGTGAGAATAGTAGTTCGGAAGTCCAAATAATGCAAGTTATCAATCCTAATCTAAAAAAATTCCGAAACATATTTTCGCTATTTGGAAAATCTAATTGACACACTTGTCTTTTTTCCAATTTTTATTCCTTTCTGTTTTCTTGTCATCGTTTTGCCCTATTACCAATCACCTCCAGCCCCACTAACTCCCCAGCCGGGACATTTCGTTTCGTTTCATTTTATTTTCATTTTGGATCTGCTGGTGAGAATAACCTTTAATATGAATGCGATTCAAATAAGGTAAAAAAAATAAGAAAAGAATAAAATAAATAAATGAAAAAAAAAGGCCTCGAATTAAATAAATTTCTTCCAAATCTCAACTCTTACAAGCATTTCCTCTTGAATTTCTGAAGACAAATTTGATAAAACCTTGTTCGCTTTATTTCTGCTGCTAGCCAATCTCGCAAATGGTATTGGTAAATTTATGTATGTCATTCTTAGATGCGTCCTTGAATCTGTCATTCTTAGATACGTCCGTGAATCTGGGCTCCGTCTGTCTGTCGCGCTCAGTTTGAAATATTAATAGCATTTGCATTGCTAAATATCACATTGAACGGCGTATCTTATTTTACGTTCTGTCTAACGATAACTTGTTGGAAACTTCGTTATTCCGCACGTCACGCTTAAATTTAAAATAGCATTTTCTTTGCAAATAATATTAAATATTGCGTGTAATTACATAATTAATTAATTTAAGGGTATATGTTCGCCAATAGATTGTTAAATTAGGCAAAATGTAAGGTCAGAGTTAATGGCTAAAGATATTCAAATCTGTATATCTATGAAAGTGAGAATGTGTGTGAGAGAGGATATTCCTTGTTGTGTAGTCGGGATTTCATATCGGAGACCCATAATACAGAAGAAGATAATGACATTTATATACTTTTTATATCACGACGACGACTGTGACGATTCCTGGGCTTTATATTATTATTAATACGAAGCTGAAACATTTATGCAACAGTTTTTGTTGACACCCGGGGGTGGGGGGTCATTACTTAGTGATGGCGGAGAGGGACACATAATACTTGGAGAGAGTTATACAAAATTTGTTTACAAGATGATAGACAAAACAGATTTACCTTTTCCTTTTGGTGGAATGACGACAGACGAAGACAACAGTTTACAAATACAGATGATTCTTTATTCATACCAGCTGGATGATGATGATGGTCAGGGATTCAAGCCTTTTCAATTACATTGTCCTATCTTCTTCCCTTCTTGCCTCCAAGAGGGCGTCAGCTCCCAGTGTAGCCGACTCGACTTCCTCTGGCTCTGTCCCTCACTGTCTCTTTAACTTCGAACCTTGTCTCAATATACTGGAATTCCCCCTTCTTGATGACGACAGAGGCGTGATCAAACAATGTGACTCCCTCACGTTTCAAATTACACGTGCGCTTTACTCATGCATCTACACGCCTCTAGCAACAAAGAAATTCCTAAATTGAATTATATCGTTTTAAACCTATTTTGTTAAACATTATTTCTAAACTCATATTGTCCATTCTTTTAACTGACATATTTAATATCCAGTTATTTCTAAAAGAATGAACAATCGACTGCATTCCTTAATCAAATATCTATCTCTGGCATAAATAATATGTAGTTATTTGCAAGAACAATGTCAATCCTTCTGCATTCCTATGATTTCAATACGTATTCTTTTTTAACATTTCTTACTGGGTTCGATTCTAACCTTTTCCAAATATTGTTTTCAACTTATCTAGTTTGTTGTTTTACTTACTGAGGTCTGTCCATGTTTACTTAACACTTCTCAACTAATATACTCAACGGATTTTTGATCTGCAGCCTTGAAACTTAGTATATAGAATTTCCAGTCGTGTGGAAAACTTTTTAATCAGTTTTCATCCTAAAAAGGAGCTGCTAAGGGCTTAAAATTGAAAAATTGGTATGTGAGGGTCATCGGATTTTATGTTTGCAAACTGTTTCCTGAATGCGCATGCGTGAATGGTTCACATGACAGATTCATTATGTTAAAAATAAGTAGGTTTTAAAACACTTTTTAAAGATCGTGTCAACTGGTTATAGTACTTGAGTCACTCTCTTTAGGTTTTGGTTTCGATCTTAGTTCGAGTATTTTTACTTTTTATTTTTATTTTTTACTTACAAGAAGTAAACTGTTTAGAAAAAAAAACACATAATACTCGCATACACATGTCAGTTTCTGTATGAATTAAAATATAATATTTATGTTATTTTACGACCGGGCAACGCCGGGCGGCCTTTGGTATTTTATAAATGTTAATTGATCCAATTGTATTGCGTGCACCCCATCTACTAATAATTTAAGGATTTATGTTCTCCAATAGATTATTGTTATGTTAGGCAGGATGAGAGATAATAGTTAAAAGTATTCAAATATTTGAATAAATGTTGCTTGATACAAATGTTAAATACATAACTAACCAAGTCCATCTGACAGTTAATCCTTATCCTCAAGTAACCTTTGAATCTTGATAAGTGGTGACTGCAAAAAGAAAAAAGAAACATGAATAAAAAAGATGAAAAATCAGCAGAGAGAGTGAGTTGGTTGGCGTTTGTGGACGATCGTTTCTGTGGGAAAAATTTAACAAAGAGGATAAGGTCTCTATATATGTAAGGCGTTGTATATAAAGCACGTTGGGTATATGATGAGTTGTGTGTACAGTGAAGTTACTTCGTATCGTCTAGTGTTCATAAATCCTTGTGGATGTGTGTGGCATAGGTTACAGGACATTTACAATACGCCATGGGACATAGTTCTGGGTGGTTATGCATCTTGCCAATAAAGAAATCATACCTTTTGCTCTTCCGGATCTTGGTTGATGAATCTGCCAAAAGCTGAAATCTACATTTTTTTTCCGAAGAAACGACCAAGAATCTTAGGTTATATTTTTAGACAACTTTTATTTCACTATGTTTCCTTGCACACTGGTTGCACGCTGGTCTTAGTCTCTGCTTCACCCCCATACAGGGCCATTACAAGCCCTGTCTCCAACACTTTCTTAGTCCGTCTAACACTCTCTCTAGCTCTGTCTTCTTTTAACTCCTAACTCTCTTTGTATATATTTAACTATTCCTTTGTACTTACGTCACTCGACCACACAAAGACTCAGCACGTGACTAAAGGTATGGCCAATTTTATTGTCTTTATCCCAAGATTTGAAAATCCACTCTGCTTATGTCCACAACATTCTTTTCTTGATATTGTTTTTAAGTTAACCCAAATATTTTACTAAAAATTCCTTTGTTTCAATAACATTCTCTCTATATACCTTTTTCTACATTAAAGTAACAAAACAATAATGATGTTCATTATCTAACATTTTACTTTTTTAATAATAATAGTCGACGTTCTAAATCGATTATTAACAAGGTCGCCCAATGTTGCGCCAACATAACATAACATAACACAGACTTTTATTTGATATTTAATGTAACCCTCCCCTTGGAATATGGTGCTACCGGTTTCCTCATCTAAAATGCACGAAACATTGATGTTATTGTTTTTCCTTTCTCTTCACAAGGCTTAATTATGTTCGGCAAAGGCAAAAACGACAATTTTCTGTTCTCCCTCTCTTTTTGTTTTTCTTTCGTTCTCTCCTTTTTTTTTAATTTTTTAATAGACCCAACAATTTGTCGTGAATGGCAACTTATAACGCTAAAAGACAGGATCCTGGTGGCTGAGTAGTCCATAACCCAGAAACGTGGATATGCGCGCTGCAACACTCCACTTGGTCTAGACAGGCAATCGGAGAGATCTAATCTATTGAATCTGTAGATTACATCAAGCCCCCCCTATAAAACCCACACCAGTTTACTCAAAATAACTAATATTCCTATTCCAATCACCACTAATGTAAAATAGTCGTAAATATAGAGGGACTCAACACGTTGTAGACTCCGTCGTAAAAAAAACATAGGAAAGGAAGAGGAAAGAAATTAAAGTCATTGTTTCAGCTTTTAACAAAAAAATCTTTATTTCTCTTTCTCAAGTCACGCGTGACTTCTCGTCTAAGCTGTGACGTCCAGCACGTGTCTTTAACATGATCCTCTCTCTAACGTGATCATGATTATCGGTCTGTGCACACATTCTTCTTTTTATAATCTTTTTGTTTTTCCTTGCCATGATGTCACTTCGTACATGGCTCGGTCATTTACATACAGCTGACATACACTCGTCCATACTCTGTTACACTAATAGCCACTAATAATTACCCCCCCCCCGAAAAATAGTGGAAAGCGTTGGCTACGGAGAGAAGAAAGTAGTTTTGGAGTTTACTTTTAGCAACCTCATTTTTGTCCTTTAGTCCTCACATTCCATGAGTGATGTTTCTGACAAAGAATTAAAATGTTTTCTGGATTGAAATCTATCAATCTAACACTTAGCTGGCTGCTTTTGCTTTTAGTTTCTTTTTCTTTTTTTTTTTTTTTTACTTATTACACCAAGTGACTTCATGCCTTGTCTGGGGCGATTTAAATTTTCAAAAATATTAGTTATTTTAAGATATACAAAACCTGAGGCATAAAACATTAATCAACATCATTCAACATTAAATAACGTGAAAAGAGATGCAGTAAAACAAAACAACCACATCAAACTGATTTCTTTGAAAGAACGTAATGCAACAATAGCAATTTTAGATATGTCCACACATATCAATAGAAGGCTCTGTCTGTACCACTTAATTTTAACTAACATTTATATTGCTAAATGCACATATCGAAAGGACGAATCTTAAGAAGGAATCTGCTCTTCCTACTATTTAATCTCATTTATTTGGCTTATAATTTTTTTGAAAGCTTTTAAAGCTCTTTAATATATAATAATAATTTCAAATATTCAGCTCAGACCTTTGCTAAAAGATGTCCATTTTATATCAAGATGAAATAAACTCAAACAAAATAATTTCATATTGAATGTCGGTAATCTGTCCTTTATTTTCAAAACAAGCATCTATATAATACTTCTCTTTGTCTGTCTGTCCGTTCTAGTTTTTTGCTTGGAAACTACTAGGCCGGTCTCGTGTTGCTTTAATATTATATAGACTTTGTTATGATAAGGTGCAGCGAAGTAAGTATTATGGTATCCGTTCGATGCACAATTAGGGATTAATAGGGACCAATAGGGATTAGTATTTAATGCAAAAATAAGCGTATCTAGCATAGCATAAAGCACTCATCCTACGTCAATGAAATATAAATTTTGCACGTTTTTAACACGATAAAAAGTCTAGTTTATAATATTCTCAAAACACAAACTTATTAACAATGGAGATTTGGTATCTGTCTGTGTGAAGCCGAAACTATACTATTTATTCTATTAAATCTAGTATTGTACTATCTTTCAATGCTCCATTCTAGAGGATTTAAGGAGTATAGTATTTGTTCCATTGCCGCAGGACCATCTGCTTGGGCATTACTTTCT
The DNA here is from genome assembly GCF_053919585.1 of Euprymna scolopes. Taxonomy (NCBI): domain Eukaryota; kingdom Metazoa; phylum Mollusca; class Cephalopoda; order Sepiida; family Sepiolidae; genus Euprymna; species Euprymna scolopes. Next base: position 148,209,539 of record NC_136484.1, on the reverse strand, counting down.
CCTTTCTACTGTAGTATCTGTTTGTTCGTCATGATACCATTTTCCCAGGCATTACTTCCTCATTGAGGATGGGGTACTTTAGTATCTGTCCTGTTGTCATGATATCATTCTCCCAATCATTGCCATCTTCCCTGGGCGTGGATGACGATACCATCCTTCTAGATATTATCTCCTCATTTGGAGGAGAAGTAGTGTAGTTTATGTTCTATTATTATGAAGCCATCCTTCTAGGCATTATTTGCTGCTTAGGATGATATATATGTTCGTTTTTCATGATATCATCCTCTCAGGCATTAGCTCCTCCTTTTTAGGGGAGAGAATAGTGCAGTATCTGTTCGTTCGGCATACATTTTAGCAAAAGTATGCTTCTTCTCGTTGCATATTTTTGCTAGTAACATTTATGGATAATGTTGAAAACATTCTTTTCTGGTTTGTACCAAGTCAAAGGTTATTAATTTTTTTTTTCATCAATGAAGAATTTTAAAACCTTTGCATATTCATGTAGTGGTTATGTGAAATAGTTTTCATTTGTGAAAATCATTTTTTTTTTATTATCAAAAGGTTTTTCGTTTTTCTTTTTATGGCATGTTAACTTCTTTTGGGGGGTAGATGACTTAATGCCAAAACACTATATCCCATTTAAAAGACTTAAAGGGCTACCCGGCATTACATGAGGCAAAAGAAAGACTTAACTTCTGTCCCTCTCTCTTTTCCCCTCTCCTGTTTTCTTCCTTCCCAACTCAATCTTTCTTTTTCTTTTTCAGCCAGCCCATTCCTCTCTCTCTGAAAACACAGCTTGAGTTGGTATAAAGAAAATAGCCGTGTTAAAAAATTAATTAGTGTCTGGAAAACATAGTACATGATAACATTAAAAAGATATGTGTATATCTTGATAACATTAAATGATATAAATGGCCATTTAACCTTCAAATATTGAATCGGATTTTAGTTTTAGATATTATAAAAATGCAAACTTTGTGAGTGTTTGTTTTGTATTTTTCAAGTTTTAGCTGGATATACAAACTGACATTTGCCTTTTATATTTGGGATAAATTTGCGCATCATATTTTCTTTAATTGTACTAAAAGACAGTAGATTTATGTAAGAACTGAAATTCGGCATGGCTAATTCCATGAGTTGATATAGCAGTTGTGTACAGAGAGAGAGGAAACAGAGAACGGAAAGTGGCCCCTAGCATTCAAATAAGGAGGGGTGGCATCCACTCATATTCATAATACTTGTCAGTACTAGGATACTTAAATTTTGGGAGACATACAATCAAAGAGTTGGCCTTCAGTATCATTAAATATTACTGCATGATTGTATCTATTACACCAATCATGTAAATCCTCTAAATAGTTCTTACGACTTGTATTAAGAAAAATTTTGCTTGGTTATCATAAAAGGTGAATATATGTTGTGACGGAACTAGCCTATGTTACCCACTAATAGACTATTCCAATTTCAATAAATACCAGAAGACTAAACCGTAAGGTGGCAGTCGATATCTGGTGAACCAACCTCAGTCGTTCGTCAGCTACGATGAACAACCCACCTATTGTATGCTTTGCAATATATGTCGTTACTTTATTTTAGTGTTCTGTTTTTCTTTGTAACCTTTAACAGAGCGATAACAGTGCCGACGTGTGATTCCAAACTCACAGTGTTCACTCGATTTTAAAATACCCTCAGCATTCAAAACAACTCGCAACAAAAAGCTGAATTAAACCAAGCAAGTGTTCAGAAAACACTGCAGAAAGGGGAAAACGAACTCGCGAAAACCAAAAAAGTGCGTGGATAAAAGTTTGAATTGCAAATACGTGGAAAGTAAGAATATTTTCATATTTTTTCTTCTCTTCACAACATTTTGGCACACCCGTAAATACAAAACAAAGAGAAATACGAACTATTCGGGTTTTTTTTGTCTCCTTTCATTAAATAAATGTGTCAGCGAACTTTCTTTTTACTTACAAAAAAAAGTAAATACGGTTTTCGGTCTTTTTCGTCACTGTCAACATTCATTTTTTCTGTTCTATAGAAAAAGAATATGGAAAATATTGAATATTTCTATCGACATATATTTTTCTCGTCTACGAAAAAGACATTCTGTTTTGAAGAAATATTCTTTCCAAGGAAGTGTAAACGGTATGTTAAACGTTTGTTCGCAAAGTTATTAAAGGAAACAAAATGCTGTTCACTTTCCACCAACTGTTCTAAAATACTAAAACCAGATTAATCTACGCAGGGTTTTGTTAAATTTCTGTAAAAATGGACCCCCTTACAAAGGGCATTGGAAAAATTATTAAAACTATTGACAATTATTAAAATTATTAACAACAATACCAACAACAATTATTTGAACACCAGAAACGATGTAAAGCAAAACAATTACTTGAACATCAGATAAAAGACAACAAGAACAACAATAAGACTAGAGGCCCAGCAATATGAAACTCAACAGCACATAAGAGAGCTGCTTACTCAAGTCATAAAAAATAATGCGTCCACCGATAATACTACCACATTTTCACAAGATTCAATATGGAATGCGATTGACAAATTCTGCAGAAATCTGCAGACCTCAGTGCAGACAATTTTAAATGTTTAGTATTTGCAAAAGGATTGACTTCTGATCGAGATGCGAAAATCAGGAGGCGTGTCCTAACAAAATTAGAAAAGGAAGCAAACCTAACCCTATAAAAGTTAACGGAAGACTGCCAGAAAATAGAAATTATTAAAAAAAAAAATTCTATGGATATCGAAGCTGGAGTCGATCAGATAAAAAAAAAGCAGACAGACAATTTAAAAAACACTTAAAAAATGAACACAACTTAGGGAAGAAGGACACACACTGTAAAATACTTTTGTTCCGTCGGCCATAAACGGATACAAAGCCTAAGTCATTTGCAATTATATTCTTAGTATGGTCTGCACTGAGGATTGGACCTTTAACCTCCAAAAGAGTGTCACTGAGAGAGAACTGAATTTTACAAAGTATTTTATCTGTTAAGCCATGGGTCATAAAGAATCGAATTTAAATAATATGTGTAACATTTTATATTAAAACATCTATCTTTTCCTCTTTCTCTAGCCTTCTTTTTATCTTTCTCTCTTTTTTTACCCCCCCCCCCCCCAGTCCTTCTTCTTAACCCTTTCTCTGTTTTCTGCACAATTCATTCGTCTTTTGTTTTGATGTGCTGAATAAAAATAATACTGGAGCTGTTCCTTTTAAATATACTACTGTAATTTTTTTATTTACTGCTTTTGAACAACACCGACAATAGCAATAAAACAGACAGTAAATTACCCCTTCCCCACCAAAGTAAGTTGATGGGAATCCCTGGGATGAGGCACTTATGAGTCCAGAACAGACACTACATTATCATTACTATCAAAATTAAGTAGGAGTTAATACCTGGGAAGATGGTATTATGACAACAAAACAGACACTAGATTACCACTCCCCTAAAAAAAAGTAAGTTGATGGTAATCCCTGGGATGATGATCTCATTACTCTAGAACAGACACAATATGATCGCTACTATTAAAAAGTAACTGAAAAGATAATGCCTGGAAGGATAATCTCATGACAACAAAACGAATACTACACTAAGCCCCCGCCTCCTTGCACAAAAGTAAGCTAATGGCAATCCATAGGATGAGCATGTCATGACCCTAGAATTGACACTACATTATATATGACCTTCACCTTCACCGAGGTGCACGACTTATATGATCTTCACCGAGGTGCGCGACTTGACACACAAAAAAAAACAGCCTCTTAATCACCTGCTAACACACGCGTCACTGTAACGTTCAATGACAACAACAACAACAACAAGCTTCTCACTCGACCTGCCTTTTATACCACTATCTCAATCCCTCCTCTTGCGCATGCGCCTGTAGATTCCTGACAAACTCGAGACTTCCGCTTATAAAAACCCAAGTTTTGTTGTCGCGCATGCCTATACAAGGCACAAACACGTGGGCGTTTGTTTTGTTCGTAAGTACTACATTATAACTGCTACCAAAGATCATGGAGGACATGACGTATCTTTTTCTTTACAGTCAGCCCACCAAATTGATTGCTCAAGGAGAATTGTCTTAACCAATCAAATAATACTATTAAGGGGTTCAATTCAAGGGAGTTAGTTCATCGTCATCTATTATATAAACCTCACCTGTCATTTTAAATGTGTGTATGTATGTATGTATGTATGTATGTATGTATGTATGTATGTATGTATGCCTTAAACTTTCGAATTTTCACAAGATTGGTATCGTTTTGAAGCTTGACCCTTCGGCGACAAATATCAAAAAATTGGCTAAAAACATTAATTCCTTCACCCTCAACTGGGCACTTTTCTACAAGGAAGGGTCGCTTTTCTCGGCGATATTTTCGAAAGTCATTCCCTCTTTTCGATTGACTAGACTTAATTTAAATCTTCGCCACTTCCGGTATGGCGATGGACGCAATGGCAAAAACGTCACGTTTTTTTTTTCATGTTCTTTTCCCCCTTTGCGGAACGGGTTCGAGCCTGTCTACCTACTACCACTTTTTTTTTTTGCTCAACACACACCTCCAAACACCCAGGCGACGCTGGGCACACAGGCTAGTAATAAATAAAGGAAGATAATAATTTTCGCAGAAAAAGGGAGGATAACTCTTTTTTTAATAGTTAAACATCTGAACTAAATTATCTTTAAACATATTTTAATTAGATCACCTGTTAAGCAATAATCACATTTCCTTCATTGAATTCATCATTTTCAATTCTTTCATAATATTCTTCATCGTTCAGCTGACAGCTTATAAATCTCATTAACTCTCGTCCTTTTTTTTACATAGGCCCTGAGACCACTTGAGGATAAGGGTTAAAGAGTGTACAGTAGTCAATTGGACAATATAGTAATCGTTAGTAATGGAAATTCGGTAAATTTGTTAACTTAAGTGAAACGGCTCATCAAGAACTTGTTTACGTTGGACTTGAAGACAACCATATTGTAGTCAGTTGGAAAGCAGGAAAACGGAAGACAATTTCACAGGCGTGGAGTTCTAAGAAAGAAGCTTTGTTCATGGAATCTACGTTTAGGTTTAGGCACAGATAAAGAGTGGGGGAATTATTGGTAGTGTTTTCAGCTAGACGAGTGTTTCTTTTGAAAGTTTGGCGAAGAGGGACCATAGATTGAATCTCAGTCGAGCACTTGCCATGAAAATAACGATAAAGCAGAGACAAACTCGCAGCATCTCTTTGAGTGGCTTTTGGCTCCAATAAATGGTGACTCATTAGTAAAAAACCGGTTTAAGCCTGATTACTATTTATATGAATGACTCTTTGTGAATATTCCATAAACAAAGGCTTCACCCGGTCGTATAAATGGATGTTGGTCTAACTCGCAACATTTAGACTGTTCTGATGGTGGTTCAAGCCATTTGTTCTGCATATTGTAATGGAACGTGGAGATAAACACTTGCAGTTTCAAAAGTAATTTTACTTTTAAGCCTTGATATTCAACAAGCCATTTATACACTTGCTACGGAAATTAGCCACAAGTGCTATTTTTTTTTATCACTGACTCATTTCAAGCATCCGATTATCAAAGAAGGCATAATTCATATTATTTGGATTAGAAAGGCTACGGTTTTCATCTTAGATGTTATTCGCATAACGTTTCGGCGAATGTAAGCACCAATTTTGTTCAGGTTTGTCTTGTCGAATTGGAAAAACCCATATGTGAAACTCGGGTTCAGTTTTAAATTCTATACAAATATCCTAGTTCAGCAAGATGAGTTGTGACACAACAGATAAACGCACTAAGTATAATCTGTTCTAAGTGACAGTCTTCTCTAGGTTGAAGATTAAATCCTCTATATGAGAGTGGAAATTTCACAATTGTATCTTTTATTTGCCGTGAATGCTATAAACCCTGTGTATCGCTTTATTGCACGTAATATATATTTTTTTTAATTTTGAAATTGCTATGAAATGAAGAAAAGTGAAATTTGGTGCAACAGAAGACCATTTATTTATTTCCTTGATTTTTGTGGAATTTGCACTAATATTTTAAAAGTTATACTAATTTTTCTATTTTCTGGTAATTTTAAGTGTCTATCACTTCACTGCAAGTGTCTAAAACTTTATATTTTTGATAATAAAACAATATTCTGACTCCATATTTCTATTTATATGAATTAAAAACATATCCAGTAACAAAACAAGGACGAATTTCACATTATTTTGTTTGAGAAAATATTTATTTATAAACATGTTCAAAATCACTTTTTCAAAGCCTCTTGTCAACTGATGATGCCAATCGGTGGATTTGAGATGATGTGATGCTATAGGAAACTTCTAAAATCTTCCTCCAAAGTTCATCCTTCGACAAAAATTAAATACGTCCTTCATAAACTTTCATCTTTATTATTGATCAAAGGTACTGAATTGAGTTTATATTTGGAGAACAAGGTGACCATGTCATTAAATTTTCTCCACTAATGACTAATAACTTAAGGTAGGATGTTGTAGCCTTGGTTGAGTGCAATGGCGCATCGTTATTCATAAAAATCAATTTGCAATGAAAGGTCATCAAGCCATGGTGACAAATGCCCATTTAAAAATAAAATATAAGACTGGCTTGTCAGTTTGACACATTCTAACACTCAAAATGGTCCAGTTAGTTTATCCCAGATTATTCCAGCCCAAAACATGACATCTCCACCTCCCTGTTGACGACAGAATCGATGAGGTGTAGGGAATCCAAGAGGACTCCAAATTTTGGCCCATCCATCTTCTCCATCAAGGGTTGCTCTGGCCTCATCAGTGAAAAGAACATTTTAAAAGCTGGTTTCATCAGTGAAAAGAACATTTTAAAAGCTGGTTTCCATGTATTTCTGAGCCCAAGACAAACGTTTCCTTATGAGTTTGGTTTAAAATGGGCTTAATGCTCCTTGCAATTTCGTTTAAGACATTTCTGGACAAGGAAGCTATTCCAGCCTTGTCAAGTATAGCAGCACTGTTGTTGTCCGGCTGCTTAATAAGTTGACGGTGAATTTTTCTAACATCGCGAGCAGAAACTGACTTTGTTGTGTTTTTGTCCTTTCTTAGTTTGACGTTTGGATTTTCAACGAATGAAGACAATGTTCTTCAATCTCTTCCAAGCTCCCTGTCTAGATCTATGAGAGATAAGCCTTCTGCAAGGCCTACAACAACACGTTCCTTTTTACTAGCTGTCAATCGATCCTTTCAAGGCATTTTGGGAGACCTGCAATAAAGTGATACAAGCTTAAAATTACCAGAAAATAGAAAAATTAGAATAATTTTCAAAATATTGGTTCAAATTCCACAAAAATCAGGGAAATTAGGCACCTTGTTATGCTCTTCCAGTGTTATACCAAATTTCACTGCATTTCATAGCAATTTCGAAATTAAAAAAAGATATATTTTTCTGAATGAAATTTAAATAAAATAAATATATAAATAAATAAAAAATATATGAATTCCATTTGACCTATTGAGCTATTCTCTTTTGGGCTGGGATTGTCTTATATAATATTACTTCCTAAAAATATTTTGTAAGACTCGATACCACAGGATTCATTAATCTGTGTTCCTATTTGCCCCAGGATTCTGATATATATACATATATATATTTATTTTTTTACTATAATAATTATTAAATACCTACAGACACTAGTGTTTCATCCTTTCGGGAATCTTCAGTGCAGGGTGTCATGATTAATACCACTCGAACAATTCGAACCCCGCATCACGAGACATCTCTGGCTCGATTTAGCGAAGACCTAATCCATTCGGCTACCATTAACCGCGTGAAATAACGTCGAATTTAAACATTTTAATTTTAAATTTTCATTTACGTCAGTCAGAGAGTGATCTAATCGTTATACGATGATCTATGCATATATATGTGTGTGTGTGTGTGTGTGTGTGTGTGTGTGTGTGTGTGTGTGTGTGTGTGTGTGTGTGTGTGTGCGCGCATGCGTGCGTGCGTGCGTCAGTTATCAGAAATTAGTATTACCCGTTCTGGAGTGTGTATTATTCTAGTATATATATATATATATATATATATATATATATATATATATATATATATATATATATATATATGCTTTTTAAAGGGGGCAGGTGATCACGTACTTAGTAACAAACATTAAATTGCCTTAACGTATTGTATAACGTATTGAGTTTGGCTCATCTAACAACAACAAACAACGACATCAGATGAAATTTAAAAAAGTTACACTTGTGCATTGTATCTCCAGTCCTTTCTTTCAAAAGAGGGTAACGAGTGATAACGTACGTACGAACATGAAATTGCCTTAGCGTATTATTATATATCTTATTAATCAACTTACACAGACTATTAATAATTGCTTTCCATCTGTTCTACCCCGAATCATTTTTCATACGAAACCTGCATTTTCTTCTTTTAAAAAGGTCAGTTTGCCTCGCACAAAACTTAGTAATATTATATATAAATTGCAATGCCAGTGTGATGCTTTCTATGTGGGGCGAACCAGTGCCCACTTTGAAACAAGAATCGGGCAACATGTACCTTCAGGTTCGTAATCCAAACTAAAAGAAAAAGAAATTTCTCCTCAACCCTACCCACAATAATCTAGACTCTGTGATTTGCCAACATTTATTGGATAATCCAGAATGTGATTTGGCATACAAGAAAGATTTTTTTTTACAATTTTGTTCCAAGGCCGATTGAGTTATCATTTGAAAATTCTCAAGTCTGCCTCTATCGCACGTCTCAGGCCCTCTCTCTGCCAGCAGAAGAGGTTTATTAATACATTGGATTTTCCAGGCGACATGAGAAGATACCATAATTATATATGTATATATGTATACGTTTATATATATGTATGGGGGGGGGGGTCCTGCCCACTTCCTCTCGTGTATATTTTCTACGTGAAATATACAAATGTTTCCCTTTTTTCTTTTTTTCCCCCGTATATTCCTTTGCGGGGCATATTTTCCTTACTCGTACTCTTTTGCGAGTTTTTTTGTTGTCCTTCAATATCTGTCTTTATATATATATATATATATATATATATATATATATATATATATATATATATATACTAGCAGAAGTATCCGTTGACTGGGTTCAAAAACAGCCTACAGAAAATGGACTGTGATTGATGAAAGTATGATAGGTTATGAAAAGGAGGGGGTTGTAAAGAGATAAGTTTTGATACTCAAAAATTTTACCCTAAGCAAAATATGATGTAAGTAAAGATAATTTTCGCGAAAATATATTTTTTATATCAACTTTGTTTCCATTCGTAGCCAAGAGTAACAAACGATGTTTCCTTACAAAGAGAAAATGTTATATATATAATAATATAAATATACAAAAAATAAATGTTACCATAATCAATAACAGTTACTTTTATGGTAGAAAAGTTCATTGGTTTGTATTTTTAAGTAGTTTGTAAAAAAAAATTTTTTTTTAGTTCACGAACAAATTTAAAAAAAATCAAAATGGCAGCGACTTTGAAATGGAGAGCCCCGTTTTCAATTTAAAAGAGGGGCACCTGAGCATTCTGTGTTAACAATTTAAGAGATTGTGGCATGTGTAGTTTATATAAAAATTCATTTAAGTAGTTATCGCCTCAAATTTCGTTTTAATTTCGGTTCGCTGAAATTATTTCAAGTAAAGATCATTAAAAACTATTTCAAAACAAAAAAAAAACATTAACTGAACTTTTATTGACCGTGGTAACATTTACTTCTTGTATATTTATTTTTTCGGGTCGTCGTTTGTTGGCTTTTCTGCTAAACACTCTTACTAAATAATATCGACGAAATATCGAAATATATATATATATATATATATATATATATATATATATATATATATATATATATATATATATATATATATATATATATGATCTTTTCATCTAAAAATCGTGATCAATTTGAACTGCAAAGTCTTTCCCATTGTTATGGCTAAGAGATGCACAGCAGTTGCAAGAACCTCTGACATTTAGGCCGAACTTTGACAGGATGCTGGTTTTGTTTTCATTTTTTCCCAATGTTTACTTTGAAGTACATTTACAAAATACATCCATTGAATAAACTTTCTTTTCCACGAGAAACTGACCTTTTGATGCTCTTAATTTATCCAATCTAAAAAAAAACATCTTTTTTTATATTTGCTTTGAAGTAAAAGTTAAGTTTACCTGATTTCGAGATAAAATTCAATATTTCAATTGATAATCATTCGTGAACATTTAATTTGTTTCTGAAGTTTGAGATTTAGTTATTCGCATTTTTGGATTCTTCTGACTATAGTTCTCCATTTAAATATTATTTTCATAACATTTTGGTCAATGCTCCGACCGTCTTCAACTACTAGGACCCGTTGTATAGTGAATGAAGTACTTTAAAAAAAATTCAGTTGTAAGTTACACTCTTCTTGAGATTCAAGTTTCAATTCTCAGTGTGGGCGACACCCAAAATACAATTGCGAATTACTTAGGACTTCTAGCCAAACAGAGTCTATCAGCCATATGTATGCAGTATGATGATGTATGAAAGTGAAACCTGGCCAGTGAGGGTTGAGGACATGTGTTGCATGGAGAGAAATAGTATGAAAAAAATATGATGGAGAAAGAATGATATTTGCTACAGCAGAAACTCGTTACGAATTGAGTGATCAACCGAAGATATTATTGTTTTGAAGAAACAACTTACTTTGTAGACTTGTATATAATCGTGTTTATCAATTGTTTTCACTTGTGAGATATTCATTCCGGCCTCATGATAATGTTGGGTCATCAGGAGAGAATGCACACTATTTCAGGGCCTTTCTCTCAACAACGTTTTCGTGTATCGCCCTGCCGCCTCATTGATACAAGGTCCGATTATCTGAGTTGCATTTTAATCAAATTAACTGTTCAATATAATAAAAACTAAGTGTTTACCAACTTTGTACTTTCCATATTGTTCAACAGCTTAGCGTCTCATGTGTTGTATAATGGCTTAGCGTCTCCCATCCTCGTTTTGTGAAAATGAAAATATATATATATGTTGCGTGTCGACAGCGAGTGGTCGCTGTTGCTGCTACTGGGTTTGACCATTGTCGGGAGGTAGTCTAAACCATTCTGCGTGGACATGACTGCTGCTGTTGAGTTGGGTCAGGCCGCTGACGAGCTCAACCTCGCCATGTGGCGATCTAGCCACGACTGCTGCTTGTTAAAAAAAAACGCTGTATTTATATTCGTCCAGTGGACGTAGTTGTAGACACTGCAACGTTGCAGCACTGGTTGTCGTTTTTTTGTTCTTGATTTGTGTTTGTTTTTGTGTCTTTAAAGTGCTGTAGGGAGTTTATATTCATGTGTCATATCAAATTGAAGTTGGGAAAGTTGTGAATATTATTCTACCGGAATTGTACTATTCAGAATTCCACGGGATAATTATTCATGTCAAAGTACTTGTCGAAAGCGCAGTCGGCTGTGGTTTTTACGTTTTGAATGGGGGATCCTTTTTGATGAGCAGTTTGTTTTGGTGGAAACCGCGACATATACATAGGAATATAATAAAATTATTTTTAAAAAATAATTTTTTTTTTAAATATAAAATAAAATAAATTAATAAAGATAATGAATTAAAATAATTGAATACTGAAAGACATTGTAACCATAGATCAGTACGGAATCACATGATCGAGATTATGTCAAAATCGTTCAGGGTTAAGTATGGAATTCTTTTAGTTAATCTACTTTCCCGGGCAATACCAGGATATGGGTCAGCTAGTATAAAATAAATTGCGGTTTCGTGTAAACTACTTGAGATGCTGATTGCACCTGAATTCAATACTGAAAGACATTGTAACAATTAGACTGGGGTTGTATTCAGGAGAGATGGACACAAAATATAGATTATTTTGACTACCCATAACTATATTAGTCTCGCATTCATAAATGTTTTGTATCCATTTCAGCACATTATTTCCATGTTCCGGACTGTTTTCGGTTAGATACTATCCATTACACGTGTTTTGCCCATAAAATTACTTGACTAAATAAAAACTTCAATTTTATGGTTCCTTTGGTAATTTAAACTTGTGACTAAGAAGCAGAAGCTAATAAAAAATTACAAAGAAAATTTTGAAAAGGGAAAAATGTATAAATAGCAAAATCGAACGTTGGTTGGGTCATAACTGCTAAGTGCTAAAGAGTATTGTATTTACACGAGTCATATAAATATAAACATTGGTGGTTGTTAGCTATCTAATACCCTTGTACCATTATATCACAATTACACACACACACACACACACACACACACACACACACACACACACACACACACACACACACACATATATATATATAAATATTTACTATAATAATTATTAAATATATAAAAATATAAAATAATATATATATCAAAATTTGCTAATGGAGTCAGAGATGTCTTTGTTGCCAGGTTCGAATATCTCGACCGGTGTTAATCGTGACATTCTGCACTGATGATTCCCAAAAGGATGAAACACTAGTGTCTGTAGGTATTTAATAATTATAATAGTAAATAATTATATTAGCCCTTTTAGGAAGCTCGTTTCTTATCGTTGAGCACTTTACAGTTGAAATATAGTCGGTCAATTTATCTTGCATGCACAGATCATCATATAATGATTAGATCACTCAGACAGGCGTTAAAAACATTAAAAAAATAATTTTTTACATTTCAACAATATTTCTCGCGAATAGATTTGGTCCTTGCTAATAGAGTCATAGATGGCTTTGTTTCTGGGTTTGAATTTCTCGACCGATGTTAATCATAACCCCCTGCACTGATGATTCCCAAAGGATGAAACATATTAGTGTTGGTGCGATTAATCGGAAGCAAAACCAGGAATCATAAAAATCGGAACTTTTTGAGGTATCAGGGTCAGTATCAGAATCGGACAAATTTGTGTCTATTTTCCGATGCCAAAAGCGATTCTTTTATTTTTTTATTTTTTAACTTAATTTTTCATAGCTGATACAAATAATAAAATAATAATTTTCTTTTTGAATTTTAAATAATCAGTAAGATTAAAATCTATAACCCAATTGTCCACAAATGTATTTTTACGTTTGTAAAAATATATGCCCATTTTGACATGGATTTTTACAATAATTTGAAAAAAAAAAAAAAAAAACTCGATAAGTTTATAACTAAATATTTAGAGGTTTTAAAAGGATTGGCATCAGAATCAGTATTGCATCAGAATTGGGAATTTAGAAGAGGATCTGTAATTGTATCGAAATCAGGAAAAATATTGAAATCGTCCTATGACTAATATATATGTATATATGACTAATATATATATAAGAGAACCTCGGGATACGGTGGCCCTAGGATACGTTTTGTTTCAGGTTAAGATATAATATACAACGTTTTTCCGGATCCTAGTTACGGTATTTGCCCTGCCTTACGGTGTTATTTATAATGTTATGTGATTATATACATGCATATTATATATTGTATTGTATTTTGTTATTAATATTTACTATGTACTACATAAAGTTTTGCTTAGGCTCAGCCATATGACGATTTCACCTTACGATCCCAAACCCAGAACGGATTAATGCCGTTTCACGGGCTTTACCTTATATATATATATATATATATATATATATATATATATATATATATATATATATATGTGTGTGTGTGTGTGTGTGTTGTATATATATATATATATATATATATATATATATATATATATATATATATATATATATATAGTCTTTGAAGTTTTTAACATTTGAAACCATACAAAAATTTACTTTTTATCATTCGTTAAAAAAAAAAAAAATCTAGTCAGTAAGTCATTTAATCACCTGCAATCACTGCATCAACTCTCTCGAATTTACTATAATACCAATTTTATTTTTTTATTTTTCAAGGGATCATCAGTTGTTTACCATGAAACACTGTTTTCAATATATGAAACACATATACCTGTTATGGCTTGCAATAAGCCACAAAGAAAACAGAACAACGGAATAGAGTTAAAACAATTTATTACTGGAACAACAACGTAAAAAGGTTACAACTGAAAAGAATAGTAAACGTCACCGAGCAGGCGAGGGTCGCTCTGGTGTTTAATCCACACCTGGGATCAAAATCTCTATGGTTTATATAATGGATAGAACAGTCCATTTGAAGGCTTATTTCCCCACAACAATACCTTATTAGTATTTTTAACCAAAATTTTTATATATTAAAATCCCAATAATGTTCATATACCAAGAAAATTAAAGGCAAAATTAATTGACTCAATTCGTAATGAAATGAATTGAATTTTGTGAGTTAAATTTTTTTCAATTTTTTTAATTTCAAAATCTATCAAAATTTTTCTATTGGTTCAATTTTTACAATATTTGCAGGTTTGATGTGAAATTTTATGCTCTTTCCAATAAACCGAATATAATATTCTGGACAAACGTTTTTTTTTTAATTCACCCCGATTTTTAAATGTCTATAAAAATGAAAATAATTAATTTTCTCACCTCAGATTTATATATCACAAATTGAAGATAAAAGATTAATGAATAAAATAATCTAATTTAAAACAACAAAAAAAAGAATAGTTTCGTGCAAATTTACATGTGAAGTCAAAAGTTTAAAGCCTTTTGTTGATTTTTTTAAATGAACCCTCACATTTTTAAAATATTATCCTGAAAAATAAATTGGCCACCTACAACATTTCTTTTATATTTCATTCAATGTTTTTTTTTTTTTAGATTAAAAATAAATCACTGCATAAAGAAGAAATAAAATATATTAAATCAAAAACTCATGTATTTCTTTAAGAGAATAAAAAAAATGGAAAATTGGTCGGGTGGATTGTGTTTAAACGGCAAAAACTGATGAGTGAAATGTGATCAGTTTTCAGGTACGGTGACCTATATTTTTCACGCACAAGGCACGACGGCTCACGCGTATGTGTTGTTTTTACGTTTTTGAAATAATTAATTATGGCCCTTTTAGGCATCAGTATTTCACAACTGGAAGAAAGACAGTAAACAACGCTTTGATAACATCACATAATCGCTTACAAAGTCGTGGTCTTTTCGAATGGTTGCTTAAAAAATTCTTTTATTTAAAAAGTACATGGAATATAAAATATAAATGTGAAAAAATTGTTATAAATGAAAAATGGAAGCACCCATTGATTAATATTTTGTATAGGTAAGTGATATTTTTTAATTTATATGTATTTATTATATTTAGATTAAGTTAAAATTCGTTGAATTTCGTGAAATCTTTTTAAAGAAAACCGATTAAAAAAAATATTGTATATTTTTCGATTAAACCATTTATTGGTCTTTGCTCCTTTTATTGAAAAAAAATTAGGGGTTGAAATTACATTATTCATGTTGTTATAAGCTTCGAAAGAAAGCGAGTCTAATTAATCACTCCTTTTTAATGGCGACTTCTGACACGCCTAACGAAGATCCTTGGCACTTTTGCCAGGGACGTCCAGAAAGCTTTGATCAATGCGGGAGGACTCGTCATATCAGACAATTACTATTCATTTAGACACTCCCCTTTTCATGTGGGATCTGGTTTTCCTTGACATCTTTGGGAAACAAACAAATACGCAGAAACTGGCTTGCCGCCAAATTTACGTGCGTGATTTCATTCCCCTATGGCGTGATGTTTGACCTCATTAAATTTACGCACCTGTCACTTGACTTTTAATCGTTTAATTTAAACCATTCTCACTTTCCAGCCTTCGTAGCGTCGTGGTAAGATGTCAGGTTTTCTTTTTCAGCTTCAGGTTCGAGCCTACCTGCCTACCAAAACTTTCTTTTTTCTTTAACACCGCCAAATACCCGGGCAACGTCGGGCACTGCCGCTAGTATAATAATAAATATGAAATCCGAATTAATCAAAACATCATATTTAAGCTTATTTTACGACCGAGCAATGCCAGGCGGCCCGCTAATAATCTATATATTAATATGATAGCGTGTGTGTTATTTTGTGTGTCATGTTTACATCTTTTTTCTTCCGAGTGACTGTCGTATAATTGTTAAGACTTTTAAATTTCTTGTAATAAATAATTTTACCAAATATTATCACATAAGTTTTGGCTGTGGTTTCGATTATAGCTGATGGCATTTAAGTCACTTATTTTTTTTATAAATAATTTTACCAAGAATTCTTCATACATTTTAGTTTTGGTTTCGATTATAGCTGAAAGAACTCAAGTTTTATATATATATATATATATATATATATATATATATATATATATATATATATATATATATATAGTCATCCGCATACAGTACTATTTCACTCATCAGTGTGGCTAGACAGGCAACTACCTCCAGCCCAACCGCCCATATATATATATATATATATATATATATATATATATATATAATTTTTTTATTTCGTTTTTTTTTTTTCTTCATAAGTTTTGGTTTCGGTTTCAAATCCAGCTGATGCATTCAAGTCATATCCATATACAGTTTTTATTTTATTTTGGAGATCACGAATTTATAATATATAAAAATCAATAGAAAATTGACTCTATAATAATATATACGCATGAATTAAAATATATTTAAGCATATTTTACGATCGCGCTATGCTGGGCGTCCCTGCTAGCTTAGATAAATACTTTTTCAGTTTTAATAAAAGAGTTAACTTAGATAAATATATTTGCTATTTAAAAAAAGAGCTACAATAATATCAGGATATCTCTATTTACGCTGAACATCCATAGAATGCCAACATCAATATATTACATATGAAACAGTCTGCTATAGAGTGGAATTTCCACAGGTCCCGCTAATAGCAAATAATTGATGTATTCTAAAACTTCAAACTTCGATAATCTTTTATTAAATATAACTCACCAAAAGAAGTTGTCATGAGCTTTCACCAAGATTTCCATGCAAGGCTTGCGTTTGAATATGTAACCTAAATGATGTATTGCGAGATATATCTGAACATTTCTCTTGCAATTTCGCATATTATCTTTCAACTTTGCAACGAATTTCGTTGTACAGACGCAGACAAAACGTCTGCGATGATTCTTCCTGTTAGCCACTGCTTTTACATATCTAAAGCAATTCTCCAGCTTATATTTCGTGATCTTCTAGATAGTCAAGATGATAATAAGACGAATTCTCTTCTGTGAAAGTTTGACAAGAAATATGAAAAAGTTATAAATTATACCAAAACGTTATAATTAATTGTCCTTTTGCACAAAGTAAACCCAAGTAATAATGCTACTAAACCTTATGTTTAGAATCCTTATTTCAAGTTTAGATCACAATCCATTATATAATTTTCGAAAATAGCTACACTTTATATCTTAAGCTTCAGGGTTATTAAAAAGAAATTGAAATTCAGGAAATCTTGTTTAATTCGTGACTATGGATTAAATTTGATAGGAATGTGGAATATCTGAATTTTAGAATGAGAAGTTTACACTCATATTATGCCCATCCACCTTTAAAAACTATTTAAAATGTGGCAGGAAACAGCAATTTGGGGAATATTTATTAATTTATATCTAATATCTATTGTTAAGATTTAAAAAAATCGAAAGTATCTGAATTTTCACAGAAGGGTCCCACCCCTTTTGGTCCCTTTTTTACAAAACTAAGTTAAACTAAATATAGCCTAGATTACACATCCATACGCCTATCAGCTGATTTCCAAAATTTATGATGATCAGTAAGTTTATGAGTGAATCATATACATACTTCTTTTTTTACAAAGGAGTTACCACTTATCAAGCACCAGAGACCCCTCGAAGATAAGGATTAATGAGTGTATGGTATTCAATGGGAAAATATCATAGTAATCGTTAATAGTGTAGATTTGGTAAATTGGATTACTTAAGGGGACAACTCATCAAGAACTTGTATTGTAGTCAGTTGGAAAGCAGGAAAAAGGAAGAGAGTTTCATATGCGTGCAGTTGTAAGAAAGAAGCTTTGTTCATGGAATCTACGTTTAAGTTTAGGCACAAAGAGTGGGGGGGAATTATTGATAGTGGTTTCAGTCAGATGAATGTTTTTCGTAAAAGACAAGTAAGGGGAGGGGGACCATAGATGGAGTTCAGACGAGCACTTGCCATGGAAGTAACGATAAAACAAAGACAGGCTCGCAACGTCTCTCCTGTGAGAGAGAGGTTGCAGGGAAGAGAAAAAGGCATCCCCCACTGCCATGAAGTTTATTTTGTACTCTGTCAAGGCAGGATAGGCTGTTTTTAGCAGCTCCTGCCCAGATGTGGCAGCAATACTCCATCCTTGGACGTATTTGGCTTTTATACAGATAAAGAATTGCATCAGTAGTGAGATATCTTCTGGAGTGGCAGAAAGATCCCACTATTTTCCCAGCAACCTTGGCAACAGACTTGATGTACACGCTCCATTTTAGATCAGGAGTAAAGGTCAATCCCAGAAGCTTGTCAAAATATGGAACCTCCCACAAACGAGAGCCATTCATTTCAATTGATGTCAAACGAGGATCAGAGCATGGATGATGGAAATATAGAAGCTTGGTTTTAGATGTATTAAAATTAACAAGCCACCTTTTTCCTCATTGTACAACATGCTCAAGATCAGAGGAGAGAGAATCAGATTCACAGCCTTTAAAGTGTTGCCCTAGATGGTAGTTTCGTCAGCATAAATGTCTACGAATGATCTTAGGGTGTAATTTGGGAAATCATTGATGTAGATCAGGAAGAGGATGGACCCCAGAGAGACTCCAGCATTAATACTGTGAGCTTTTGATTTTTGCCCATCAACCACTATTCTTATGAACCTATCAGAGAGAAATGATTTAATAATTGAAAAGACATTTCCAGCTATACCATAGCTGGAGATCTTGTGGAGTAGACCCTTATGCCATACCCTATCAAAGGTCTTTGATATGTCAAGAGCAATTGCCCTATAAAGGAAGTCTCTATTGAGAGATTCACTAATCCTATGAGATATAATTGTTAGCACATCTGCTTTAGATCTAGGAGAAGCTACATTACATGTCACTAAGAAGGTTATTTTTGCTGAGGTGGTTGATTACTTCTTGATTTAATACAGACTCAAGCAACTTACTCATGACGTATAGGAGATTTATTAGTCTATACTGTGAAGGAGATGACCACTCGCCTGAATTCTTAAATACAGAGTATACTGATGAGGTTTTCCAGAGTGTTGAGAAGCAATTCTCCTTAAGGCAATGCTTAAACGGCTTTGTAAATATGGAAACTAGTGCTGGTTGAAGCTTTTTCAGCACTATAATTGGAATTCCGTCAGGGCCAGTTGCCTTACAGAAATTAAGGTTTTTGATTAGTGTAGTGATTTGCAAATTAAGTATAATTTACATATGAGCAGATAGCTCATATTTATAAACTGACATCAACTAGAACAGCTGGTTATTGAACACTTGCTTAGCGTTATACACTACATATCAATGGTGTCTCCGATAGGATATTCTCTGGTCCTTGAAGACCCGGAAAACGTAGATACGTGGATTTGTTACTTCGCTGTTAATGCAAGAAGCAAAAAGTTGAAAGGCAACAAAAAACGAGGAGTGGAAAATGGAATCACCAACTTGTTCATGACTAACGATGGTTGTGAAGCAATTATGAAGGTTGCTACAATGGTTTACCCTCAAGAACTGGAAGAAATGACTTTCGAAGAAATAAGTCAGGTTATCAAGGGAAACATGAGGCCAAAGAAAAGACTGGTGAACCGATAGTGAAATATGTACACCGGTTAAGAAGTGCGAGTAAATACTGTGAATTTGAAAAACTAGGAACGGAATAACAGACAACAGAAGAAGAGTTAATCCAACTAAGATTAATTGAAGGTGTATATAATTCGGCACATAGATATAAGCTAATGAAACAGTTACAACTTACAAACATGCCCTTGAATATGTCTCTAGAATTTATACAACAGCAGGAATTAATACATTCCTACACCAAAAAATAAAAAAAGACTTGGAGTCTTTCTTGGGTTTGGTAAATTTTTATAGAAAATATGTACCAAAATATAATGAGTTGCCAGAACCATTTGCGAAGTTAAGAAAAAAAATGCGGAGTTCATTTGGTTAGATCACTATTAGAAAGCCTTTGAAAACTTAAAACAGATTCTGGCGAAAAGACAAAAGTACAAATTTTTGATCCTAAGAAGGACATAACTCTAACTACTGATGCAGCGAGCATTCTGTATCCTGTATTTTGTCACAAGATGTTCATCCCGGAGGAATGAAGTAGAGAGGGACGAGTTAGAAAAGGAAGAAATAGAAAGGGACAAGGCAGTGTACTTATCAAGGAGATTAACAACGACTGAACGCAATTATTCTAATATAGAAAGGGAGGCGCTAGCCATAGTGTGGACAACAGATAGAGTAAGACAGTTCTTGATGGGAAAAAAATTCTTGTTGAAAAGTAATCACAGACCACTGGAATTTATTTTCAACCCAAGAAAAGAACTACCGAAAATTACAACGTCCAGAATATTACATTGAGCGATCAGACTGATGGCTTTCGACTTTGACATTGAGTATGTTAAAGGGAATACAATACCGCACGTTGATGCCTTATCTAGATTAAGGTTTTATAGAGAGGATAAGGACAAAAACGACGAGGAATTTGAAGACACATTCTTGCACCGTGTAGAAACCGATGTAATATCTGTAGGTAAAATGGCTACTGAAACTACATATGACCCAGTGTTAAATAGAATAGTGTTGAGGATAAAAGAGAATCACTGGGGAAATTGTTCAATGGTTGAAAGACCATTAAAAAAAATAAGACATAATCTGACTATAGAAAACGGGGTAATATGTAATGGAAACTTGGTAGTTCCCCCAGAAACACAGAGGAGACAGGTTATAAAAAGCCTACACAATGACATACATTGTGGAGTGGCAGCTATGCAAAGAAGATTAAAATTGGAAGCGTGGTGGCCGGGGTACTCAAGAAACGTCATGGATTACGTAAAAAGATGCACAAAATGTGCAGAACTCAGGAATTTCAAGCAAAAGAAAATACATGTGTGGCCCCGAGAAGCAGAACCGTGGAGCAGAGTACACATGTCTCATGCCTATGTCAATGAGATAGGACTATTGTTAATATTAGTAGATGCATATTCAGGTTGGCCTGAAGTGGTCAGAGTACCTGATAAAAAAAGTACCACTGTAAAACAAATATTAAGATTAATATTTTCAAGAAATGGGATACCGAGAACATTGGTGATGGATAATGGGCCAGTATTTGTAGATGCTGTTTTGCATGAATGGTTAAGAAAAATAAGATGCAGATTTTACAAGACTCCTCCATACCACCCTCAAAGTAATGGGATAGCAGAAAGGATGATCCAGACGGTAAAGGAGGGCGTAAAAGCATGCTTGTAACAGGAGAAAATCGATGCTTTCCTATCAAGACTATTACTTAGTTATAGAACAATTCCGCATGCAGGCAAGCCAAAAAGTCCATCTGCCTTAATGTGCAGACAATTAAGATCCCCTTTGACTATTTCATATGCCACAAATCAAAAGATGTGGTACAAAATAAATTGGAATATGGAAGCCGAGACAGCCGAATTTATTATGCAGAAATTACATAATACTGCAATATTAAATAAAAAACATGGGAACAGTGTTCTAGCTCATGCTGACCAAATAAGATCCCACGGAGAACAATCGGATGAGGAAATGCCTTCAGAGCTGCCCATTATTGACGTAACAGAAGAGTTAATGCAGAATGAGACTGTGGAGGAAGAAGTAGAGAGGGACGAGGTAGAAGAGGAAGAAGTATAATGGGACAAGGCAGAAGAGGAAGATCATAATATGCAGGAGGAACACTGCGATTATAGGGAAAGACGTGATAGATTCAGATCTCCAAGGGAAAGGAAAGAGATAAAGGAAGATGTTCAGGAGGGTACGAGAAGAAGTACAAGAAGTACTCGCGGCATAAAGCCGCTCCGTTATATGGAGATGTAGTGATATGCAAATTAAGTATAATTTACATATGAGCAGATAGCTCATATTTATAAACCGACACCAACTAAAACAAGTGGTTGTTGAACGCTTGCTTAGCGTTATACTCAACATATCAATTAGCTTGGCAAAATCATGCACAAATATTTGTATGTCGGATAGTGTATTTTCAGATATAGGAAGCCTTGATCGCATCGGGTAGGATTAGCTGCAAAGTTCTTAGCAAAGAGTTTGACTTTGTCTGATGTTTTGAAGAATACCTTAGGTTCATTGATGATGGTTGGGATAGAGCACACACTTCTGTTCAGGACCCTGTTTGTTATGCAAGAACCAAGCCGCTGCTCAGCTACTTTGGACTTAATGAACTGAGCATGTTCTTTATTACTCTTTTAGAGTGGTTGCTGGCATGGAAGCAATGGAGAAAAGTGATTTCTGTGCACTATGGCAGCAGCAATTTCTAGAGAGAACCACGGCTGGCTGTTAGGTTTTTGCTGGAACTTTTAAAGGGTATTAAACAGTCTATATCTGCAATTAACCATTCCGTCAGGTCTAATACTACAAAGGACCCATTATTCTTAAACATAGAATTTAAAGGAAGATCTGATATAAATGAACGGAAGCTATCCCAGTCAGCCATACAGTATTGATATACTGTACGATGGAGAGGTATTTCTGATGACTTATTACATTTCATTTTTATCTTAACTGATACAACCGAGTGTTGGAAGATCCCAGTGAAAACAGAAGAGAGGACGAACATAGCTCAGGGCAAAATGTGGAAGAAGGATCTAGGAGCCGTGCATACATACAGTCAGTGTCGGGCACATGGGTGGGTTCATGAATAATTTGAGTGAGGTCATAAGCAATGGAGAAATCGTGACACAACCTCCCCTCATCATCTGTTTTGTTTGAGTGGGCTTACCATTCCACATTGTGAACATTGAAGTCTCCACAGATGTGAATGTCAGTTGAAGGATGAGCAGACAGGATGTGGTCAATTTTCACAGATATGCCCCGCTGTTGTGGGGCGATAGAGGACAAATATAAACACAGTGGGGTGAACAAGTGCAACTCGGATACACATATAGGGCGATTTAAGGTCTTCTCTGGAGATGTCTCTACAACATGAAAAGCCATCTCTAATGTAGGCACATATTCCATGCACATGGCGATCTTGGAGGTCAGCTTTTGATGTTTAGAGTATCCTTTAATTACGAACTCATATAGGGAATAATCGGTCAAATTTTAGTTTCGCTTAGAAATAATAAGTCTGGTTTAGTCTCCTGTAATTGGGTTTCAATCCATGGAAAGTTGGAGCGTACACCCCTGATGTTGGAGAAGGAGACATCGTAGTGGCGATCTACGTTGGAAGTTGGAGTTCTGGGTTTAATCATGTATTTTTTCTGGAGACTTTTCATGACAAATGTAAATATATATAAACAAGTATATATACACATATCCAATACGTAACTCTATATAAATAGAGATATTTTAGGCAGTGAGAGTTAGATGCCTTCTTAAATACCCATATCAATAAAACAAAAATTATTTGTCTGCTGTAATCTTATTTTGTCTGTTTAACAATTACTGCACCAAAGGCTCACCTTTCTGAATTAACCTTTTCTTCCTAATAAATAACAATTCATCACCTCTCCTTCCCTTCTCCTCCCGCCTCCAATCAACCTAATCTTAATCTCAGGTAGCATATTCTACACGCATATTTTTGGATGGATTTCAACAATTGGTAGATAATATGCAGGCAAAACTATATATATATATATATATATATATATATATATATATATATATATATATATATATATATATATATGTGTGTGTGTGTGTGTGTATGTAAAAGTGAACGTGTGTGTGTGTGTGTGTGTGTATTTCCCTATGCAATAACTCTGTCAGTTTTAAGTCTATAGACTCGAAATTTGATATACAGGGTACTGAGATTTGGGAAAATCGATGTAATTGGTTTTTGACCAGAAATTTGGCTATTAAGGGGTCAAAGTTCAACAATTTGACCTTTGAGAACTCTACCAAACTCCTCCGACAATTTGGGGTCTATGCACTTGAAATTTTAGATATAGGTTCCTTTGACATGGATCTAACTTAATAACTTGATTTGAGCCCAAAACAATAAAGGTTAAGGGGTCATAATAGGGGTCAAAGTTAAAATAAATTGACCTCTGCGGTCTCTTCCAAATTACTCAAACAATTTCTTGTCTAAATATTTGAAATTTTACATAAAGAGTATTCAGAGATAGGGCAAGCTTTTTCATCAGTTTGGGTCGAAAATTTTTAGTTACCAATATATAAATGTATGTATGTATGTTTGTTTGCATGTCTGCTTTAAACTTTTAATAGAGGCGACGGATTTTACCAAGATCAGTATCGTTTTAAAGTTCGACCTTTCATATGACAAATATCGAAAAATTGGCTAAAAACATTAATATCTTCCCCTTCAACTAGGCACGTTTCTACAGGGGGGGGGTCACTTTTTTCACCAATATTTTAAAGTTATCCTCTCCTTTAGATTGCCTAGCCTTAATT
>NC_136484.1:148052475-148179975 GCF_053919585.1 Euprymna scolopes | reverse complement strand
GTCAGGAATTTAATGACGCATCTCTGCTTCTGACACACGTCCATGACAGGGGTTGCTTTTTTAGTCTCACACCACCAATATCTGCAACAGAGAGACAAAATTTCAGGGCATAAATGCATAAATTCAGTAATCACAACAATACAATTTTCCATCCCCTCTAATCCATTGAAGTGGAATAAAAAATGAGGCATTACTTTTAAATGCCTTTCGTGTGTATATACATGTGTATATATATATATATATATATATATAATAAAGCTCAACGTCTGTATGCGTGTCTGAACATGAATAGGCTCCTATATGGTTTATTATTATACTAAACTGCCCACATACAATGATAGAAGAGGTATCAAGAATCTGAAATGGGTATGATAAAGTGGAGCTCCAGGGAGGGAAATAACTTATAAGGGGGAATCCTATGCATGCCCACAACGTTTCACATAGCGCTACCAAATTTGGCAGGATGGAGAAGGGGAAGTTACTTATAACTGGGAACCCTATGCATGCTTACACCGTTTGATATAGAGCTACCAAACTTGCCATGATAACCCACTATGGGATGGGGGGGGGTTATGAGCTATATTGCTTACTCCCACTAACAGAGGGGATAACTTATGATGGGATACCCTAATTAGTGTTCATATGTTTGCGTCAATAAAGATTCCCACTATTGTCCCCTCATGTTCGCTTGAGTAATTGTCTCCACCTCCATCCCCACAAAGATGATCCGAGCAATGCTGAACCTGTCTGTGTTTGTCTTTCTGTACATTTATAGGATGGTGTAATAAAGCTCAATGCCTGTGTGTCTGCCTGTACATTTATAAGAAGAAAGGGAATATAAGATACAAAAGGATGCAGAAAGTACACTTCTCAACCTATATACTCAATGATCTACAGACTTTAAATTTTGTATAGAGGGTATTCAGGCATGTGTAAAAACTTTTTAATCAGTTTTTATCCAGAAAAAGTGCAGCTAAGGAGTCAAAGTTAAAACATTTGTATGTGGGCCTCATTGGATTTTTATCTGTATGCTATTTCACAAATGCACATGCATGAATCGTTCACATGACAACTTGTTGATGTTAAGAATAAGTAGGTGTTTAAGCACATTTTAAATATTGTGACAAGATGTTCTAATGGTTATCGTAATTGACTCACTGTCTTTAGATCTTGATTTCGATCTCAGATCGAATATTTTCTTTTACTTACAAAAAATGAACTGTTTAGAAAAAACATAATACTTCCATGCACATGTCTCAGATTCTTTCCGTTTTTTTTTTTACTTCATTTTTTTTTAAAGAATTAAACTTTACACTTAATACCTACGGTATCTGTTTATGATAAATAAGAAATCTGCCTTATTTAAAATATAATATTTATATATATGTTTTTATTATTTCAACCTCGGGATTTTTACTTAAATCATTACAAGTTGTTTTAATCGACGGGATAATAAATTATCCTGTCGATCTCATCAGACGATCTAAGCCAAAAAAACCAAAAAAAAAACCAAAAAAACAACTTTTATAATACTTGTAGAGCAGGCAGAGAGACGCAATATTTCATCGATGGGACAGAGGTTGATACTTTGATGACAGTTCAGGACCTATGAGGTTGGCGACTCTCTTTTGAACCCTGTCCAGAAGCGAGAGACTAGTAGCAGATGCACCAGCCCAAATACTCCATACATGGGTGAATGGTAGCCTTGTAGAAATACAGGATACTTTCAGGCGTAAGTAGCTTTCTAGCATGGTACAGAGAGCCCACTTTCTTCGCAGCAGCCTTGGCAGTGTTCTCAACGTATCTGTTTCAGCTCAAATTCCCTGTGATCATTAAACCGAGGAGTTTTAAAGAAGTACTTTCAGGTAATGTATCGTTAGCCATAGCTATTAGTAGTTGAGAAAGTTTCCTGTAATTATTGAAAGAAAAAGCTTAGTCTTGGCAGCATTGAATGTGACCATCCATTTTTGTCCCTATTCCACTATAAATTGGAGTTCTTCCTTTAGTGTTTTTGCCATTTCCTTTTGTTATGTGTTTATTTGTTTTCTCCTCATGCCTGTTGTAGACTGTTGTATCATCAGAAAATATACCCATCTCAAAAACAATTTTATTAAGGGGATCATTTATGAATATAAGGAATAATAAAGGTCCAAGGATAGAACCCTGAGGTACACCCGCATTTATATCATATTGTTTAGATATATGACCGTCGAGGACAACCTAGATTCTTCTCTTATTTAAGAAAGATTTAATTATGTTGAATATTTGTCCAGTGATACTGTAAGATTTGATTTTCCTGAAAAGACCATTGTGCTATACCCTGTCAAAAACCCTAGATATATCTAGGGATACTGCTCTACTCTCACCTGCTTTGTCCAGTGTATGGTATATACGTTCAGAGATTACAGTTAGGATATCTATCAAAAAACGGGATTGTCTAAATCCATATTGTTGGTCAGTCAGAAGTTTTGCAGCTGTAAGGTGATGGACTATGGCTTGGTTAATTATGGGACTCAAATATTTTGGTGAAAAGCGGGAAGAGGCTAATGGAGTGATAATTTAATGAGTCAGTTGTTTCGCTAGAGTTCTTAAAAATTGGTACCACAAAAGCAGTTCTCCATCAGCCAGGAAAGCAAGATTCGTTAAGGCATTTGTTGTATAGTTTGGAGAGGACTGGAGCAACCTCAGCAGAACATTTTTTTAATAGATGAGATCTGATCTACATGCTTTTGAGGTGTCTAGGTTTTTTATGATATCATGCACCTGCAAAGGGGTGATTTTCAGATCTGTTCACAAAGGAAAATCAGGGAAGGAGTGGTTTTCTGGGTCCAATGTGGAGTTTGAGGCAAACCGATTGGCAAGTTAGTTGTCTTGATTGCCATACAAACAATCTCATGATTGTTGGATAGTGGGGGAATTGTTGATTGCTTATTATTTACTACACTGTCGTAGATTTTCCAAAAATCACGGGTTCCTAATTTCTGTTTCAATGAGTTTTCTGGTGGTTTCAGTATATTCTCTCATAGTTGTTATTTCTTTCTTACAATTATTTCTAGCTTCTATAAACTTTTGTTTGTTTGTACTTATTTCAGTTTAATCTGTGGTATGCATGTTGCCTTTGAGCAATGAAGCTGCACAAGTAGAAGTAAACTACTGGTGAGAGTGGGGTTTGCTATAGAATTTCCATGTGGGAATATCTGCTTCAATTGCCGTTTTAAACCATTCACTGGTCTCAGTTGCACACTGTTCAGTGGGAAGAGAAAAGATGTTTTCCCCTGGGGCATCTCTGATGAGATCCCTGATGGCTTCCCAGTCAACCTTCTTATAATACCTTGTCGTTATAATCTAATAAGAATTAAGGACGATTTCTACCTTTATTACAGCATGATCAGCATTTCCGAGTGGGCTATGAGCATTCATTACACAATCATTGGGAACTTTGGTCAGAAATAGACCTAGAAGTGAGGCATGTTGATCTTGCTGATCTGGGAAACGTGTCAGAAATGTAACCGTCAGTGAGAGGGGATGAGATATAGAGAAGCTATGCGTTATATACCAGTTGTGTCTCTGTAAGTAGAGAATCTAAGCCAATTACTGTGGTGGACACTGAAGTCACCAATACATGTACTTGTGCGCTAGTATCGAAGAAGACTCCTGTATGTATGCTGTCAGAGACTTGGGTGTATTAGGGCGCAGTCCTGGGTAGAGGGAGAGCAGTAGAGAAAATATAAGTAGCTAATGTTATGTTGCATGTTAAGTCTAAAGCATATAAAGCTTTGGTCGTTTTATTCTAGTTTTGTTCTCGAGTCAAGAGGAGGTTGTTTCAAATATAGACTCCAAGTCCGTGCATTTGTCTGCTTGAATCCTTACGGCAAAGTGGAAGATAACCATGCATGTTAAAGTGGTTAGAGGTGATAGAGGAGTGTAGGTTAGTTTCACTTAGCGCTAAGATATGTTTGCTAGGAGAAATGATTCTACATCTAAATTAGTTCCAAGCCTGCAGATATTCGTGAATGCAAGCCTCAAGGGAGAAGGAAAATTGGTTTTGTTTGAGTTTAAGCCTGGTTTAATCGTAATTTTTGATTGAACTGCCATTTTATCTTATTTAGAAGTTTCAGTTTAAGGGTGAGAGGTGCTGGACAAAATGGTTGAGCAGAATCCCAAACATGCAACACAAGTAGACAATCAGCCGACTCCTCATCTACAGGATTGTGGCCTCGGGAAATCATTACGGTATATATTGAGTACAATATAAGAATCAGTAGAGTTTGCTCTATAATAATAGATGCGAAATTTGCAAGAATTAAAATATCATATTTAAACGTATTTACGACCAGGCAATATCGGGAGACCTGCTAGTATATATATATATATATATATATATATATATATATATATATATATATATATCAGTGTGTGTGTGTATGTGTGATCGCCATCTAAACAGAATACAATAAACAAATGGCATATAAGTGATAAAAATAATATTATTTTCTTTAAAAGATTATGACTTGATCAGCCATTTCGCATCAAAATCTATTTAGTATTACACATGAAATCTGAAGCAAAATACATTCAAAATGAGAAAATATGCTAGCATAGTCGAGGTTTTTACAACAGGGTTACACGCTGCTCATTTATTATTTATACTTACAGACACTAGTTTTCGTGCTTTCACAATCATCAGTACAGGAAGTGACAATTGCTACTGGTTGGGGGAGTCAAACCCTGCTACAATGTCACCTTTAACTCCATTTGCTAGGACGTTAACTCTGCGCCAGCATCAATTGCCACAAGATTAAGTTTGCTTTTTGTTTTATTTAGACTCGAGTCTAGGACTCTGGTTTGTGATTTTTCATGTATGGTTCATGTGAGCTTCGGCGTTATCTGAGTGTGGGTATGTATATATATATATATATATATATATAAGCTTTCATAAAATGTTGATCTTGTAGTAGGAAACTAATGTTCTTAGATCCTGTGTTATGGCAAGTGATGTAGTTGTTTTAACATTTAACGTTGCTGCCTCCAATTCTGTTTGCCAGGATGCAGCAGATGTAAGATATTCATGTAGGCAAAAAGACATCAATGACTGGAATCATCAGAATGTTTATATATATATATATATATATATATATATATATATATATATATATATATATATATACTCACACACATATACATAGCATGTTTTCCCTTTTTTCTATCCTCCACCTTCCTTCCCCCACATCTTCCAAATCTTGTTAGAGTACACAGAATTAAAATCTTTTTTCACTCGCAGTCTGTAGACATGCGCCAAAAATATACACAGCGAGATAGCATTTTTCACCTATACCTCCCATCACTTACCAAACCTTTTTTGAATAATAATAATAATAATAATAATAATAATAATAATAATAATAATAATAATAATAAAGGTGTTACTTTGGTTCTTTTGTCAAAACAAACTTTTGCCATAGAAAAACTCGTTCTTTGTTCTTTTTCCAAAGGTCAGTTGATGTTTTCCTCTTAAATACAACTCGGTTACCTCTTTTCAGTACTACCTGCTGAGACCCTTAAAATGTCCTACACTATATATATATATATATATATATATATATATATATATATATATATATATATATATATATATATATATATATATATATACTAGCAAGCCGCCTGGCATTTCTCAGTAGTAAAAATACGCATAAATATGATATTTTGATTAATACAGATTTCGTATTTATTATATTATATTGGACTCAATATATAGTAATTATTTAAAAATTTTTTAAAAAATTGAATGTGCGCCACCACCGAGAATCGAAACCAAAACGTTTAGCTTACGATTTACTTTTTTCTTTGATGTTAATGCCTGAGCTATAAATACATGTTTGCTGCAAGGCTAAAAATGAAAAAGAAAATCAATAGCTATTACGTTACACATGCATATTCGTAATGCCGTCATTCAACCTTCACCTGGCACATTCCATTTATTTTAATTTGCACAGATTTTCCCGGCTAAAACCCAAGTATAAAGTTTTGCATAGGTTCGAATACTCTATACATTAAGTTTTATGTCTGTAGACTGAAAACATACAGACGAGTTTGGTAGGCAAATTTTATTAAACAAATGTTGTAAGTATTACGGGTCTCATAGCTGATTGATTCATTACAACTAAAAGACTTAACAAACACAAATACTTAATAAACACAAATAGTTTTAAATAAAATGCATATTTATTACAAATTGACAAACGTAAAGAATAAGGTAATATCACAATATAGAACAGCAATAAATCAGTACTCACTTTAGAAGTGGTTAGAGTTCTACTCAGTGGGCATAATTCCTACTAGGAGTAAAAACGTATCTTCCCTCGTCAAGGCCGAGACTTTGTGTCTGTGTGTCAAGGGAAGTAACTCGCCGGTGTATATCTTAACTGGTGTTCTTTGCCCATATTCCCCTACAGTACTCTCTCCCAAATATCTGAAAAATATTTATATTTATTTTATTCACACAAAAACAAAGTTCTTGAAATGTGTCTTGTTTTCTGGGGCAACTCTCTCAAGTGTCATGTCTGCTGGCACTGCATTTTTTTTTTTTTTTATTATTACATTTTCACCCCAAACAAGGCACGTTGCCACTTTGATGTAGGGGGCATCTATCAGGGACCCAAGTTACAGGGGTACTATGTAGGGAGTTTAGCAGCAAGATGTCTGTTCACATTACACTTGAACTTCTACGTGTCAGTACAGTTGGGGAAGCAGGAAACCGGAAGAGAATGCCAAAGTTCTGCTGTTCTGGGGAAGAAGCTATTAGAATAAAAGGCTTTTTTACATCTAGAGATCTCAATTGTGGAGGAGTGGGACTTCGCTGCTTGTTGGGTTTGTCAGAGTATTTTCGTTGAGGGGGTACAAGGGCTTGTAGTTCATCAGAGCATCCACCATTAAAAATACTTGTAAAACAGGCAGAGGATCCAACATTTCGTCGGTGGGACAAGGGCTGAAGTTTAGATAGTTCGGGACCTATTAGGTTGGCGACTCTCCTTTTAACCCTGTCCAGGAGCGAGAGACTAGTAGCAGATGCACCAGCCCAAATGTAACAGCAGTACTTCATACATGGGCGAATGGTGGCTTTATAGAGGTAGAGGATACTTTCAGGTGTAAATAACTTTCTAGCATGACAGAGAAACCCCACCTTCTTTGCAGTAGCCTTAGCAATAATCTCGATGTATCTATTCCAACTCATGTTTCCTGTGAACGTTAAGCCAAGGAGCTTGAACGAAATGCTCTCAGGTAAAGTATCTCTAGCCATAGCTATTGGTGATTGGTAAGGTTTCATGTAATTATTAGAGGAAACTATCTTTGTCTTGGAAGTGTTGAACGTTACCATCCATTTTTGATCGCATTCCACTACAGACTAAAGGTCTTCTTCCAGGATTTTGGCCATTACCTTAGATGTGTGCTCATTAGTTTTCCTCACGTGCCTGCTATAGAGCATGGTGTCGTCGGCAAATATATCCATCTCAGAGACAATTTTATCAGGTAAGGCATTTATGAATATCAGAAATAACAAAGGTCCAAGAATCGATCCCTGAGGCACACCCACATTTATATAAAATTTTTGAACATGCGCCCATCGAGGACAATCTTGATTCTTCTCTCATTTAAGAAGGATCTAAAAATGCTAAACATTCGTCCATTAATACCATAGGATTTTATTTTCATGAGAAGACCATCGTTCCATACCCTGTCAAAAGCCTTAGATATATCAAGGGCTATTGCTCTCCCCTCCCATGCCTTATCCAGTGCTTGGGATAAACGTTCAGAGATTACAGTTAGAATATCCGCAGTAGAACAGGCTTGCCAAAATCTATATTGGTCGTCTGACAGAAGTTTAGCAGCTGTAAGGTGGTGGACTAGAGCTTGATGAATAAAGGACTTAAATATTTTGGTGAAAAGAGAGAGGAGGCTAATTGGGCGATAACTTAATGGGTTAATTCTTTCACCAGAGTTTTTGTAAACTGGTACCACAGAAGCAGTTTTCCAGCAGCCAGGAAAGCAAGATTCGTTAAGGCATTTCTTAAAGAGTTTAGAGAGAAAAGGAGCAACCGCAGCAGAGTATTTTTTTTTAATAGCACAGCCAGGATGAGGCCAGATCCACATGCTTTTGAGGTGTCTAGGTTTTTTATAATATCACGTACTTGGGAAGGCATGATCTTCAGATCATCTAGCGTGGTTTCTGTCTGCAGAGGAAAATCAGGGATGGAATGGCTTTCTGTATCCAAGGTAGAGTTTGAGGCAAACTCACAGGCAAGCATGTTAGCTTTCTCAGTTGCTGTGCAAACAACCTCCTTATTGTTTGATAGTGGGAGTATTGTTGATTACTCATTATTTACTACACTATTGTAGATTTTCCAGAAATCACGAGTTTACGCTTCAATGCGTTTCCTGGTGGTTTATTTACTCTTAGCTGTTGCTACTTCTTTCTTGCAATTATTTCTAGCTTCTATATACTTTTGCCTGTTTGTACAGGACTTATGCCGGATAAATCTATGGTATGCATGTTGCCTCTGAGTAATGGCAGCTGTGCAAGTAGAAGTAAACCATTGGGGAGAGTTGGGTTTACTGTAGAACCTTTTTGTAGGAACATGTGCTTCAATTGCTGCTTTGAACCATTCAGTAGTCTCATTTGCGTACTGTTCTGCTGAAAGAGAAAAGATATTTCTCCATGGGGCGTCTCTGATGTGATCTCTAATGGCATCCCAGTCAGCCTTATTGTAGTACCTTGTCGTTTTCAGCAATGGCTCTTCAACTTGGGCTCGAGAGTTTAGGGTAATGTCTATCATTATCACAGTGTGATCAGCATTTCCAAGTGGGCAATGAGCATTTGTTGCACACTTACCAGGAACAGTTGTAAGAAATAGATCCAAAAGTGAGGCTTGCTAGTCCTGGAGATTTGGGCGACAGGTCGGGAATGTTACTGTCTGTGTCAGGGAATGGGATATAGCAAAGTTATGGATGACGCTACCAGCTGTGTCAGTGTAGTTAGAGAAGCCAAGCCAATTTCTGTGGTGAGCATTAAAGACACCATATACATGTATTTGGGCGCTAGTGTCAAGGAAGAGTGCTACATCTATACTGTCAGAGACATGATTGATTATAGCACAGTCCTGGGTTGATGGAGAGTGATAAAGAGAATACAGGTAGCTAACGCTATGTTGTAAAGTTAGTTTAAAGCACATGAAGGGCTGGTCACCTGATTCTAGTTTACATTCCATAGACATGGGGAGGGTGTTACGAATATATACTCCAAGTTCATACACGTGCCTGTTGGAGTCCTTACGACAAAGTGGAAGATAATCAGACATGTTAAAGATGTTGCATGGGATAGAGGAGTGCAAGATAGTTTCACTTAGTGCTAAGATATCCGGGGAGTTTGCTAGGATAAATGATTCTACATCATCTAAGTTAGTTCTAAGTCCTCAGATATTTGTAAAAGTAAGCCTCAAAGGATGAGGCG
This sequence comes from Euprymna scolopes, assembly GCF_053919585.1. Classification (NCBI taxonomy): domain Eukaryota; kingdom Metazoa; phylum Mollusca; class Cephalopoda; order Sepiida; family Sepiolidae; genus Euprymna; species Euprymna scolopes. The sequence continues at coordinate 148,170,467 of NC_136484.1, read as the reverse complement.
AATTGTTTGAGTGTGTGTCTGGTTTGAACGTTTTTTTTTTTTTGATTGAGCTGTCATTTCATTTTATTTCATAGTTTCGGATCTAGGGTGAGGTTCTAGGCAAAACAGATGTGCATAGCAACCATCATGCAACACGAGTAGACTATCAGCAGGCTCCTCATCCAGAGGAATGTGGCCTCGAGAATGCCCACCAGCGATGAGTGCAGGGTCCCTTTCCATGTGCGATATAGCACTACAAACACTACGATATTATACAACTGATGATAGAGCAACTGCTTCAAGCGCTACCAAAGAGTTAGACTCCTATACTGTCAGTCGGAAACAGCAACCAGCAATTGTCAAGCAAGTACCCTCAAACCTGTCCGACAGAAGTGGTCGAGTCCAATCATGCTAGCATGTATGGTAAACAAGCACTCCCAAGATGCCCAGGTGTAGGAGAAGGGAATGAGGCAAATGTGGGGGACGGCATTCATTGCCCTAGTCAGGAAACAAGGCTAAGCACTGGGCGTCTCTAATGAGTCCCTGCAGCTGCACCTCTGCTCCTGGCTAATAGGCAAAGAAGGAGTATGGAAGCTGGGCAATACGCAGAGCCTATCTACTCCTTAAGCAGTTTAGGTTTGCAAACCGGTGATTTGATCAAGTCACCAACTCTAGGGAGGTTGTCGTCCAGGACTGAGGAGGCCTCCCTCCCCTGTGCCAAGACGTATGGGGTCAGTGGCACAGGGTTACAAATCAGAGTTTTTCTTCTAGATGGATGACCTGATCAAATCTATGGGTCCATCAGCACCGAGAGGGTTTTCCCCACGCCTTGTTTCAAGGCCAGGTATTTCTATGCTCCCACATGGATAGTTAGGATTAATAGAGTTAGTATCAAAGAATTAGTATTTGAAGTTACACTCATCAGAATAGGGTTTAGATTGGAAGATGTGGTTACGTTTTGAAAGGAGTTATGTATGAGTATGGGTTGTAGATTTGAAATTAATTTCTACTAGGAACAAAAAGATTCAAATATGGTTTTTGGATTAGTGACTAATTGGAAAATTATAGTATAAGGGTTAGGGTGTGTTTCGGAATGCGGTTTGGTATTAGTTTTCATGTAAAGATAATCACCAGTACGTTTCCCATCTAAGTGAAAGAAACGTAGTTTGCTAGTTAATATAGATCACTTATAGTCTGGGTACAAAACTGTGGCTAATAGGTATCTATTCTATAGATATTCTATAGAGTATAAATATAGGTTCAGCTAATGCATGCCTTAGCAATAGAATTCTATAGATGTTTAGTCTTTATCGATTTTTAAAAGGTCAGCCTCCTATTGTTAAGGAACGAAAGCTAAACCCTCCTCCCAAGGTATGTGCAAAGTATGTGATTTTACATCAGATGGGGAGAAGAGCAATTGTTTTTCGCCCACTTGGAACAGGAGGGATGATATACTTACAAGAATGCAGCATTAATAGACAATTTAGATATACAGGATTAGGAGAGGTTTTCGGGGTATAAGGGTTTGTAATGTGTTCATGCCAAGCAGACACAGGCAGGGGTCTTGGAGGCAAGTATTATCCGTTTTAAGTAGACATTTAGAAATAACATTTGTGCTACATATTTTAGTAAAATAACTCAGTAACAATAAAAATGTGGCCATTATAGGCTTTATATTTAATCATTACACTTAGTCATAGAATGATAAGTTATGATTTCCAAAAAGAGGGAAGGAGTATAAGTAAATTATAGCAAGAAAATAGATTTGGTGAATAAGCAATGACTGTATGTTATATTAATAATTGCTTCCTAAGCAATGGTAATTAAAAGATGTTTCTTTACCACGAAAGTTGCGATTACGCGTTGTATTCAGTTAGGTTTCAGTTTTTTCAGCCTATCATCAACACTGTGGGGTCTTTAATACTTATGGAAATTTGTATTTTATTTAGTTTTGTATGTTAGGGGATAAAGATTGAAAAATTAAATTTAAGTGCATTAGCATCAGTTTTAAAGTGAATACAAGTAGTATGCAAACTAAAACTAAACAATTAGCTCTTGTAGAAGAAATATAGAAAGGGCAGTTGAGGCTCGTTGAACTAGTCAGGGATAAAGGCCAGACAAAGGCCGACTCAAGTAATTCTCACATATTGCAACTGCTCCAGTGTTTCAGCACAATGTGTTTAAAAAGAAAAGAAAAACTCTTTACAGTCATTCACTCCCAGATGGGTTACCTAATAAATTTACAAATTCTACTGAAAAATCAGATTAGAAAAGGTAAGTTATGCGTCCGGACTCATAAGCGCACTCACATGGTTTGCAAGATAATAAGTATCATATTTAAATAAAGTTCTACTGTCTTCTAAATAAATTAGCATACTTTTTTTAGCGATTCTTATCTTACTATAGCCATGATTTATTATTTAAACCAGGTGAATAGACTATTCCGTTGATTATAATTCTATTTTAAATGGAAAAAATTATCGGTATAATATACTTGGAAATGTAAAGAATATTTGCTTAATTTCATGCGAAACAGATAAATTTTTTACTTAACTTTTTTTTTATATCTTGGACATTCGAGGCTAAATCATGCTGGTCGATTCCATTGACATTTGTGATACCGAGATCAAAATCTATTCAGGAGGGAGTGGGGAGGTTGATTAAGGGGAGGGGGTCACTTAGTGAAAAGTTTCTTTTTATTTTTGGGACAACGTCAATCTTTCTTTCTTTGCATGCATATATCGTTTTTAGAGATATTAATGCTTAAGAATAAACACGCGTTTCAAACACAGGTATATCTGTACGTGATGTTGCCAAGCTAATCAAAAATCTTGATTCCAGTAAAGCAACTGGCCCTGACGGTATTCCAATTATAGTACTCAAAAAACTTCAACCTGAACTAGCGCCCATACTTACAAAACTGTTTAAACGTTGTCTTAAGGAGAATAGTTTCCCATCTCCCTGGAAAATTTCATCAGTATGCCCTGTATTTAAGAATTCAGGTGATCGCTCATCCCCCTCTCAGTACAGGCCAATAAGTCTCCTGTGCGTCATGAGTAAGTTGCTGGAATCTGTGTTAAATACAGAAGTAATCAACCATCTCAACAAAAATAACCTATGGTTTCCGTTCTGCTAGATCTACAGCAGATGTGCTTACAGTTATATCTCATAGGATTAGCAAATCTCTCGATGGAGGCAACCTTTCTAGGGCAATTGCTCTTGACATATCTAAGGCCTTTGATAGGGTATGGCATAAAGGTTTACTTCATAAAATCTCTAGCTATGGTATTGCTGGAAATGTCTTCTCAATTATTAAATCATTTCTTTCTGATAGGTTCATAAGAGTAGTAGTTGAGGGGCAAAAATCAGAAGCTCACAGTATTAATTCCAGTGTCCCTCAGGGGTCCATCCTGAGCCCAACTCTTTTCCTGATCTACATTAATGATCTTCCAAATCACATCCTTACATCATTTGTAGACATTTATGCTGACGACACTACCATTTATGGTAGCACATCTAAGACAGTAAATGACCAAGTTCTCTCCAATTCTCTCTCCTCTGATTTTGAGCACATAGTACAATGGGGTAAGGAGTGGCTGGTTACTTTTAATGCATCTAAAACCAAGCTTCTCTCTTTACATCATCAACATTCTGATCCACATCTGGCATCAATTGAAATGAATGGCTCTCGTCTTCAGGAGGCCTCAAGTTTTGACAAGCTTCTGGGCTTGACCATTACTCCTGATCTTAAATGGAACACGTACATCAAATCTGTTGCCAAGGCCGCTGGAAAAATGGTGGGATCTTTCTATCGATCCGGTAGATATCTCACTGCTGATGCTATTCTCTATCTATATAAGAGCCAGGTACGTCCAAGGATGGAATACTGTTGCCACATCTGGGCAGGAGCTGCTAGAAAGGACTTGGCCTGCCTTGATAGAGTTCAAAATAGACTTCGTAGCCTCGTAGGAGATGTCCTTTTCTCTTCCTTGCAACTTCTATCTCACAGAAGAGATGTTGCGAGTTTGTCTCTGATGTATCGTTATTTTCATGGAAAGTGTTCGACTGAGCTACAATCTATGGTCCCCCCTCGCCAAACATTCACAAGAAACACTCGTCTAGCTGTAAACACTATCAATAATTCCTCCCACTCTTTATCTGTGCCTAAACCTAAACGTAGATTCCATGAACAAAGCTTCTTTCTTAGAACTGCACGCCTGTGGAATTGTCTTCCGTTTTCCTGCTTTCCGGCTGACTACAATATGGTTGTGTTCAAGTCTAACGTAAATAAGTTCTTGATGAGCCGTTCCATATAAGTTATCAAATTTACCAAATTTTCATTACTAATGATTACTATATTGTCCAATTTCTACTGTACACTCTTTAACCCTTATCCTTGAGTGGCCTCTTGGCCTTGATAATGTGGTGATGCCTATGTAAAAAAAAAAAACAAACAAAAAAAACAGGTGATGAAAATAAATAAATAAACAAAAGCATATATAACGTACAAGGTTAAAACGGAATGCTTAAAAAGAGATTTATGAAAATATAAGTATAGATTGGGGAAAGAATTTAAGTGATATTCCCCGTAAGAATTAGTTTAGAATAAGTTTTTACCGCCTTCAAGGAATGACAACGATAAATTGACGAGTCGTAGAGTTTCGGATTTATTTCAATCAGTCTAATTCATATTTAAAAGTCTTTTTTTGGGGAGTGTTATTTCTAAATATTTTTCTTCTAGTGCTGCAGGTTTTAATCTGTCAACCGAAATGTTCTGCTCTTTGTTCTTAAAAAGAACTTTGAAGAATTTCTCGTGTCTTTCGATAACTTTATAGGGATCAGGATACAGTGGTTATAGATCATGGATAAAGACATGAGTATGAGTCTCTATCTCCTTAGGTACATATGTGTCTGTGTTTTTATTTAACGTTGACGGAGAATATGCCATTTTGGCCATTTTTGTTGTTAGTCAATTGACAAATGCTGTCACATCCCATGGAGCTTCAAATAATATGCACTATTAATGGCAATATGGTTCCCTACAGGGCTTCTGCTGCTGAGCATTCGATATCCCTCTTTACTGCAGTGCACAGGCCAACAGCATTAATGGAAGGTGTTCTAACCATTTTGTATTGTTAGTAAGCTGCTCCCCATAAGGAGGTTTTTCAGCTGCGATATAATTGTTGCACCATGTCATTTGTCCTGGGGGTGATAAGCAATAATATAAATGTGCCTGGTGCCCAAAAGTTTTGATAGTTTGTGGAATGTCTGACTCAAACTGTTGACTTCTGTCTGACGTTACGTTTTCTGGGACACTGAATCTTGCCACCCAGCTGGCAAGGAATGTCCTGGCAGTTGTATATGCTATTATGTCTGGCATAGGTAGAACTTCTAACCATCAAGAGAATCTGTCGGCACATGTCAGCAGATAGCACTGACCTTCACATGTAGGAAATGGTCTTGTGATGTCGGTGTGTATGTGCTTGAGTCTCCTATCTGGAACTGGGAACGTGCCTAGAGGAGCTCGAGTATGACGATCGACCTTGGCTTTTTGGCACTTCACACACGTTTTCGCCCATGCTCTTACATTTGCTTTGATCTGCGGCCAGACATATCGGTCAGTTAGTAGCCTTACCGATGTATTGGCTCCCGGATGTGATAGACCCTGCACTGAATATGTGTTTGTGTGAAGATGCTTGAACATATGGATGCAGTTTGTTTGTGATTGTGTTACACACGATTTTTTGTTGCTGTTAGGGTTGGTAATCGTCACCAAATGCAATGAGGTTGCATTGTTCTGCAGGAGATTTTGCAAATGCTCACCCTTCTGTTGTTCATCAAACAAGCTGTCGACGTCAATGGAAGATTCCAACAGAAAGGAATTAATTCCTCACAATAAGGTGTCATCTGGAATGTTGTCTGCTCCCTTGACGTGCCGGATATCCAATATAAATTGGAAGATATACTCCATCTGGTGAATCTCTCTGGGAGAATATTTGTCCAAGGAAGACTGCAGGTGCCTAATGAAGGTTCATGATCCGTGAGGATATGGAACTGCTGACCTTCCAGGAGTTGATGAAAATGGCGTATTGTGGAGAATGCAGCTAACAACTCTCTGGAAAACGTGCTATAGCGTTTTTCTGTTTTCATTAATTTCCCAGAGAAGAAGGAAATGGGTTTACAGTCCATATCACATTTTTGTTGAATGCTCCTACTGCATGCTCTGAAAATGCAATGTCTCAGTTCTTCATATTTGCCAACAAGTTTGTCAATGACAAAAGTACTTGTGCACAGTGGGGGAGGAACCTACGGTAAAAATTTACTAGCACTAAGAATTGGCGCAAGTGTCTCATATTAACAGGAATACCACTCTTTTCCTGATCTACATTAATGATCTTCCAAATCACATCCTTACATCATTCGTAGACATTTTTGCTGATGACACTACCATCTATGGTAGCACATCTAAGACAGTAAACGACCAAGTTCTCTCCGATTCTCTCTCTTCTGATCTTGATCACTTTGTACAATGGGGAAAGGAGTGGCTGGTTACTTTTAATGCATCTAAACTAAGCTTCTATCTTTACATCATCAACGTTCTGATTCACATCTGGCACCAATTAAAATGAATGGCTCCCGTCTTGGGGAGGCCTCAAGTTTTGACAGGCTTCTGGGCTTGACCTTTACTCCTGATCTTAAATGGAATACGTACATCAAATCTGTTGCCAAGGCCGCTGGAAAAATGGTCTGATCCTTCTATCGATCCAGTAGATATCTCACTACTGATGCAATTCTCTATCTATATAAGAGCCAGATATGTCCAAGGACGGAATACTGTTGCCACATATGGGCAGGAGCTGCTAGAAAAGACTTGTCCTGCCTTGATAGAGTTCAAAATAGACTTCATGGCCTGGTGGGAGATGTCCTTTTCTCTTCCTTGCAACCTCTATCTCACAGAAGAGATGTTGCGAGTTTGTCTCTGCTTTATCGTTATTTTCATGGAAAGTGTTCGACTGAGCTTCAATCTATGGTCCCCCCTCGCCAAACTTTCACAAGAAACACTCGTCTAGCTGAAAACACTATCAATAATTCCCCCCACTCTTTATCTATGCCTTAACCTAAACATAGATTCCATGATCAAAGCTTCTTTCTTAGAACTGCACGCCTGTGGAATTGTCTTCCGTTTTCCTGCTTTCCAGCTGTCTATAATATGGTTGTCTTCAAGTCAACTTCTAAATCTGACCCCCAAGATCGCCATGGGCATGGAATATTAGGGATAGCTTTCCATGTGGTAGGGACATCTCCAGGGAAGATCCTAACTTACCCTATATGTGCTTCCGGGTTGCTTTAGCTCACACTACGGCATTTATATTTACTCTCTATCGCCCCCATAACAGCGGAGTTACTATCTTTCAAAGCATATCTGAGAAAATTGACCAAGTCTTATCTGCTTATCCTTCAGCGAACATTCACGTATGTGGTGACTTCAATGTTCACAACATCGAATGGTTGACCCACTCTAACAAGACCGATGATGAGGGGAGGTTCTGTCATGATTTCTCCATTGCCTATGACCTCACTCAGATTGTTCACGAACCCACCTGTGTACCCGACAATGACGGCCAGTATGCGAGCCTACTAGACCTTTTTCTCACAACTTGCCCTGAACTATGTTCAGTTTCTGTTCTGTCGCCTTTTGGCTCTTCCGACCACTCTGTTGTATCAATTAAGATAAAAATGAAATGTAATAAGTCCCCAGACGTACCTCTCCATCGTACAGTATATCGATACACTAAGGCTGACTGGGATAGCTTCCATACATTTATATCTGATCTACCTCTGCATTCCATGTTTAAAAAGGATGTGTCCTCTATAGTATTAGACCTGACGGAATGGTTAATTGTAGGTATTGACCGTTTCATACTCTCAAAAAAGTTTCAGCAAAAACCTTACAGCCAGCCATGGTTCTCTCCAGAATGTGCTGCTGCCATTGCGCACAGAAATCACTTTTTCCACTGTTTCCAACGTAATAGATGTATGGAAACTAAAGCCGCTTTCAGGACTGCCAGCAACCATTGTAAGAAAGTAATAAAGAATGCAAGAGAGTTGTATGCTCAATCTCTTAAGTCCAAAGTAGCTGAGCAGCGGCTTGGTTCCCACCAGTTTTGGCAAATAGCAAACAGAATCCTGAACAGAAGCGTGTGCTCCATCCCAACTATTATCAATGGACCTGAGGTAATCTCGTCAGCATCAGACAAAGCCAAACTCTTTGTCAAGAACTTTGCAGCTAATTCTACCCTTTGCGATCAAGGCTGCCAACCCCCAATATTTCCTCCTGTATCAGAAAACACGCTATGTGATATAGGTATATCTGTACGTGATGTTGCCAAGCTAATCAAAAATCTTGATTCCAGTAAAGCAACTGACCCTGACGGTATTCCAATTATAGTACTCAAAAAACTTCAACCTGAACTAGCGCCCATACTTACAAAACTGTTTAAACGTTGTCTTAAGGAGAATAGTTTCCCATCTCCCTGGAAAATTTCATCAGTATGCTCTGTATTTAAGAATTCAGGTGATCGCTCGTCCCCCTCTCAGTACAGGCCAATAAATCTCCTGTGCATCATGAGTAAGTTGCTGGAATCTGTGTTAAATACAGAAGTAATCAACCATCCCAACAAAAATGACCTTCTTAGTGACACTCAATATGGTTTCCGTTCTGCTAGATCTACAGCAGATGTGCTTACAGTTATATCTCATAGGATTAGCAAATCTCTCGACGGAGGCAACCTTTCTAGGGCAATTGCTCTTGACATATCTAAGGCCTTTGATAGGGTATGGCATAAAGGTTTACTTCATAAGATCTCTAGCTATGGTATTGCTGGAAATGTCTTCTCAATTATTAAATCATTTCTCTCTGATAGGTTCATAAGAGTAGTAGTTGAGGGGCAAAAATCAGAAGCTCACAGTATTAATGCTGGTGTCCATCAGGGGTCCATCCTGGGCCCAACTCTTTTCCTGATCTACATTAATAATCTTCCAAATCACATCCTTACATCATTTGTAGACATTTATGCTGACGACACTACCATTTATGGTAGCACATCTAAGACAGTAAACGACCAAGTTCTCTCCAATTCTCTCTCCTCTGATCTTGAGCACATAGTAAAATGGGGTAAGGAATGGCTGGTTACTTTTAATGCATCTAAAACTAAGCTTCTCTCTTTACATCATCAACATTCTGATCCACATCTGGCATCAATTGAAATGAATGGCTCTCGTCTTCAGGAGGCCTCAAGTTTTGACAAGCTTCTTGGCTTGACCATTACTCCTGATCTTAAATGGAACACGTACATCAAATCTGTTGCCAAGGCCGCTGGAAAAATGGTGGGATCTTTCTATCGATCCGGTAGATATCTCACTGCTGATGCTATTCTCTATCTATATAAGAGCCAGGTACGTCCAAGGATGGAATACTGTTGCCACATATGGGCAGGAGCTGCTAGAAAAGACTTGTCCTGCCTTGATAGAGTTCAAAATAGACTTCGTAGCCTCGTAGGAGATGTCCTTTTCTCTTCCTTGCAACCTCTCTCTCACAGAAGAGATGTTGCGAGTTTGTCTCTGATGTATCGTTATTTTCATGGAAAGTGTTCGACTGAGCTTCAATCTATAGCCCCCTCTCGCCAAACTTTCACAAGAAACACTCGTCTAGCTGTAAACACTATCAATAATTCCTCCCACTCTTTATCTGTGCCTAAACCTAAACATAGATTCTATGAACAAAGCTTCTTTCTTAGAACTGCACGCCTGTGGAATTGTCTTCCGTTTTCCTGCTTTCCGGCTGACTACAATATGGTTGTCTTCAAGTCTAACGTTAATAAGTTCTTGATGAGCCGTTCCATATAATTTATCAAATTTACCAAATTTTCATTACTAATGATTACTATATTGTCCAATTTCTAATGTACACTCTTTAAGCCTTATCCTTGAGTGGCCTCTTGGCCTTGATAATGTGGTGATGCCTATGTAAAAAAAAAAAAAAAAGTCCAACGTGAACAAGTTTCTGATGAGCCGTTCCACTTAAGTTAACAAATTTACCGAACTTCCATTACTATCGATTACTATATTGTCCTTTTGACTACTGTACACTCTTTAACCCTTATCCTTGAGTGGCCTATCGGCCTTGATAAGTGGTGACGCCTATGTAAAAAAGAAAAACAAAAAAAATAAGAAAATCCTGAATGGACTTGACTGTTTTTGGCGATGAGGAAATTCCCTCTTCTGAGATATGGTGTCCCAAAAATGTGACTTCAGATTGACCAAAAACACATTTTAATGGATTAAGGACTACCCTATATTGCTTCAGGCATTCAAATACTTGTCGCATGCTCCCATCTATTTTGGCTAGCAATGAGTACATCGTCTCTATATGCATAGACAAATGGCAAATCTGACAATACCTGGCTGATGAACCATTGAAATATTTGTTCTACATTGTGCAGTCTAAAAGAAGCTTACAAAAACTCGAACATTCTATATAGTGTGGGGATAGCCATTTTGGAAATGTGTTCAGGCTCCACCAGTATTTAGTAATATGCTCGGATTAAGTTCAATTTTGTTATAAAACAATTATTTGGAGCCACTGCTGTTATGTCCTGGATGTGTGGGACTGGGTGCCTATCCAGTTTAGTAACAGCATTCAGTGTTCTGTAGTCCGAAGATGCACACCATGTGCTGACTAGATGAAGTGGTGAAGCCCATCCACTCTTTGAAGGGTTAACTATGCCTAACTTCATCATTTGCTGAAATTCAGCCCCAGCAGCTGCTAACTTTTCCGGTGCTAAGTGCGTAGCTTTGTTATGAACAGATTAGGAGCAAAGACAATTTGAGGTTGCTATTTTCTAAAGGTAGGGTAACCAGTGAAATATAATGAGGTTCATACAAGAGTGTTCAATACAGAAGTAGAGCAGGTTACATTTGTCTTTACATAAGCAATAGTTCGTTGCTACACAGTCATGAGCATGTTTCGGTCTACTAGTATTTACTAACTAGATAATAATAATAATAATAATAATAATAATAATAATAATAATAACAATAATAATAATAATAATAATAATAAATATATATATATTTATCCTAATTATTATTATTATTATTATTATTATTATTATTATTAGTATTATTATTATTATTATTATTATTCAGCTGATTAATTCGAATTGGAACCGAAAATAGAAAACCGGAACTTTTGTATCGGAATCGGTACGAAAATTGTAAATTTCGTGCCTTTTTGTTCCATGGCCACTAATTTTTATTGATTTTGAACCACTAATAAAATGAATGTCAAGTTTATTTACATTTGCAAAAAATATATGCGAATATTACAAAAAAAAATCTATATTTAGAAATTTAAAAGAATAAAAATTAGTTATTGTATTGGAATTGAGAATTTACAACAGAATCGATAAAATATTTGAATAGTGCTATCACTGGGGGCAGAAATAACAGGTGTTTTTGAAATTGCTATTACAGGGGTTGGATAATATATATATATATATATATATATATATATACATATATATATATAAATTTGTATTCCTGTTTATTTGTTTGTTTGTTCACAATTTGATTAATATATAGAAAACGTGTCTTACTTTAATCTTTCATTTATTTCTATATATAGTATGATACTTGGAAAAATATACAATTAAGAGATCACCTTATTTACATATGACATTAAGAAAACTTGATTTTACTAAATAGTGGTATCTTCGTTAATATTTTTAGTAAGATAATTATTTTAAGTATTCTATTTAAAATTGATATTTAATAAATTTTGAACAACAATTATATTGATAATATATTTAATTTAATTTAATTTAATTTAATTTGGAATTAATATTTCCAACAGCGACCTTTTTTAAAACTTTTTTTAGAGTTATTTGCCCCTAGATGCTATCCATAAAAAAAAACAAACGTTTATCAAATATCATTTGATAATTTCATTAAGTTTCTAGCTGGCAAAGTAATTCCGTGTAGAGAGAAAACAATGTTTGGCTTTTTTTTTTTTAAATATTAAAAAAAAAACACTTATGAAAAAAACTGAAAAGATTTCATTTGTTTGTTTTATTTTATTCCTTACAGAAATCGGGGTGCTAATGCATTTACTGATCCGCGCTATTTTTTAAATTGTATTTCCAAGTTTAATTAAAGTTTTATGATATGTTTTTTTTTATTCAATTGTAAGTTTAAAGTACAGAATAAGCACAAAAGACCTCCCCTCCCCATGTTAAGAATAGCTTTTTAAATAATAACGTTATTATTTCAGCATGGATCAATAAGTGCATGAGTACCGAAATCGGTAAATCTTTACCACGTAATTCAGCATCGTTTAATATCTAAAAAAATGAAGATCTACTGACCCCTCTAAATTCCACAATTTACACTTTTTTCTTCTTTTTTCACGTTAATTTCATCAATTACAAACTTAATTTTCAAATTAAAAAGGTAACTTTATACAACATGACCCAGCGGCGTTTAACCCCTAAAAAAATGGAGATCTACTTTTTTGCAGCCTAATACATTTAAACAGCCTTTATAAATATTATGAGAGAAGACATTTTGAAAACAAAAATAACGTTAGAGTGGGGATCACTTTTCTATATAAATTTAACATAAAATGAGTACCCACTTTTTGGCCACCAAGCGTTCAACGAGACATGTCACCTCTAGCATTTTTTAAAAGTTTGGCGATTGAGGGGGAGGGAAAAACTGGTGGGGGAATAACATTGGAAACATAAAATACCGATAAATTTAATTATTTTTTATGAGACCATTCTCTACTTTCACCTAACAATTTGATAAACAAAACTAAGCCTAAAATATGACAAATTCAATTTGCGGGGGGGGGGGGGTGGAGGGGGGTTACAATAGAAACATAAAACGATAAATAAAAAGCAAATCGAAAAGACCCCCCCCCTAAAAAAGCAAACCCAAAATTTGCTTTATTTACAAAAAAAAAGCCAGTAAAAAAAAGTGCGCTTACCAAAACTAAAGGTAAATGCATAGTTTAGCGGCGTAAATTATTTTACAAACAAAAAAATATAAAAACTATTTATTTTTATATAAACATTAATAGACTCAAAGGGTGAAATAAAACAAAAAAAAATCATTTTTATGGCTTTTTTATCATTTTTTTTATTAGACTAAATGAGCATGCCTTACACATTTAAAATTCGGCCTGTTTTAGGTTTAACAGATTGGCTTTTTTAAGGCCAAATTTGGCCTTTTTACGCTCTTTTATTACAAAAAAAATATGGTGGCCAAAAACATAGTTCATGAAAGAGCTTAACAAGGCCAATCTGCCAAACCTTAGAAAGGCCAAATTTTAAAAGCAATATAGCAATCTCGAATAATAAATATAAATGATAAAAAAATAATAAAAATGAAATTTTTTTCTGGTTTTATTTCAGCCTTTGGGTCTAACAATATGTTTTATATAAAAATAAATAGTTTTTATATTTTTTTGTCTGGCAAATAATTTACGCTGCTAAACTACACATTTACCAAAATAAAAAATAAATGCACACATTAATGTTTATAAACGTTATTTTTTTAGGTTCACAAAATCGTGAGTTTTCTTAGGACAGTGATCCCTTCTGCCGAAATATCTGACGGAGAGGGTATCAGATACTTCTTTTTGGGGGCGATTACATTTACATGTTTTTATCCATTCTTTTATTTTTAAAATTGTTGTGTGGGTATCCACGTTACTCATGATGAAAATGATTAGTATAACAAGCGTGTTTCAAACGGAACTTCATGTCAACCCAGGCAACGCCGGGTACCCATGCTAGTATATATATATATATATATATATATATATATATATATATATATATATATATATATATATATATATATATACAGGGTGTCTGTAAAGTTACTATACAGTCTTATTGTTTTATTGTATTATATTTGTATTAATAGTTAATACTTATTTTTTACTGGTTTATTTAATCAAGCATGCCACGCAAGTTAACTTTGGAAGAGCGCAAATTTATTTTGAAGCAAAGGCCTCCAATTTGAATATTTGTCATAGAAATTGTTTGCCTTGATTGTTACAGTCTTTTCGGATGTAACACGTGTATTTTCTGAGATTTTTATAAACATAAAGGTGTTATTTCTTTTTATTTCTTTTGTTACAAATAAATATTTTAATACAATATCTTACTGTACTGTTAATATATTACAGGATGTCTGTATAGTAACTTGTAAGACTGTATAGTAACTTTACGGACACCCTGTATATATATTAATAGGATAGTATGTCTGTTATTTATTTTGTGTGTCATGCTTACATTCGAGTAACTGTCGTTTAAGTGTTATGGACTTCTATTTCTTCTATAAATAATTTTACTGAGGATTCTTCATATTCTTGGTTTCGGTTTCGATTATAACTGATGGAACTCCAGTAATCTATTTTTAATAAATAATTTTATCAAGAATCCTTCATAAGTTTAGGTTTCGGTTTCAATTATAGCTGACAGAAGTCGTTATATATATATATATATATATATATATATATATATATATATATATATATATATATATATATATATATTTTTTTTTTTTTTTTTTTTTTCATAAATTTTGGTTTCGGTTTCAATTCAAGCTGATGCATCCAAGTCATATGGATTTATTTTTTATTTTTGAAATCGCAAATTCATGATATATAATAATCGATAGAACATTAACTTTTTAATAATACATACGAAATCTGAAAGAATTAAAATATCATATTTAAGCATACATTATGGCCGGGCTATGCTGGGCGTCCCTGCTAGTTTAGATAAATACTTTTGCAGTTTTAACAAAAGAGTTATAATAATATCACGGCATCTCCACTTATGCTGAACATTTACAGAATGCCAACATCAGTATTACATATGAATGAGTTCCCTGGGAAATTTCCACAGGTCCTGCTAGTATATATATATATATATATATATATATATATATATATATATATATATATATATATATATGTGTGTGTGTGTGTGTGTGTGTGTGTGTGTGTGTGTGTGTGTGTGTGTGAATTATTCCACGGATTTCTGCCTTTTGGATTACTTTGCACCATCTTCCAATTACGCGATTCCCTTGGATTTTATTTTTGGAAATGGAAATTTAACTAACTTTTGTGAATTCTGGATTTTTGGATTTTACCATTATTGGATATTTTACCGTTCACCAGAATGTCCATTCACATGAAATCACTTTTTTCTTCAGCCTATTCCCTCTGCTTCACTATTTGTTACCAACTAAGATCTATAACTTACTGGTAGTTTCATTAAATACTTTTGCAAGCAAAATCCGATCCCGCATTTCGCTAAATCCTACCCTCTGATGAGAAGGAAAGTATTTCTTTGAAACTCCATGAATGAAAGACAATCCACTTATTTTGTGCTTCCTTTTTAAAATTAAATATGTTTTTTAACATTTTACTACTTGTTTTATATATTATATATATATATATATATATATATATATATATATATATATATATATATATATATTGCCGTCTGCCACATTTTTACCTTCCGCCTAGGATAATTTACTCGGTCTGATCTCATTCAATCAAGCGCTGAATATTTTTAGAGTGTTTTATTTGGTGCAAAAATAAAAACTTATCTGAAACTATAGAATAATTTACATGAATACACAAACATCTATTTCTTATCAACTTTACTTAATAACGTCTGACTTAAGATGTCCTTTCAAATCATCATTAATGACTGTAAATCCAGTTAAACACACTCGATCATTTTTTTTCATTCTATTTTTATAAACGTGATTCATTCTTATTTTGATTTGGACATTACTTCTACCAGAAAGCTGTCTCTTATTTTAAATCTTCTGCTGTGTCAGATGATTGAATCGCTGTAGTTTCCTAGATGTAGATCCACTAGAAGTCCGGTGTTTATCAAAAAGTTCTCAATGGCAAGCAGAGCGTTATTATACTATATCTATTTACACACACATATATTTATTTACACATTTGATTGGTCAGTTTCTATCTCCAGTGTCTATAAGTCGAATCTTCCAATTTTCAGTGTCTATAAGTAGAATCTTCCTCCTTATTACAGGGTGGAAGGATAAATTTGTCACCCTACGAAAACAACACTACAGCTTCATTTTAAAACTTTTATTGAAAAAAAAAATCAGTTCAGGTAATTTAATTACGTAGTAGAGCTGACATCTATTCAATGTAGCCGCTTTAAGCCTCAATCACCGCCTCAATACAGGTCTGGGCCTGGGAGCATGCCTTTTCCACAAGTACAGGCAGGAGTTCAGCAAATACTCAGCAGATGGTGGCGATCAGATTAGCTTTGGTATTGTCGGAGGTCATGTTGGTGATTTCTTGACGCATGACCAAACGAAGTAGTTCAGTGGGTTCAGGTTGGAGGAGGAGGGAGAAAGTGAGAGAAGGGTACAAAGTTGTAGAATTCCTTCTGAAGCCAAGCCTGGGTCTCTTTGGACTTGTGAGCTGGCGTAGAGTCCTGCTGCCACACTCAGGGTTTGCCAGCGGCCATCTGAACGCATCAGGCGGTCACCACACTCTTCAGCACATTTTGGTGTGTTCGAGACATGAGGTAGCATGATGTGGTCCTCACTTGAAACTACATCAAAGACCATAACCATAGCAGGAAACTTTGTTTTAATCACCCTGGCCATGTCCCTGTTATTCGTGGCAATCCAGTCATACATTTAGAGGGTGTTGGCAATGGTTCTGTTGGCATAACTTGAATCAGTAGAGAACATGAGTTGTACAGCAGCGTATCTCCAATCTCGCTCATTGAACACTATATTACTTTCAGACATAATAGTAGGCTTGTATTGCTCTTGGGATTTGTACACAACTGGCCAACTATTAGTAGATGGTCTGCAAACAAAAAAAGAAAAGCGAGTTGGACAAAATAATGAAAACATTTTTAAAAGTCAACAAAATATAACTTAATATGATGTAGGTTCACCTTTTGCGGCAATTACAGCTTCAATTCCCTGAGGGCTTTTTTCCCAAAGGAATTTTAGCTCATTAATCAGTTGAAATACTCCTCAGCTCTATTTGATATTTTGGTTTAAAATGAGTTTGTTCTTTTTCAGATATTGAAAAGATTGGTCATATCCATAATGGTAGACCTCTCAGACTTTAAAAGATGGCAAATTGTTGGTGCTCGTGTGGTAGGCGCTAGTGTAACAGAGACTACCAAAATGTTTGGTTTTCAAGAGGTAATGTCTTAAAGGTAATGACTGACTTTGAAAGAGAGAGAAAAACGTCCTCAGCAAAGCACAAATCGAAAGTTGTTGTCTGAAGAGACAGTCAGGCTCTAAAACAAATTGTTAGAAGGAATCGTAAGACAATGGTTCCTAAAATTACTACAGAGCTCAATGAACACTTGCAGAACCAAGTTTTCACAAAAACTGTCTGTCGAGAACTGTACAAGCTTGGATTCTAGGGAAGAATTGCAATTAGAATACTTCTGCTTTCAAAGACAAATATTTTAAAGCGTTTAGAATGGTGTCAAAACTAGAATTGGTCCCTCGAACAGTGAAAAAAATCTGATTTTCTTAATGAATTGTTGTTTTCCTTATTTCCGACCGCCAACCTAGTTAACGTTTGGAAACAGCCGAAAAAAATGTTTAATCCAAACTGCCTTCTTCAAAGTATAAAACATGGTGGAGGTTCTGCGATGATCTGCGGTGCTATTTCTTGGAAATCTGCAGGGCTAATATTTCACTTCCTGGAAGAATCAACAGTCGAGACTATTTACGAATTTTGGGCAATCAAGTTCATATAATGTTTCAAGAACTATTTCTGGAGGGGAACGCCATATATATATATATATATATATATATATATATATATATATATATATATATATATATATATATATATATATAAACCCTGTGTATCGCTTTATTGCAGGTCAATATCTTTTTAATTTTGAAATTGCTATGAAACGCAGAGATGTGAAATTTGGTACACTGGAAGAGCATAACAAGGTGCTTTATTTTCCTGATTTTTGTGGAATTTGAACAAATGTTTTGAAAGTTGTTGAAAAAGGTACGTCTCAAGCTGCCAGTTTTCTAAGTCAAAAGAAAAGAACATTTCTATTCCGACCGGACACAAAAAAGGAATGAAGAAGTTTTTTTCCGGGCTTCTTGCCTGTTCAGAGAACGTCATTATACGAAGAAATATGTGTATTTTTTCTTATGGAAAATGAGGAAATAAATTCCTTGCTATAAAAGAACACTCTCGGAGCATTATTTCAGATAATAAGTTATCTTTGTAGATATTTCAACTAATCTACCCGAGAGAATTTTTATTTTAAAATAGACGACATTATACAATGTAAGCTAAAACAAAGGCAGCGAACTCTTTTCGACTTTAAGTATTTCGACCTTTCTAAAAAAAAAACCTACGTTGGTTGTAATATCATATCACAGCAGTAAGTAAAAAAAGGTGTCTTCTTAACATGTCTTTCTATCTATCTTTCATGATTGTTACCACACAAAAGACTTTGTAGGTGAAAGCAAAATCTTAGCAGCAGACAGCTCTTGAACCTTTTTTTGGTATTATTATACAAACACCGTGACAGTGTTAGGGTTAGGGTTAGGATTAGGGTTAGGGTTAGGGTTAGGGTTTAGGGTTAGGGTTAGGGTTAAGGTTAGGGTTAGGTTTAGGGTTAGGGTTAGGGTTAGGGTTAGGGTTAGGGTTAGGGGTTAGGGTTAGGGTTAGGGGTAGGGTTAATTCGCTGTCACGGTGTTTGTATAGTTTTACCCTTTTTTTTTGGTTTTAAGTTTCTTTTTTTTCTTCTAATAAAATTGTTTTTTTTGTTTCTATCCACTAAGTCTTTTCTCTTCTTATTTTTTTTATTGTTTTTTTTTCTTTATCTTTGTATTGGTAACGTTTTTATACGTCGAAGTGACATTCATTGGAAGTGATGATAATAATTTCGACACAAGTTCGAACAAAACACAAGTAGTTCATGTTGTTGTTGTTGTTGTTGTAACATCCGCACGAGGATTTCTTTGAAGACTGTTTCTATAGCGAAGTTTACTTACTCGAGAAAACCCACTGTCATATTACTAATTACAGTTTAACGCTCGATGTTGAATAGAGTTTATATTTATAATTTATGCTTTTTCTGAGAGAAAAAATATTTTAATTGAAAAAGTCGTGCTACCCGTTTTATTCTTTCAAATACAGGTTTGAGAATATTTTTTTTTTTGTATCAGACAACACAATTTTTCCACTGTACGTTGAAAGATTTTGTGGTCCCAGTTGAAAAAGTTTCTTGTTTTTTTTTAGAATGCCTGATAGTTTTGGTGTATAATTGCTGGTATAAAATTAACCTTTTCCTTTTTTGATCCTAACGGATTTTGTTATTAATGCCCATTTTAGTTTTCATTGCTAAGTTGTGAAGTTGTTGTGAGTATCCCCTATATATATATATATATATATATATATATATATATATATATATATATATATATATATATATATGTGTGTGTGTGTGTGTGTGTGTGTGTGTGTGTGTGTTTGTGTGTGTGTGTGTGTGTGTGTGTGAGTAAAAATGAAATAAAAATACAAGCGATGGTTGACGTTATGCTATTTGAGAAGGAAAACCGAGAATTAATAAAATAGTAATTAACGTTCCGTCCTTGTTTCCGGGGACATCATCAGGATTTCGTAGGAAAAATGTAGAAGAAAAATGATTACGGAAGACAGGCAAGTGAAAAAGGAAAAAATCCTAAAGTCCTTCCCATTCTGGGCATGCGCATTTATAGTTTCGGGCGTTAATTACTATTTTATTAATTCTCGGTTTTCCTTCTCAAATAACACACACACACACACACACACACACACACACACATATATATATATATATATATATATATATATATATATATATATATATATATATATATATAATTGGTTGAGAGATTCCGACGAGTGAAAAATGTATATATAAATAAGAAAAGTCACCAACAATTGGTATGTATTTTTTAACATTATTTTATTATTCCGTGTTTTGATTTTTCATATAAAAAGGTATCATATTTAGATCATTGTAATAATGTTTTGAAATCAGCGAAATAGTTTTTTACGCGTTTCAGACGCTCTGTGAAGCGTCCTCTTCAGAAATTATTCAAAGTTTAAAACATTTAAAATATATTTAAAATGTGTTCAGCTTTTTCGCAGTCCATTTTGGTTACATGTTTCCGAGCGGGGGAAATGTCTGTAAATGATTCTAAGGGTCTTCACAAGTGTGTTCCACCCGCACCCTTGCTTATTGGGGCCAGACCATGGTCATTGTTCTCTTTTGTTTTTCCCCTCTCTTTTCTCCTTTTACTACGTTTTATTACTTGGGTGGAATTGAGGGCCGCGTTGGTACTTGTTCAAATCGGTGCGTAGGTGTGTGTGTGTGTGTGTGTGTGTGTGTGTGCGTGTGCCTGTGTGTATGTGTTTCCTTCTATTGGTTTGTAGAATGTTATATGTCTAATAGTTCTAATAAATTTATTTGCTTTCCTAAGAAACCAAATGCGATAGAAGTTCGTTTTTAATGTGTGTGGTGGTGGGGGGCAGCTTCTAAGAAACAGGGGTAATTGGTAGGGATGTTTTCATTTAATTTTGATTTTGATTTTTTGGATTTTTCGATTTTAGTTTCTTTCTATTGTAATTTTCGTTTTAATCTTAATCGAATGGGGCATTCATAATATTATGTTTGTTCAAATAAAAAGGCTTATTTATAAATAGACATCGGGGATTTTCTAGTGTTCCTATTTATTTGTCTCACCATGTGAGTAGGGCCAGATCTAGGATCACTTTTTAGTGTGGGGAAGATCTCGCTCCCCAGAAGGGAGGGGACATCTGGAAAGGCACAAGTATAAGAATGAGAATTATATCAGTCATGAAGGATTTCTCCTCCACTAACTGAGGACAGGAGGGTGGGTGCAGTGTTGGAACAGATACTACACTGCAGTTCTAGGTATTTTTTTAGTGTTGTAGGTTTCGAGGTAAGTTGGTATTGTTTAATGTGTTATACTAGAGATAGGGGTGTTGTGCCTGTGTGTGGCTGAATGCGCACATGTGTGTGTGTTTTAATGTATCGGTTCTGATTTATGTGTGGGGTTGTACATGTATATGAATGTGCGTGCGGGTGTGCTTTGCATTTCATTTGTTTGTGCGTTGATATTAAACTCTGTTTAATTCGGGAGTGAATCTTGTTATGATTTTTTTTTCCTGTGTAAGTAAATAAAAGTAGTTGTCTGTTTGGAAGATTGGAATTATTTTGAAGCTATTTCCACTGCATGTAAGCACGTGCTTTGAAACATAGAGGTGTCTGTTATCTGCAATTTTAATGTTGCTCTTATGTAAGGCCACTCTATTGCTGAGGTTTTTGGTGGCTCCTATGTATCGCGTGCTGTGCATCTTAGTGCATACACTACATTTCTGGAGGTGCAGTTTAGGTCCTTTTTTATTCTGAATGTTTGTGTTGGATTTTTGAATGTGTATGTGTTGCCTTCTATTATTATGTCACAAACTCCACATCGCTGTTTATTGCATTTAGTAACTCCTTTTGTAGTGTATTGAACGAGTTTAGAGGAGGTTAAGATGTGATTTAAGTTTTTGGGTTGGCGTTTGCTTTTTATTATTTTTGTTGTTTTAAGTATGTTGTCTAGTTTATCGTTCTGACTGAGAAGGATAAGGTTTTTTGTTATCTGTGTAAATAGTTCTGGGTTGTTTGTGTTGTGTGTGGAGACGTATGCTAGAATTTCTTCTTTGTGCTTTTTTAGGTTGGTCTACTGGGATTTTTTCTGCCAGTTCAATATCTTTACATATTAGCGGTGGTGGATATCCTCTTTTCCACAGGGTTATTTGCAGTTCATTTAGTCGAGTTGAACAGAGGTGTCTGTCTGTGACTATTATGCAGACTCTATGTGCCAAGGAGTAAGGTATATATATATATATATATATATATATATATATATAAATTAACTGGAAGCTCGGCGTTGACCGGTCATATAATATGCTTACACATGATATTTTAATTTACGCAGATTGTGTACATATTATTATTATGGAATCAATACTCTATTTATCATTAGAAGGAATAATTTGCTTGTTGGACTAATTTGAAAAAAAAAAAATTAATTAAAATATCATAATGATAATGTCATTCATCAAATTCAATCTGTGTTTGTTTACAACATGACGTCAGCTGATATTTATACTTGACAATGAATGCCCTGGAAAATTCACTTCTGATTAATATTTAGTTTTAAAATATGCAAACGAAGAAATGATTTTCAGCGATTTGAAATGGTACTTCTTCTTTTATGGTAAATTGAATTTATTAATAAGAAAAAATTAAAATAAAATGGTGAGGTACACCCAGGCTTGAACATGTACATCTGTAGTTGAATGCTCTACCACTAAGCTATATCTCCAGATTATAATAAATAAAAAAAATGATTTACTGAAATTTTATCTCCTTTGGCCTGTGTAACGTAAAATATTCTCCTGCAAAAATTACTCTTTTATGTATAAGAGAGAAATACTATTTTTACGATCGGATTTTTTTCGATTTTCGATACTTGTTGGATGAGTTTCTGTATAAAGCATATCTAAAAACACTGCCAGATATATAAATTACCTATGTGTGAAATTTGCAAAATATAGGCTTCGCCTTTTCAGAACGTATGAGATAGGAACTCACACACACACACATATATATATATATAAGTCACTTTGTGTGTGTGATTAAGTCGGCTTCAAAGTTAGGCCTAAATCGCAATACATTTGAAACTTTTTTTCGCTCTTAATTTCATTATCTAATGACTCAAATATCATTTAGTTCGCTTATGTTTTCTTTTTTATAATAATTAGGCTGACGTGGTTTATGAACAGAACGTTGGCATTTTACATCTAAACGGCTTAAGCCCAAAAGATTTGAGATTTCAATATTATAAATGCGTTTACATTATAATTATTAAACTAACGCTTATCAGTATTTTCTTTTGTGCAAGATAACACAATAGGTTTATATAAAATCCTTTTATCGTAATTGAATAAAAACAAAAACAAAAATATGTATAATTTGTGATTCTTGGCAGACATCTTTCCTTAATGATCACTTTATCATTTCCTTAATGGTCACTTTTTCAATCGAAATAAGGGATCAAGGTAGAGGACTCTGAATTTGTTTGCACTTTAGTCTTCCTTTGTAAAATTATATAACATTTTTAAAGAGCAAGCGAGAGAGAGAGAGAGAGAGACAGACAGACAGACAGACAGACATATAGATAGACAGAGCGAGAGAGAGACGGCGAGAGAAGGGAGAGAAAAAGAGATATAGACATTCACAGAGAACAAGGTATAGAGAGACAGTAAAAAAGAGATATAGAAGGAGAGAAATAGCGTGAACTCATTTTGGACAATCTGACATAATTTTCGTATTACTTGTTTTGAAGGACTATTGCTCTCATCTTCAGTATTAGTTGTGCAACGTCAAGGTGAGAACAATAGTCGATCGAAACAAGTAATACAAACAATCAGCCCTCATCTAAAAAATTCAGAACTGACATAATGTTATTTCCCTTCCTTTGTAAAAAACAAAATGCGGAACATTTTAAAGAGAGAGAAAGGGTGAGGGAAGAGAAAAAAGAAAGAAATACATAAAGAAAGAGAAAGCTATGCATAAACCACATTTTGATTGTCTGACTTAATTTTCTGCATGATAAAATGAAAGAAAAACAAGAGACGAATTCATTGATCGATTGATATTTTGAAACCTTTAAAACCATTTCTCTGCACTTAAAGGCAAGGGTCATGAGTCGAATCCTCGGCAGGGCTGTATTTATTTTTCATATTTTTTCAAAGCTTCGAATATATTTATTTCACATTAGAATATAAAGCATGCTTTACTGCCTTTTTATCTTCTATATCATACAGGGTGGAACGATAAATTTGTCGCCCTAAAGAAAACAACATTACAACTTTATTTTAAAACTTTTATTGAAAAAATCAATTCCGGTAACTTGGTTATGTAGTAGAGCTGACATCTATTCAATGTAGCCGTCTTCAGCCTCAATCACCGCCTCGATATGGGTTTGAAACTGGAGCATGCCTTATTCCATTAGTGCGGGCAGGAGCTTGGTGAATGGTCAGCGGATGGCAGCAATCAGACTGGCTTTGGTGTTGTGGTGGTGATGTTCTCGACATATGACCAAACGAAGTAATTCAGTGGGTTCAGGTCGGGGGATGAGGGGGGGGCAGTAAGAGAAAGGTTACTAACTCGTAGCACTCCTGCTCCTGAAGCCAAGCCTGAGTCTCTTTGGACTTGTAGGCCAGCAGAGAATCCTGCTGCAGAGGTCTACCAGCGGTCACCTGATTGCACCAGACGATCACCACACTTTTCAGCACATCCAGATACACTTTGATGTTGACTTTCAGACTTCAAAGATGTGAGGTGGCATGATGTGGCCTTCACTGGAAACCACACCAAAGACCATAACTGTGGTCAGAAACTTCGTTGAGTGTATTTTCAAGTTGCATTTTGAGTGTGCTGGCAATGGTCCTGTTGTCATAACTTGGATCAGTAGAGAGCATGTTGTACAGCGGCACATCTTCAGTCTTGCTTGTTGAACATTGTCATTTTGTCTTTCAAACATGATAGAAGTCTCCTATAGCTCTTGGGATTTGTACACAACTGGCCAACTAGTAGATGGTCTGCAACAAAAAAAGAAAACCAGTTTTCATCAAACGAAAATGAAACTATGCCGCTTTTCTAGAGCGACAATTTTATCATTCCATTCTGTATGTAGTTTGAGGAAATTTAGATCACAACCCAACATCGGATAAACATTATTATATAGACATTGAAAATCAGGATCTTAGCCTCATATCTTATAGATAAAGTGAAGCCAGATTATCCTTTATTTTTGTAACCGGTATCGTTCTGCAAATAAAAGTGTCATATAGAATGCTGTATGCTTATTTACGCATGATTCTAGAAAATATTTTTAGTTTGGCTCAAATTCATCTATTTTCATATTTTATCCGCTAAACTATTTTCTCTTTGTTTAGCAATTTCAGTACGAATGTTGGAGCAACTAATACCCTCTCCCACACCCAAATTAATAAATCATCTTTTAACCTAGAACACCCTAAAGAATTACAATAGAAAATCAAATAATTAAGGTCATTTTTTTATATTATATCGTCTGTCAGATCATTTCATATTAATTATATAAATTATTATGCCTATCAGTAATCATGCCATTAATAAAAAAAGGTTCATAAAAAGGTTATTTGTTAAATTAAAAATTAATAATGAATATCTCATGAAATTCTTATAATATAAATAACGAACGATCTTAATACTTTTTTTAGCTCAATCTTAATGAAATATTTAGCACAATTTTTCATTATTGATTGTTAAAATCCGTGTGAACTTAGGAATTTTTTTCCTTAATGAAAGAAGGGTGCATATTAGTAGAACTTTACTTATGTACAAATATTTCTTATGTGTTTGGTCAAATTAGTAAAAACAATTATTGCCGGTCATCATTGCAGAAGAAAGTAAATCGATTATTATAGAAATATTCGTACCTGTCGTTGTCAGTCGATTTCTCATATCCTAGAATTTCAATTTATTCTTCTTCTTTTAGTGTTTGGCTCCTAGATGGCTTCTCAGACCAATCTGAGCGTAGAATCTGTGTGGGCAGAGATGGCAGACAAACTTGGCCTGGTGGGAGGGGGGGGGGAGAGACAGTTCTGCTCGTTTTTTGTTGTTGTTTTTTTTTTCTTGCCTCCCTCTTAATCTCCACCGGTCTTCTCCTTTCTGTTCTATATTGTTTGGTATCAGATATGATGGATCGGTACCACAAGTGCAGGTCCTCGGCTGTTCTTTCCCAGGTGTGAATGGCGAATCCAGTGTTTATTTAAGGTGGTTTTGACTTGGTCTTTGTATCATATGGGTCTTTTTCCTGCGGTTAGCTCTGAGTACAGTGTTTGTCGAGGGAATCTATTCTCATCTATTCTGAGGAGTTGCCTCAAACAATGGAGACTGTACCCCATAATAAAGACTTTGGAATTGTAGTTTGCTAGGCTTGAAGAGTCCTCTATCATAACGGTACATGATATCCACAACCGGTTTTTCTGGCATGTGCATCTTACATTAAAATGTTTTTATGAATATTACTTGAAGAAATTATTTTATTTACAATACATTTGATCATACAAAACAGTACCTTCCTTACGCGTTTGTTCTGATTTTTAGGCATTTAACCTTTATTTATTTTTAATTTTATTTTAATTTAGACATCAGTTGTTATTCAAATCTGGAACCAGTTTAGTACAAGATATTTGCGTGTTTTTTCAAAATTTGAATATTTCAGAATTTTATTGGATGTAATTCATAGTCATGAGACACCAATTAAGCAAGGTTCCATGAATTTCAATGTCTCCTTAAGCTTAGCCTTGAATTTTAGACATTTATCATAGTGAAAATCATATGATAGAGTTTGATCAAAATTAAAATAAGGATTCTAGACATAACATTATATTTTGATTTTAATCTTCATAAGAAATATAAAATTAGTGCAAAATGTTAAATTAATTAATGCTGGCATCCTTCAGGATTCCATCCTGGGCCCAATCCTCTTCATGATTATCAATGATCTACCAAATCACATTCTTAGATCATTCGTAGACATTTATGCAGATGACACGACAATCTATGGTGACACTGCAACGGCCAACAATAACCAAGATCTTTCTGATTCCCTCTCTTCTGATCTTGAGAACATGGTGCAATGGGGAAAGGGGTGGTTGGTTAATGCATCAAAAACAAGCTTCTCTCCTTTCATCATAATAGCTCTGACCTCCCACCATGCCCTATTTGAAATGAATGCCTCTCGTCTTAGGGAAGCTTCATGTCTTGACAATCTTTTGGGACTAACCTTCACTCCTGATCTGAAATGGAACACATACATCAAATCTATTGCCAAGATCACTGGAAAAATGGTTTGATCACTCTACCACTCCAGTAAGTATCTCACTGCCGATGTGATCCTCTATCTGTATATGAGCTAGGTTTGCCTCATATGGAGTACTTTTGCCACATTTAGGTTGGATCTTCTCGGCATATCCTATCCTTCCTTGATAGAGTTCAAAACCACCTTTGGAACCTAATAGGCGATGCCCTTTTCTCTTCCCTGCAACCTCTGACGTTGCAAGCTTGTTTCTGTTTGATCGCTATTTTCATGGCAAGTGCTCGATTGAACTCCAATCTATAGTCCCCTTCCCCTTGCCAAACTTTCACAAAAATTACTCGACTAGCTGCAACCGCTATATATGATTTCTCCCACTCTCTATCTGTACCTAACTCTAAATGCAGATTCCATGAACAAAGCTTTAGCCCAGAACTGTCCACCTGTGGAACACTTTGAATAAAACATGGTAGCCTTTAAATCCAATGTAAACAAGTTCTTGTTGAGCCGTCCTCATAAATAATCAAATTTTACCCAATTTACACCATTAACGATTACTATACTGCCACCTTATATTCATTAACCTTTACCTTCGAGTAGCCTAAGTGGTAACTCTCAAGTAAAAACAGAAAAAAAATTAATGTAACCTGTTCATCAACGGTTATTCTTCTAGTATGTATGCAATAAATTATTCTGATAATATCTCGGTACACTTTTTCAGCAAACACAAAAAGAAAAAAAGTTCGTGTTTGACCTTTTGGCTAGGAGCAAAGTGTTGTTTTCTGTTCTGAATAAACCGGAAAACAGTGGGTGGTCTATTATTTAGAAAAAGGTTGGGATGGTCTTACTAACCAATTTTCTTTTTACTTTGTTCTTTCCTCAATCCCCGTTTTCTTCCAATGGAATATTTGTGTGTATATATATGTATACTTATGCAAAATTTAAATATTCTAATCAATTTGACGATATCTGAAGCAGGACGGCCTCTAGTGTGAATGTGAGATGATTCCAGTTTAGTGTAGGATAAACATTTGCAAATATTTGTGGTTAAGGATGACCAGGAGCACTCATTTTCTGACACTTATGCCTAATTCGTTGTTAATATATAATTTATTAATATTATTAAATAAATATATATTGCAAAGTGTAGTATCTGTTTTAATACAACATTTCATTTTTTTTCTATCCACCGTCACTGAAAGAAAAATCTTTTTGGACGTAAGCAATTTTAATTTTGTCCCCATTCAGAGTGCCCCCTTTTAGAGAGCTGGATTTCTGCACATTGAAAACCGACCTTATGTTTATTTCTACTCTTGTGAGGAGTCAAATAAATAGGGACCTAGCAATTTGAGGGCCAGCAATTTAGTACTGTGATATTATCAGGGTACCTATAAAGCAAAGATATGACATTACCCATGATTTACACACATGTTAATATGTAGACACCCAGCCCCCAGGACCCAACACATTGTAGCAGTGTACGTCGCAAGGAACCTCTGTCCTCTTGAATGTCCTTTTAAATGTATTCTCGAACATACTCTTGAACGTGCTCTCTCTCTCTCTCTTTCCTTTTTATAGCATTTTTCTTTTTCCTTACCATGACGTCATTTTGCTCACGGCTCAGTATTTGCATATAGCCACCATACGCACTCTGTTACAAAGACAGCTGATTTGAAATATAGAAAAATTGAGAATAATTTGTGACGCAAATTTTGATGAGTAGGTAACATAATGTAAATTAAAGGTAAATATATCTTCTAATATAAAAGGTGTGTCCATACTTATCTTTTTACTATGGGGTCACCGTTTATCAAGCCCCAAAGGCTACTCAAGGATAAGGGTTAATGAGTGTCAGGTGGTCAGTGAGGCAACACAATAATGATCAGTAGTGGTGGAAATTTGGTAGAATTTGATTATTTTAGAGGACAGCTCAATCAACAAGAACTTGTTTACATTGAACTTGAAAGCAACTATGTTACAGTCAGCTTGGAGGCAACCCCACAGTGTTGTATTCCACAAAACGACAATTCAAGGAAAAAAACTTTGCTCATGAAATTTTCGTTTTGTTTTAGGCTCAAATAGAGAGTGAAGGAAATTGTTGACTGGTTGTATCTAGACTAGTGTTTGTTGTGAATGCTTTACAGGGGAGGGAGACTGTAGATTGACGCTCAGTCAAACAACTGCCATGAAAATAACGATAGAGTAAGGGTAGACTCGCAACGTGAGAAAAAGGTGATAAGGAGGAGAGAAACACATCCCCTACTAGATTTCTAAGCTGGTTTTGTAACATTTTGCTCTGACCTTCTCCCTAGTTGTGGCAACGGTACCTTATTTGAGGGCATATTTGACTCTTATAAAGGTAGAGGATTTTATTTCGATGCTTAATTTATTATTCAGAAATATGTAATAAATTTTGATGGAACAGAGATTCTAGTATTAAAATATTTCATATTCTATCAAGAGAAAGTGACTGTAAAAAATATTAATGATCAATACTTTCTTATTAAAAAGTAACGCAATGAAAGAAAATGTCAATAATTAACACTAACTCATAGGAAAAGATTAGTCATTTTGAATATTTTTAACTTAACATCTCTTGAAACGACTCCCTGAACCTCAGTTTAATCTTTTGCTAATCAGGGTCGGATCACGTTCATCAACCATCAGCTAAAGCTTGACACCTTATTAATTAGATGTGATTGAAAAAAGATTACATTCCTTGGCCTTTGAAAAAAAAAAAATTGGAGGATATAAGTACCGAGTTTGTGTCTACGAAACAGAATCAAGTATGAGTACATGTTCCTGGCTTAAGCATGGCGCACGTGATTCCGTGACCTGTTGGACTCCAGCTTTTTGGGTAAGTTTAACCTCTTAGTCAAATGAATGAGATACCCCCTCCCAGTAATAGATCCTCTAACTTTCAATTTTTTGTCTTCTGCCCCCCCCCAATTGCATTTAACTTGGAAGGACATTATTTAAGTCCATCCTCCTGGTTTCTCCCATTTAAACCTTATTTGCTTGACACCAGATAGGTCGCATACCTTATTCATTGCCTCCCTCTCCTCTGGCGGCAGGCACCTGAAATGAAAGCATCTTCTTCCGAATGAAAAACCCAAAATGCCGAGTTATCAATTTCAGATCTTTATTTCTAAATGTTCCATGTCTCAGAGTTTGCACCTCTTAATCTTCTTCCTTACATTTTCCTTAGTTGGTCTGTAGATGCTTCCATCGGACATTTTCCTTAGTTGATCTGTAGATGCTTCCATCAGACCACTAAGACAGCTCCTGTCCGCTAACCAACCCAGTGCCTAGCTAACTACACAACTCGTCTCTTCCCATTACAGACTACGAAGATTCTAATTAAGAATAGGATAGACATTTTTATCACTTTAGATACAAATATCCGTGCATGAGGTCGCTAAGCTAATCAAGAACCTAGATTCCAGTAAAGCAACTGGCCCTGATGGCATCCCAATTATAGTGTTAAAAAAGCTTCAACCAGAACTTGCTCCCATACTTACGAAACTATTTAAGCGCTGCCTTAAGGAGAAGTGCTTTCCGACTCCCTGGAAGACCTCATCAGTTTGCCCTGTATTTAAGAATTCAGGTGATAAGTCATCTCCCTCTCAGTACAGACCAATAAGTCTCCTGTGTGTTATGAGTAAGTTGCTGGAATCCATATTAAATAGAGAAATAGTCAACCACCTCAGTAGGAATAACCTTCTTAGTGACACACAATATGGTTTCCGCTCTGCAAGATCTATCGCAGATGTGCTGACCGTTATATCCCACAGGATTAGTGAATCTTTTGACAAAGGCTTCCTTTCTAGGGCAATTGCTCTTGACATATCAAAGGCCTTCGACAAGGTATGGCATAAGGGTCTACTTCACAATATTTCCAGCTATGGTA
This sequence comes from Euprymna scolopes, assembly GCF_053919585.1. Taxonomy (NCBI): domain Eukaryota; kingdom Metazoa; phylum Mollusca; class Cephalopoda; order Sepiida; family Sepiolidae; genus Euprymna; species Euprymna scolopes. The sequence continues at coordinate 148,139,515 of NC_136484.1, read as the reverse complement.
TAACTGGAAATGTTTTCTCAATCATTAAATCATTTCTCTCCGATAGGCTCATAAGAGTAGTGGTAGATGGACAAAAATCGGAGGCCTGCAATATAAATGCTGGAGTCCCTCAGGGGTCAATCCTGGGCTCAACTCTCTTCCTGATCTACATCAATGACCTCCCTAAACACATACTTAAATCATTCGTTGACATCTATGCTGATGACACGACCATCTACGGCAATACATCAAAGGCTGTAAATGACAAAGTTCTCTCTGATTCTCTCTCCTCTGATCTCGAGCGCATGGTTCAGTGGGGGAAGATGTGGCTGGTTACCTTTAATGCATCCAAAACCAAACTCCTATCCTTACATCATCAACGCTCTAATCCCCATCTGGCATCAATTGTGATGGATGGCTCTCGTCTGGGTGAGGCCCCATGTTTTGACAAGCTTCTGGGTTTGACCTTTACTCCTGATCTAAAATGGAACATGTACATCAAGTCTGTTGCCAAGGTCGCTGGAAAGATGGTGGGATCCTTCTACCGCTCCAGAAGATTTCTCACTACTGATGCAATTCTCTATCTATATAAAAGCCAAGTACGTCCAAGGATGGAATACTGTTGCCATATCTGGGCAGGAGCTGCTAAAAACAGCCTATCCTGCCTTTACAGAGTACAAAATAGACTTTGTGGCTTAGTGGGGGATGCCCTTTTCTCTACCCTGCAACCTCTCTCCCACAGAAGAGACGTTGCGAGCCTATCCTTGTTTTATCGCTATTTCCATGGCAGGTGCTCGTCTGAACTCCAATCTCTGGTCCCCCCCTCGCCAATCTTTCACGAAAAACACCAGTCTAGCTGAATGCACTGTGAACAATTTCCCCCACTCTATATCTGTGCCTAAATCAAAACGTGGATTCCATGAACAAAGCTTATTTCTTAGAACTGCACGTCTGTGGAACTCTGTTCCGTCTGCCTGCTTCCCACCGGGCTACAACTTGGATGTCTTCAAGTCCAATGTTAACAAATTCCTAATGAACCGCCCCCTTAAGTAAACACTTCATCAAATCTCCACACTAACGTAATGTACTTGCAATAACCCTTATCCCTGAGTGGCTTCCGGGCCTTGATAAGTGGTGATCACTGTGTAAAAAAAAAAAAAAAAAAAAGATAAAGGATAACGGACAACATCCATTTTCCCTTCACTTTTGTTGGACCTGTGTCTAATTTGTTTGAAATGGAAATATTTTTATTTTCTGCAAATAAATTATTCAGCCGATGAAGCCTCCAACCATCTTTAGATGAGTATCATCGAACTCGAAAATCGGTACGGAATTTCGAGCAAAACCCTTTATTCAAAATTCTGTACAGATTTCCATGTTCAAAATAAACATTCCCGAATTCGACTGAAGAAAATTTGAAAGCTACGACAGAATAATATCCAAGATGAGAACAGCAGTCTGAATAATCGAAAGTATATAAATCATCGATCTAACATAATGCAAAATGAAAGATATGCCAGTTGATTTTAGATATTCAATTGAAAAAATTGATAAATAAATTGTATTTTGTAAACACGGACGAATAAAAAGTTGTTAAATATGAAAATCAATTTCAGAATCATCAGGTGCCAAATTCCTAGGTCAAGAAAAAGATGATGTAGTAATATTAAATAAACAAAAAGTATGTCTTTTCCGCCTGTAAATCAGCATAGTTATCTAATTAACCTATTTTCAGGTGTTTCATTAAATATGAAAATTACAGGGGAAAGTAGAAATTGTTCAAGGAAAGTGCCTGCAACATTTTGATGTTAATATGTAAAAATAAAATAAGAATCGGAAATTTCCATAATAAGGTTATATAATTAAGTAAAAATGTTAAAAATTCCATTAGCAGTTGAGTTACAACTATTGAAAATGCATTGAAAGCTACATAACAAATACGAAGCCACTAGCAGGATGTGGCGAATAAGCTGATTAGATTTTCTTCTTCTTACTGAATAACTCGCGAGAAAGAGCGGTTAGGTTTTCGGATAGCTAGCCCCCCTCCCCCCATGTGTTTGGTTCGGTTTGGTTGTTTTATTTTACAGCATATCAACATTTTTCATGTTATTTAATGGTAAATCCAATCATTTTGGTAAAAGTTTTTATGTTTCAAGTTTTTTATATTTTCAAATATTTATCCACATGTTTGGTTTGGTTGTTTTGTTTTGTTGTTTTCTTTTACAACATATCAACTATTTTAAGGTGTTTAAATGCCGAATCCGGTAATTTTAGTAAAAACTTTTATGCTTCAAATTCTTTAAACCTCTAAATATTTATTCAGGTGTTAGGTTTGATTGTTTTATTTTACGGTATATCAATTTGGGGGGGGTATAATGCCAAATTTGGTAATTAGCACAAAGATTAAGAATCCGTGACTACTAGAAAATCTACAACAGTGTAGTAAATAATGGGCAATCAACAATTTCCCCACTATCCAACAATCATGAGGTTGTTTGCTCAGCAACCGAGAAGGCTAACATGCTTGCCAGTCGGTTTGCCTTCAACTCCACACTGGACCTTGCTAACCACCCTCTCCCTTTCCTTTGCGGACAGACGCCATGCTAAACGATCTGAAAATCCCCCCATCTCAGGTGCATGGTATCATAAAAAGCCTTGACACTTCAAAAGCATGTGAACCTGAACTCATCCCGGCTGTGCTATTAAAAAAATGTTCTGCTGAAGTAGCTCCAGTTCTCTCCAAAGTTTACAACAAATGCCTTAATGAATCTTGCTTTCAGGACTGCTGGAAAACTGCTTCTGTGGTACCAATTTTCAAGAATTCTGGCGAAACAACTGACCCATTAAATTATCGCCCCATTAGCCTCCTCCCATTTTTTGCCAAAATATTTGAGTCCATAATTAACCAAGCTCTAGTCCATCGTCTTACAGATGCTAAACTTCTGACTAACCAACAATACGGATAAGGCAAGCCCGTTCCACAGCAGATATCCTAACTGTAATCTCTGAACATATATATCATTCACAAGACAAAACAGAGGAGGGTAGAGCGGTAGCTCTAGACATATCTAAGGCTTTTGGCAAGGTATGTCATGAAGGTCTTCTCAGGAAAATCTAATCTTACGGTATCACTGGACAAATACTAAACATAATTAAATTCTTCCTAGATAAGAGTAGAATCGAGATTGTCCTCGACGGTCGTACATCTAAACAATATGATATAAATGTGAGAGTGCCTCAGGAGTCTATTCTTGGACCTCTATTATTCCTAATATTCATAAATGACCTCCCCGACAAAAATGCCTCTGAGATGGGTATATATGCTGATGACACCACGCTCTATAACAGGCCCAACAGGAAAACAAATGAACATATATCTAAGGAAATGGCAGAAACACTGGAAGATGACCTCCAATTTGTAGTGGAATGGGGACAAAAATAGATGGTCGCATTCAATGCTGCCAAGACTAAGCTGGTTTCCTTCAATAATTACAAGAAACCTTCTCTACCACCAATAGCAATGGCCAAAGATTCATTATCTGAAAGTACTTCTTTTAAACTCCTCGGCCTAACGTTCACAGGAAACATGAGTTGGAACAATTACATTGAGACCGCTGTGAAGAATGTAGGCTTTCTCTACCGTGCTAGAAAGCCCAAAAGTATCCAAAAGGCCACCATTCGCCCATGTATGGAGTATTGTTGTCATATTTGGTCTCGTGCATCTGTTAGTAGTCTCTCGCTCCTAGACAAGGCCCAAAAAAGAGTCTCCAACCTGATAGGTTCTGAACTGTCATCTAAGCTTCAGCCTCTGTCCCACCGACGAAATGTACCATCCCGCTGCCTGTTCTACAAGTATTTTAATGGTGAATGCTCTGGTGAACTGCAAGCACTTGTGCCCCCACGACGTAATACCCTCAACAAACCCGAAAAGCAGCTAAATTCCACCCCTACACAGTGATCCCTAGATGTAGGAGAGCTTTCTACTCCATTACTTTCTTCTCCAGAACTGCTAGACTTTGGAATTCCATTCTGGCTCCCTGCTTCCCCAACTGTACTGACATGCAGAAGTTCAAGTGTAACGTGAACAGACAGCTTAGTGCTCGTGGTCTGTACATAATACCCCAGTAGCTTATGTCCTTGATAGTAGGCCCCTGCACCAAAGTGGCAATCTGCCTTGTTTGGGGTGAAAATGTAATAAAAAAAAAAGAAAAAAAAAATTTTGGTAAAAATTTTTGATGCTTTGATTTCTTGAAATCTTCAAATATTTATTCATGATGTTCTGTTTTTTTGTTTTGGTTTTACGGCATATCCACCATTCTCATGTTATTTAATGCTGATTATTTTGTGTTATAACGGATCAACCAACTTTGATGATTTTGCTAAACGTTTTTATGCTCTAAGTCCATTATATCTTCAAATATTTATTCATGGTATTTGGTTTAGTTGTTTTGTAGAGAATATTTGTTCTTTTTGTTTTGTGCTTGACAAAACATGATTGAGTTTTGCAAAGGGAAAGGTAAAAACGAATAACATCAATGTTTGGTTCCCTTTCTCATGGGGGATTTGTTGAAGATATTATGTGTGTACACATGTATGCATATTATAATCTTTTTATTTTGCTGCAACGTTGGTTTTACAGACCATGCAAAGATAAGCTCCTGTGGATCGATCTTTGGCTTTGTGTAGGTCCTGTTTACTGTCCTCCTGTAGAATTCAAGCAGTATTTTGATGCTATTTAATTTACTACACTATCTCTTAGATTGACGATTGTCTTCTGGCAAACTATCTATATTTCAACTCTTTTAATGAAAACCAACTCCTCCTGTAACAGTAAAGTGGAACTTCACATGCTGTGACTGTCCATCTGCCAGAGTGAAAGGGGGCTTCTCTTCACAATTGTAGACTTTCATAGTTGGGACTGACCTACACATGTGAACAACAAATCAGTACATATGGAAACTAACTGACTCAAATGAAAGGACGAACGCAACCTTTTATCCCTTATGGATAGATTATGTATAAAGAAATGAAAAACAAAAACCGATTATTGGTCAACCCCCAAATGATTTTAGGCTGTTCTTTTTAAGTAACGTTTGTGACAGCTATTATCCAAAAGAAGACAATAATAAACACAACCAAGAAAAATAGAAGAATTATAGACTTTTACAGTAGAAACCGATATTAACATGTAAATAAATAATTTATATGTGTTAAGAAATAAATTAATATTAAGAAATAAATAATTTATATGTGTTAAGACAAAGTTAGTCAAGTTTAAAGTCGATTTTCAGAGATAACAGTGAAGGAAGAGTCGTGATGCAAGAAATCTGTTTGAAAGTCGATTCGCCTTCGTAATCTTTTTTCTGACGATTAAATATGTTGGTATTTTTTTTTCTTGCAGTTAAATACTTTGTTATTATTAGAAAGTAATTCCAAAGAAAGAATTCACAACCGTTATGTTCTTATTCTCACAATTCTCAGTATCAAACCTCAGCGCACGTCTGTCAGAACTTACTTCTGCTAAAGAGATACACTTGTCTTCTATGACACACAGGCTTTTGATTTGAAAAACTGATTGCATCTCATTTGCATATTTCCCTCAACTCTAATTACATCACGTGACCACCAGTCCATAACTAGCAGGAATGGCCATTTTTATTTCTTTATCCTTTTTCTGAAACGGACGGCACATTGTACGAGGTCACGTTTGTACTACATTTTAATTACAGCTTACACCGCTTTTTTTTTTTTAAGAAAAAACGCGATTGTTAAATCCCAAATGATTTTATGCGTTTTTTTTTTTTATTAATAATGTTTATCACCGCTGGGAGGTGACGGTGGTTAAGTTTTTAACAAGATGAACTGACGACCTGAATGTTCCAAGTTTGAATCCAGTTCGTTCCACCAAATCACTTTCACTTAGGATGTTACGTGGTTCTATCCATGAGTACCCTATGTCTTTTTAGAAATAATTCTGACTAGACAAATATCGGAGAAACCAATGCCAACAATAGATTGATCTCATTCATACAATATAAATGAAGATCACTGTCATAATAAAGAAAAGGATTCTACAAGAAGAGAGGAAATAAATAAGGTTAAAATTGATAGAGAATAGAATTTTCATTAGAAGATAGAGCTACATGTGTAGGAAGTTACGTTACAAACAGGAAATCGCTAATGAGATGTGCGAAATAAGCTTCTTAGGCATTTCTCATTTTACTGAATTGCGAGAACACATTCAGGTTTTTGGATAGCTAATACTTTTTCTGATGGGGAATGAATTCTAGATATTATGTGAGTATATATGTATTCTGTAAGAGAAAAAACTTGCAAAGAGTGTTCGACCCCAAATGATTTTGTGCTGTTTTTTAATAACGTTTACGACTGCTGTTCTCAAAAAAGATGACAAAAAATATAAGAGAGAAGAAAAGAAGAAATGAATTGCTACTGAGGTTCTAACTGCTTATGTGAGAAACTGCTATTCAGAAAATCTGCCAGGATCGAAAAATCGATCCTCGTAGTCCAACAAGCATACAACTCTGACAATATAAAGCTAACAATTTAATTTGTTTTCAGGCCGTTAAATGGATAGAAAACAGCTAAAGAAATTCGAGTAGACTTTCATTAAAGGCTTTTCATTTTGATTACATTCGAACTTTCTTGAAATGCATATGCTTGGAGATGGGTTGGGAGTTCAATATTCGATCAGTGAAAAGGAAAAGCTAACGGATATGTGTGAGAGCGAAATAATTATCTGGCCCCAGGCACTTGAAACCTACACGATGCTACAGGATATGGGGGCCGATTTTGTTGCAAAAGTTAAATGCAATTTCTGGTACTAGATTTATATGATCATTTGTGATGTGAGGATGCAGCTCAGGAGAAGAGAGAAAATTAGCTGCAGGTAATCTTGAAATATTTGTCCAGGCGCCTACCGTAGAATACGAAGACAAAGTCTCATTTCAAGATTTGAAACAACTTTATCGAATCATCTTCGCATACACAGTAATTAAAAGAGGAATTTTAATAATGGAATAAGTTTATGAGTATAGAGGGAGACAAAAAGGTTAGAAACTCCACGTAGTGTTCTTGACACATAATATACGTGTTCAGAATGAATGTCCGTTTGTAGGAAGAAAAGAGCGTTTATTTCTGAAGAGAGAATGAATCTCTTGATAGTAAGAGAAGGGAAAATGTTCATTTCATGGATAGCGCGGACTGTACACCGTGTTGAATTCAAGGCCATGTATGTATATGTCCATGGTGCTTTTTGTCTAACTCCAGGGTCAAACGGCCGCAGAGGTGTTTGATTATACCTCAAGAGAGAAGAATGGGATTGGAAAAAGTGCCGTAGAATGAGTCAACTTACTTTGGTCTCCTAACTATAAAAGAGGAAGTATTTGTGTTAACCTTTTTATTAAGTATAATCATGTGCTCAGCTAGCCTGAAAGATGGCCTCTGATTGGACAAGCCAAAGAGGAATTTGAATGTTTGCACTAATCAACGCCAGGCTTAGAAACCAAACACAGATTCAAAATTGTAAAGCGCAAGCTGCTGCTGCTACTATTGTGGTCATTTGTAATCGCCAACGTTGCTACAATAAGGCAATACAGCACAAAGTTGTACATCACAAGATATGAATAAAGACTTAGTATGCATCGGACATTTGAACATCACCAATATTTTGCATTAAACTAAACATAAAAACTCATTTTAATACCACAATAGACAAAAGAATTTTCCTTTATTTCTCCTTGCGTCTAGCATCAGATGGAATTTCTATGAAAAGAATGTCTTTGCAAGACTTCCAGTCTGTGGAACACATTACTACCGGACTGCTCCCCTGCAAGTTACAACATAGTTGTTTTTAAATCCAATGTCGAAGAATACTTGCCATGAACCCCCAACCCTAGATAGTACAATCCTGTCGTAATATTCTTAATTTTTTAAATCGAAACCAATCCTTAATTAATTCTTATTCTTATTCAAAGTTCAATGCCGCATTAAAAAAGAAATGCGCTTGCAAAAATATATATACATTGTTGATCAGCCAATCAATATTAAGATGTATGGTTTTTATAAACGTGTGTAATGAAAGATTGTATCTACAGGATAGAATGATAAAATTGTCACCCTAAAGAAAACAACACTACAGTTTTATTTTAAAACTTTTATTCAATAAATCAATCCAGGTAACTTGATTATGTAGTAGAGCTGACATCTATTCAATGTAGCCGTCTTCAGTCTCAATCACCGCCTCGATACGGGTCCAAAACTGGGAGTATGCCTTTTTCACGAATGCTGGTGGGAGCTCACTGAATACTCGGCAAGTAGCAGCGATCAGGCTGGCTTTGGTGTTGTAGGAGGTTAGGTTGGTGATGTTCTTGACGTATGACTAAACGAAGTAGTCCAAGCAAGTTAAGGTTGGGGAAGGAGTGGGCCAGTAAAGGATACAAAGTCGTAGCACTCCTTCTGAAGCCAAGCTTGAGTTTCTGGACTTGTGGGCCGACACAGAGTTCTGCTGCCACACCCACACTCAAGGTCTGCCAACAGCCATCTGATTGCTCCAGGGAATCACCACACTCTTTACCACAACTAGGTACCCTTTGCTGTTGGCTTTCAAGCCGACTTTTAAGATGTGATGTGACTCTCACATGAAACCACAACAAAGACCATAACGGTGGGTTGTCTGATGCATTGAGCTGTGCCTTCAAGCATTCAACCGTCCAGATTTGCATTTTAAGAATAATGGCAATGGTCCTGTTGTCATAACTTTGACCAGAGGAGAGCATAAGTTGTTCAGCAGCACATCTCCGATCTCACTCGTTGAACATTGTGTCACTTTCAAACATGATAGAAGGCTCTGATCGCTCTTGGGATTTGTACACAACTGACTACTAGATGGTCAGCAACAAAAAAAGAAAATGGAAATGGAATCATGTCGTCTTTTCTAGTGCGACAATTTTATCGTTTCACCCTGTACATAATATATGTGCAAAAAGTATAAGCAGCAACAGCAGCATTAATATAACACCTTCTTCCAAAGTCTTCACCATAGTAGGGGCATAGTAGCATAGTATGTAAAGCATTCACTCCTAAAATAGGTAGTCGATCATTATGAATTTTGGAACAGAGTTGCCAGGCTAAGGATTTGTAATGTGAGCTATAGTTACTTTAATTTAATTTTATGCCAAGAGGCAAAAGGGGTGGAAGCCCTACATGAAAATTTAGATATCTCCAATTTTTGTGAAATTTTAACAATAGTCATTAATCTTTAGTAAACATCTATAATATAAATCTTACCTGTCTGTTTAAATCTGTGCATGCATATATGTATGTATGTATGTATGTATGTATGTGTGTATGTATGTATGTATGCCAAAAACTTTCGACAGAGAGGACGGGTTTTTACGAGATCAGTATCATTTTGAAGCACGACCCATTGAACAACAAATATCGAAAAATTGGCTAAAAGCATTAATTCCTTCACCCTCAACTTGGCACTTTTCTACAAGGAGGGGTCGCTTTTTTCGCCGATATTTTCGAAAATCATCTGCTCTTTTCGATCGATGAGCCTTCATTTAAACCTTCGCCACTTCCGGTTTGGCGTTGGATGCAATAGCAAAGACGTCACGTTTTTTTTTGTTTTTTTTTTTTGCTCAACACACACCCCAAACATCTGAGCAATGCCACACACCAAGGCTATTCTATTATATAAATCGTACCTGTCTGTTTAAATGTATGTATGTATGTATGTATGCCTAAAACTTTCGACAGAAGCGACCGATTTTCACGAGATTGGCATCGTTTTGAAGCTCCACCCTTTGGACGACAAATATCGAAAAATTGGCTAAAAACATTAATTCCTTCACCCTCAACTGAGCACTTTTCTACAAGGAGGGGTCGATTTTTTCGCTGACATTTTTGCAAATCATTCAAACCTCACATAAACGACGTCGGATAATTTCGACCGCCGTGACCGTTTTTTTTTTTTTTTTTTTTCACCCTCTTTTCCTCTGGCGCGTTAAGGGTTCGAGCCTGCTTATTACTCCTATTTTTTTTTATTTTTTTCACTCGCAATTTTCCTTCTTTTTTTTTTTTGCTCAACCAACACCCTTACACACACCTCCACTTTCTTTTCTCCCTTCGCATCACAGGTTTGAGCCTGCTTGCCTACTACAACATTTTTTTTTGCTCAACACGCAACTGCAAACACCCGAGCAACGCCGGGCATCCAGACTAGTTTATAATAGAAATTTCACCTGTCTGTTTAAATGTATGTATGTATGTCTCGCAAAAACTTTCCACAGAGGCAACGGAGTTTCACGAGATTGGTATCATTTTGAAGCTCGGCCCTTTGGAAGATAAATATCGAAAAATTGGCCCAAAACATTAATTCCTTCGCCCTAAACTCGGCTGTTTTGTACAAAGAGGGTTTGATTTTTTCGCCGACATTTTAGCAAGTCATCGTCACTGTTGACTTCAGTTAATTTCAACGCTTTTGACTTCCGATCGTGTCATGGAGACATCGGCTAAGTCGCTCAGATTTTATTTCACTTTCTTTTCTGCCTTCGCGTCACAGATTCGAGTCTGCCTACTACAACTTTTTTTTTTTTTTGCTTAACACACACCTCCAAACACCCGGGCAACGCCGGGCACCCAGGCTAGTTGTATTATAAAAAGGTCATGCATGAATGGGTTGGGCTGAAATCCAAGATTCTTTTCGGGCCATTATAGCTGCTTTGATAGTTCTGTGAGCTCTTTCTATAAGTCCGTTGCATTGTGGGTGATACGATGTTGTTCTTAGCCTATAGAATCCGATAATTTTTGATAATTCCATGAATAAATCACTTTCAAATTGTGTGCCTCTGTCTGTTATGACATGAAGTGGGACACCAAAGCGAGTAATCCACGTATTTACAAAAGCTTCTGCAACAGTTTGTGCTGTAATATCTGCTATGGGTTGCGCTTCTATCCATCAACTGGTTCGATCTATGCATGTAAAAATATATCGATTGATGTAAGGATTGTTTGAACATTTTGCTGGTGGTAGAGGTCCAATTATGTCGATGTGTACAGTGTGGAATCTTGACGATGGTATTTCCAACGTTTGTACTGGCGATTTTGTGTGTCTATATATATTTTCGCCTGTTGGCAAGCTGTGCATGATGCACATAATTCTTTGATGGTTTTATCCATGTTAGACCAGTAAAACCTAACCTTAATCATTTTTATAGACGATTTTATACCTGGGTGGGACACTGAATGCAGACTATCGAAGATGGATTTCCGTAGTATGAATGGTACAAAAGGTCTGGGGTATGACGTTGATATATCACACAACACGAATTGATCTTTTCCTGATATTGTATATGGTGCCGGGAAAACTCGTCCCGGGAAAACTCGTCTCGGGAAAACTCGTCTCCGGAAAACTCGTCTCGGGAAAACTCGTCCCCTTTCGCTAGGTAGGAAAACTGGTCCCGTATTGAATAAATATCGATTGAAAACACATTTTATGATCGTTCTTGAAGGAGATATTGTTTTTTAAAATAAACTATACCCCCCCATAATATTTTTTAAAAAATAGTTTTACTTGTTTAATGTTTTTTTTTTGTGTTTTTAATAAAAGCGTTTATTATGTTCATAAACGAGACCGCATATTTTTTTATATCAATATAAAAAGAATTTACTTATATACTGTTGTTTATAAAAGGGTAAAATCGATTTTTCTACCTCGCCGACTATGTTGTTTATTTAATTTGTTTGGAATCGTTTATTTGGTAAAGAAAAAAAAAACAGAAAACAAACAAAAAACATGTCGAGTGTTACGGGAGAACGAGAAATAATGCCCGGTATATCACATCTTAGGAGGTCTTGATAATCGCTAAAAAATAGAAAATTAAAGAAATTACTGAGGGAGATTTGGTTTTAAAAAGAAAATAATAAATTTTAATATTTTTTTAAATATAATTTAGAGAGAGAGAGGGGGGGGGATAAAACCTATATCTCCCTTCGAAAAGCAACCAACAAAAAATGAAATTAAAAAGATTCTTGATAAACGATAGCGGAGTTTTCAATAAAATTGATTAATAAATTTATTTAGTGATTACTTTCTCTCTTAATGATTGATTTTAGAATTTTGAAGTAAAAATTAAAAAAATTAAAAATGAGTTAACGAGAGATTGTTAGCACATGGCATCTCTCGCGCCAAAAAAATATTTCGCTTTTAATTTATTAGTTAATTTTTGCAAAATTTGACAGGACGACAATAAATGTTGATAATTGATAAAATCATAATTTTAAATAACGCATGAGTGCATTTGGTATGACAGAAAACAAAAACATAACAACAAAAAACTATCATAATTAAAAAACAAAACCAAAAGCGTAACGAAGAATCGAATCGCTCTTTTTAATTTTTGGGTTTTGTTTTTTATTATTGTTTTTATGACTCCAAAAAACATCGTTAAAATAAGAACAAAAAAAAACTTGTAATAAACTTTGTATGAACATAATAAACGCTTTAAAATAAGTTAAACCACTAAGAACTTAGAAAACGGACACTTAGAAAATCGATTTTATATAAAAAAAAAAAAAAACATTAAACAAGTAAAAATATTTTTAAAAAAACATTGGGGGGGGGGGCTATAGTTTATTTTAAAAAACAATATCTCCTTCAAGAACGATCATAAAATGTGTTTTCAATCGATATTTATTCAATACGGGACCAGTTTTCCTACTTAGCGAAAGGGGACGAGTTTTCCCGAGACGAGTTTTCCGGAGACGAGTTTTCCCGAGACGAGTTTTCCCGAGACGAGTTTTCCCGAGACGAGTTTTCCCGGGACGAGTTTTCCTAAATTCCACGGTAACATATATTGAGCGAGTTTTTAACAGTATTTTATCCGGTTTTTTATTTATAACATCTTTTCCTACACTTACCGTGTTAAATAGAGAATAAGACGCCATCTTGAATTTTGTAATACATCGCCGATGTATTACATCGGTAAACACTGTATAGTTTCCGAGCTGAATAAACATGTTACATTGAATAAAAACACAAAAAATATATCCAGTTTGGTAGAAAAGTAACTTATCTTGCCTTTGATAACATTTATTTGTTATATATTTGTTTTTTGACAACTTTTTCGAATCTATGTGTACAGTAGGCACCGCCAAAAATGGCCGCAAAATCAAGTTGTTGTTGTTTTTTAAAACGAAATTACATTTATTAAAATCCATTATTTCTGAGTAACTTTTTTTTTTCCAGAAAGATAAAACCCTGAATTTTATCATATAGAAAACAGAATAATGTAAAACTTTTTCTACTATTTTTAATTCAATTTTAAATGTTAAATTTTCCCAAAAAGTTAACAATTGACATTTTTTGTCTTGCACAAAAAACGTACTTAAATATTAAAAAAAAAGGGTTTTTGAAATAATTAATTAATTTATTTATTGTCTATTTAGGATGATTTTCTAAGAGAATATGCAAAAATATTATAATATAAGTACCTGAATTTCAAATAATTCCACTTATTCATATAGGTAACCAGATATTTCGCGTTGACGTAGAGTTCAGATCGACTCTGTTTACGTTTTCGTTTAAACTATGGAAGACCAAACAGGCCAAAAAAAACTTATTTTTCAGTGACGAAAATTTCAATGTATTATTAAGCTGAGGCTGGCCAGTACCAGATGGGTGACCATTTGTATGCGTTTGGTTTTTAATGTGTATGTGTGTGGGGGCCAGGCTCCCCAAAATGGGGGGGGGGGCAATTTAAAGCAGAATAAAAAAAAATTATTTCAGCGCGTTTGGTCCACCGTAGTCGAAAGGCGGCAAACGTTTTCAAACGGGATCGAAAAAAATGATGCTATTTTTAACACAAAGGGCACAATATTTATCGAATTTTTTTTTTTGGTATCGATTATTCAAAGCATGCCCTGTTTAATAATGGTCATGAATTATTCGGCTCGCTAAAAAAAAATTGTTAATTTATTTATCCAAAATTTTAAAATAGCTTTTTTCGTATAAATATTAAAAAATTTTTTTTTTTTTTTGCTTAACTTAAATTAATTATTTTACTTAACATATTCACCGAATTTCACACTTCAAAACTCAAAAGCGGGATAATTAAACACAATCGAAGTTCTGATATTCAGACGTCAAAATAAGGTATGCAAACAATTTTTTTTTTTTTTTTTTTTTAATCTATAATTCTGTCCCTTACAACAACACAATATGTTGATTTCAGTTTCAGATGATTATTCTAAGCATATTTGTTCCCACTTCAAAACAAGGGGGGGTTTTGTAAGCAAAAAAATATATATATATAAATATCGTTTATGAAAAATAAGTACACTGTTATAAAGTTCATTCTTCTCCTAATAATCGCTGAAAATTTCGTATTGATCGGATAATTACCTGATTTTTGGTAGATTTTTAAAAAGACGGTCCGTCAAAAAGTACTGACCTGCCCCCCCCAGTTTTGGCGGTGCCTAGTGTACAGTAATACAAACCCTTTAATTCATGTGGAATCGTTTATTCGGTAAAGAAAAAAAAAACACAGAAAACAAACAAAAAACATCTCGAGTGTTACGTGAGAACGAGAAATAATGTCCGGTATATCACATCTTAGGGGTCTTGATAATCGCTAAAAAATAGAAAATTAAAGAAATTACTGAGGGAGATTTGGTTTTAAAAAGAAAATAATAAATTTTAATAGTTTTTAAAATATAATTTAGAGAGAGGGGGTGTGTAAAACTATATCTCTCTCCGAAAAACAACCAACAAAAAATGAAATTAAAAAGATTCTTGATAAACGATAGCGGAGTTTTCAATAAAATTGATTAATAAATTTATTTAGTGATTACTTTTTCTCTTAATGATTGATTTTAGAATTTTGAAGTAAAAATTAAAAAAATTAAAAATGAGTTAACGAGAGATTGTTAGCACATGGCATCTCGCGCGCCAAAAAATATTTCGCTTTTAATTTATTAGTTAATTTTTGCAAAATTTGACAGGACGACAATAAATGTTGATAATTGATAAAATTATAATTTTAAATAACGCATGAGTGCATTTTGGTATGAGAGAAAACAAAAACATAACAACAGAAAACTATCATGATTAAAAAACCAAAGCAAAAAGTAACAAAGAATCGAATCGCTCCCTGTTTTTTAATTTTTTTGTTTTGTTTTTTATTATTGTTTTTATGACTCCAAAAAACATCGTAAAAATAAGAACAAAAAAAACTTTGTAATTAACTTTGTATGAACATAATAAACGCTTTAAAATAAGTGAAACCACTAAGCCAGTTAGGTAGAAAACGGACACTTAGAAAATCGATTTTATTCAAAAAAAAAAAAAAAAAAAAGCATTAAACAAGTAAAAATATTTTTAAAAAATATTATGGGAGGGCTATAGTCTATTTTAAAAAACAATATCTCCTTCAAGAACGATCATAAAATGTGTTTTCAATCGATATTTATTCAATAAGGGACCAGTTTTCCTACCTAGCGAAAGGGGGCGTGTTTTCCGGGGGCGAGTTTTCCGGGGTCGAGTTTTCCGGAGACGAGTTTTCCCGGGACGAGTTTTCCGAGCACCGTTACCGTGACATAGCTTGACATATATTCGGCGGGTTTTTAATAGTATTTTGTATAGTTTTTTATTTATAACACCTTTTTCCATACTTACGGTGTTAAAGAGGGTGTGAGACGCCATCTTGAATTTTCGAATACATCGGTAAACACTGTATGTTTTTCGAGCTGAATAAATATGTTACATTGAATAAAAACACAAAAAATATATCCAGTTTGGCAGAAAAGTAACTTATCTTGCCTTTGATAACATTTATTTGTTATATATTTGTTTTTTGACAACTTTTTCTATCTATGTGTACAGTAATACAAACCCCATTTATTTGTTATATATTTGTGGGTTTGTATTACTGTACACATAGATTCGAAAAAGTTGTCACAAAACAAATATATGACAAATAAATGTTATCAAAGGCAAGATAAGTTACTTTTCTACCTAACTGGATATATTTTTTGCGTTTTTATTCAGTGTAACATGTTTATTCAGCTCGAAAAACATGCAGTGTTTACCGATGTATTTGAAAATTCAAAATGGCGGCCGACTCTCTCTCGGAGAGGGTAAGTTTGGGAAAAGGTATTATAAATAATAAACTAGACAAAATACTGTTAGAAATTCGCTCAATATATGTTACCGTGACATAAGTTGACATATATTCGGTTGTTTTTTAATAGTATTTTGTCTAGTTTATTATTTATAACATCTTTTCCCAAACTTACCGTGTAAAGAGACAGTCGGGCGCCATTTTGAATTTTCCAATACATCGGTAAACACTGCATGTTTTTCGAGCTGAATAAACATGTTACATTGAATAAAAACACAAAAAATATATCCAGTTAGGTAGAAAAGTAACTTATCTTGCCTTTGATAACATTTATTTGTTATATATTTGTTTTTTGACAACTTTTTCGAATCTATGTGTACAGTAATACAACCCCCCCAAAAAAATATATGCGGTCTCGTTTATGAACATAATAAACGCTTTAAAATAAGTGAAACCACTAAGAACTTAGCCAGTTAGGTAGAAAACGGACACTTAGAAAATCGATTTTATTTAAAAAACAAAACAAAAAAAAAACAAAAAAAACATTAAACAAGTAAAAATATTTTTTTTAAATATTATGGGGGGGGGGCTACAGTCTATTTTAAAAAACAATATCTCCTTCAAGAACGATCATAAAATGTGTTTTCAATCGATATTTATTCAATAAGGGACCAGTTTTCCTACCCAGCGAAAGGGGTCGAGTTTTCCGGAGACGAGTTTTCCCGGGACGAGTTTTCCTAAATTCAAAAAATATAGTTTGTTTTACTTACATCGAAGGTTCTCTTTGAAAACGTTTGTGACGTGAAATAACAGTTACTTGTAATTTTCCTGAAAACTCCAAAAAGTTTTTCTTTCCTTTCAGTCCTGGGTAAAATTAGTTTGTTTCTTGAGGTTGTAATGTCCTTTTTGTCGGGTCACCATTGTAATATTTGTTTGAGATTGTGATAACGGACAAAGTGGATACAAATATTAGCTTGAGATGAATATTTTATTTTCTTAGCTTTACATACTTTTAGAATTCTGTCTCTGCTCTTCGCAGGACACGTGTGTCAACGTAGAAACCTGGAGACTGACTGTCTCATCCCTTTTGGGTCAATCATCGGTCAAAGAGAGGGAGAGAGAGAGAGAGAGAGAGAGAGGGGGGGGAGCGAGGCGCAACAGTAGAAGAGACAAGAGAATAGATTTTGGGGTGTCTTGGTAGTTGAGTTCTTTTAGAGAAAGAGAGGATTAAAGAAACAATGCCTTTTCTTCATGGTAGTAATATGTGGCCTGAGGTCACTTAGGTTCACTCCTACAATGATTTCTTCCATCAATTAAAGAAAGTATATCTCAAAGTTTAGAGAAAAAAATGGCCTTTTATACAGAACTTTCTTGTTACACATTTTTAATGAAATATAATTTATCACATTTTAATGCTACTCTTTCTTAGAATATATGAATATATAGATTTTCGGTAAGGAACTGCTCTTCATAGATAACATTATAGCAGAGAGCTGAAAACATATCAAGACATTAAAATTATGAGAGAACTTTACTGTTTTTTTGTGTGTGTGTTTTCCTCGCAACTTACACATTAATTGCATATTTATTGTAATAAAAAATTCTATACTATAGAATTGTTTTATTACAATAAAATAGAATCTATAGCAGATAAGGATTTTTTTTAATCCTATTAAAAAAAATAATAATAATAATAAATAATTGTAGTTATAGTTTTATAACAACTTGTCTGTTTCAAAATCGTATTTGAAAATATTTGTAATTATAATTTTATAACGATGCACCTATTTTGAAATTGTAAAAAATTGTAACAAAAAGAAACAAAGTTAAAGTAAAATCGAAAGTATTTATGGGATTTGGCGATTGTTAACAACTTTCAATAGAGAAAAAAAGAGTGTGAAAAAGTCAGCAAATAACTGTTACCAAAGGCAAGAATTTTGTTTCATATCTGCTTATTTATGTGTGTGTGGGTGTGTGTGGGTGTGTGTGTGTGTGTGTGTGTGTGTGTGTGAGAGAGAGAGAGAGAGAGAGAGAGTTATTTATTTGTTTTTCGAATTCAAGATGGTGGAAAATTTTACTCGATGCCATAGGACAACTTAAAAATCCAAAAAAATAAATAAAAATACAGCTAATTAAAACATACAAATCGGTTGAAAATTATTTTTTTCGATTGATTGGTGATAATTTTTATCTGTATTTTTTGTGTAATTTTCGAATTGCTAAATCTACGATATCGAGGTTTCACTTTAAGTAAAATCAGGCGCCGTTTTTAATACGTCGGGTTTACAGGGTTCGGAAGGCATCGATAAAAATAATAAAAGTGTTCTAAAACACTAAAAAAAAAAGCAGATAACTAGAAAAAAGTAAGTTGAATATTTTTTTCTTTCTCGTTAAAAATGTCCGATTTCTTTTAAATAACATCTACGTATCATTTATTTTTCTGTAAATGTAAAAATTACAAATATTAAACACAAAACCAACTCAATGACGAATAAATAAACATCTTTCTTCTATAGAGTGAAAGGAAACGACCATTCATTCCTCTCATACGACGCATGAACGTCTTCGAAAGGGAAAAGAAAGATTAGAAATTCTGTTCTTTGGTAATTTCGGGGAATCACGAAGATTCCCATCAAGAGAAAATGGAAAGTTTTTCAACAAACTACTATAAGTATGCGATTAAACAATTAAAAAAAAAAAAACAAAAAAACAATACGCTGCTTCACTATGGGACGTTAAACTTATATATACACGTTATGATCAGTACTGATGGTGCTGACTGAAAATAAATGTGCTATAAGAAATTACTACATGCACTATTTAAAAATATTTTATAATATTCCGATAAAATACGATATTATAATAATAATTACATAAGAATACTTATGAAATATATTTAGAAAAATATGTGATTAAAGAAAAACGCTAATTTTTATACTTAATCATTACAACCTTCACCTTCAATATCCACAAAGGGAAGTAACTGGTAATTGTAGCTATCATAAAACTTTGTCCACCGAAATTAACTTGAAATAAAACGTTTTGACTTTATCATTAATGTGAGAGATTTGCCTAACTTCATTGCGATAAAAGTTTCTGCTGTGTTGTTTGGTTTTAATTTAAATCTTTTAAATATAAAAAATACAAAAATATTTTTTAAATATAAAAATAAAAAAATTTTTTTTTATATATAAGTCATGTTTTGGAGGGGATTTTATTTAATTTTTCAAACAGTTGTGTTTCTACAGAAAGAATTAACTATACATTCTCTAAATTCAGTCGTCTTCATAATTTAGCAAAACAAAAACTGTAAGTTTCGGAATTTTTTAAAATGTAAATTGATAGTTTCTATTATTCAGATTATGTGGACTATTATTCTCATATGAGTTATTTTTAGCACTCATCATAACAGACTATTTTCTTTTGTGGATTAATGCCCTTTTGCTGACTGATGCGGCCATGCACTGCCCAGTTAGCTATTAGGAAGCATTAATCCTATATGTCCCTTAAGGAACTAATTACCTCTATCAGGTAGTAGCCAGCAGCCAGCAAAGGAGCTCAAACCACCAAAGAAGACAGACATCCGTCCTCTCACTCTGTCTACTGAATTCTTCGAAGCTGTGACTGCTTCACTGAAGACTTCCACTGGACAACCTGGACACTTCAAGTTTCTACCCCGTGACATGAGAACATCCTAAAACTCTCTGTTTCTTTTTCTTTTCTTTCACCTCGGACACAGCCCTTCCTTCTTTCGAAATGAACCTTTTCGTTGTTTTGTTCTAAAAAAGAGGTGTTGATTAGTTAATATGTGTTGAGAATTAATCTTTTATTAAGGGTTTTATGCGCTCATGCATAAAATCTACCTAAATATTATATTCACCACGTTTCAGCCGATATAACCTCTAAGTTGTTCAAGAGTATTGTTTTAAACATAGGAACCTTGTAATCGAACTTGGGAACTGTCAGTTAGTTGGTCGAAAGTTCAATCCTTGCTACAGGTGATAACTCAGAATAACAAATTCACACTTCTATCCTATTATGGGTGATGAAATAAAGAGCAATCTGCCACCATGAGTTAAATAACGTGTTCAGTTTGAGATTCCATATATGTTCCCGAGTTCGACATAAAGATTTTCAGCTACAACTTTTTTTTTTTTTTTACATGGAGGTCACCACTTATTAAAACCCGGAGGCCACTCAGGGATAAGGGTTATTGCGTGTACAGTAATCTATGAGATAGTATTGTAGTAATCATTAGTATTGGAGATTTGATAGAGTGTCTTACTTAAGAGGGCGGTTTGTCAGGAATTTGTTTATGTTGAACTTGAAGACATCCAAGTTGTAGTCAGGTGGGAAACAGGCAAACGGAAGAGAGTTCCACAGTCGTGCACTTCTGAGAAACAAGCTCTGCTCATGGAATCTACATTTTGATGTAGGCACAGATAAAGAGTGGAGAAAATTATTGACAGTAGTTTCAGCAAGACGGGTGTCTCTTGTGAAAGATTGGCGAGGGGGGACGAGAGATTGGAGCTCAGACGAGCACTTGCCATGGAAATAACGATACAACAAAGACAGGCTTGCAACGTCTCTTCTGTGGGAGAGAGGTTGCAGGGAAGAGAAAAGGGCATCCCCCACTAAGCTATGAAGTCTATTTTGTACTCTGTCAAGGCAGGATAGACTAGTTTTTAGCAGCTCCTGCCCAGATGTGGCAGTAGTACTCCATCCTTGGACGTACTTGGCTTTTATACAGATAGAGAATTGCATCAGTAGTGAGATATCTTCTGGAGCGGTAGAAGGATCCCACAATTTTCCCAGCGTCCTTGGCAACAGACCTGATGTACATGTTCCATTTCAGATCAGGAGTAAAGGTCAAACCCAAAAGCTTGTCAAAACATGCAGCCTCCCCAATACGAGACCCATCCATTTCAATTGATGCCAGCTACAACTTCATGAAGCTTGATGTTGCTAGTTTCATATAATTCATGGCCTCCTTTTAGTCTTGAGATACAATCGATACCCCTTGTAAAGATGCCTGCATGTGTAATTGTGAAGAAAAGATTGTATAATCCCTAACTGCATCCCTCCTGAATCGGCCCAGTATCAGATAACAAGGCTCTGGTGAAAATCCGAGACGAGTCGACATCAGGATCCATCAACCTCTGGTCGTCTCTGTCTCTGTAGGTAAAAGCGTGTCATGTGTAGAAATGTGAAAGTGAGAATGTTGCTTCTGTGCCATTCCTGTGTGTGCTCTGGGCCAAACTTTCCTCGACTTTGAATACAAGGGATGAGTTCGGATGGTATGGTGTTGGGAGTAAAAATTTGCAATCCTTCAGCTAACAAATAGCTGCAAGCAAAGAGGAGGACTTCATGCAAACCAAACAAATCTGGGGCATTATCTTCACGCACTCTATAAATAATAATAATAATAATGATAATAATAATAATAATAATAATAAAAATAATGATAATAATAATAATAATAATAATAATGATAATAATAATAATGATAATAATAATAATAATAATTAAAAAGGGAAATTGACTCTCTGCTTCAAACTGTATAGCAGTAGAGTGAAGACAGAAACATGGAGTTTGGAATTTCCAAATGTGCTGTAGTTAGTCTTAAACGAGGGAAGAGAGGAGCCATGAAAGGCATCATTTTGCTAAATGGTAAATGATTAGGAGATCCTGATGCAGAAGGGTACAAGTACCTGAGGGTGCATTGCAATGAAATAAAAGAGAAAACGAAAGAGGTGTATATGAGGAGACTCAAACTGCTCCTAAAATCTAGACTCAATTGTAGGAACCTGTTCTCAGCCATTAATTCATGGACGGTTGCTGCAATTCGATACAGTGCAGCTTTTGTAGAATGGACACATATATAAATGAAGAAGCTGAATAGAGACACACTGAATTAGTGGTCAAGTATGGAGCATTTTACCCAAATTCTTACATGCTCAGGCTGTATATATGAAGAAAGAAAGGAGGAAGAGGACTGATTGGGTTTGAAGAATGTGTCGGGGGAGAGCTTACTTGCAGCAGTTGTGAAAGAGGAAGAGCTAGATAAAAATTCATTGGAAGATAAGCAGAAATACAAAGAAAGAATCGAAGCAGAAAAGTTGACTGAGTTGGTAAGAATGAAACTTAATGGTCAGTTAGAGTGAGATACTAAGACACAAAAATGTCAGGACATGTGGAATTTTCTGCCAAAATGTGAATTGAAAAGAGAAACAGAAAATCTTATATTTGCTGCTCAGGAACAGGCACTAAATACAAATGCAATAAATAAAAACATCTATGGGAAGATCTGTGCTGATAATTGCAGGTTGAGTGTTATATCTCTTGAAACAGTGTCACACATTGTTAGTGTGTGTTCTATACTTGCTCAAAAAGAATATAAACATTGCCATGACAAAGTTTTTACAAATCTGTACTGGAGTTTGTGCCAAAAGTTTGGAATCCAAGTGACGGACAAATAGTACCAACATCACCCAGAAGGGGTAGTGGAAAATGAGAACGTTAAGATTCTCTGGGATTTCATGATTCAGTGTGACTGAGAGATAACTCACAAAAAAAAACAGATATTGTAGTTGTGAAGAAAAAGACCAATGAATTCCAAATTATTGATGTGGCTTTCCCAAACGACATCAACTTAACAGGCAAGAAGAATGAGAAACCACGGAACTATCAGAAACTGAGGGTGGAGATTGCTTGATTGTGGAGTAAGAAAACTTCCATTGTGCCAATAATCATAGGTGCACTTGGCTTAATTCCTGATTATCTTATGAAAAAGCTGAACTTGGGAATCAGATACAGCATCACCGTACTCCAGAAGTTAGTTCTGTTTGACTCAGTAAACATTCTATGCCAGTAGCTTTCTATTTAATTGACTCTTTGACTATCCTCGGTAGCTTTAGTGTAAGAGCCCGCTCTTGAAGAAAAAAACGGTGTAAAACACCAAAACACTGTGAAGTTAATAGGATAATAATTATAATCAATCACAAGGAAACTGCAACAAAGGTGAAACAAACAGATGGAAGAACAACAAATGGGCCCAAAGAAACTGAAACTGCAAGAAATTTGTTAAACCCAAACAAAAATGGCATCAGCCACGATTGATACAACACAAAATAGGCAAAAGAAGATGGAAGGATCAAGAAGCGAAAGCACTAACTAGACTTCCACTGAATGAGTGTGAAGAGTATTGGGACTTTAGGGAGGCTTATGGCCACCCAAATTCCAGTGAAAACAAATGGTCACTGTCAGCGAGAATCAATAGCAAATGACTGTTGCGATAATATAAAGTCAATTGCAAAGGTTATCAAAAAATGTGGACAGTTCTTGAAATCTGCGGAGACTCATTGTCACCAGTTGTTGTCAGTGAGTGATTTTTGATTATGTTCTGTATGAGAACTCCTAGTGAGTAAAAATAATAATAATAGAAATAATAAGAAGACCAGTGGTCGCTGCCAATGAGAAATCAATGGTAAACGACTGTTATGATAATGAAAATTCATTTCCAAAGATTATCGAAGAGATGGAGAGTACTAAAAATCTGGGGAGACTTGTCGTCACTCAGAGTCCAGGGAATACCACAGGTGTTCTCAAAGAGAAATCTTTGATGATGGCCAGTGTTAAAACTCCTATTGAGTAAATAATAATAATAATGATACTACTACTACTACTACTACTACTAATAATAATAATAATAATAATAATAATAATAATACTAATAATAATAATAATGTGTTCACCCAGATTCCAGTTATTATCAGTGAGTAATCTCTGATGATATCCTATGTGAAAACTTCTAATAATAGTGTCCTAAACAATAGACAAGTATAATATTTTGCTCATGCAAGTTAAATTTTTTACGAATAAATTCAAGAGAATAAGATATGATAAAAGTTATAACATTTATAAATCATTAAAGAAATTATCTACGATAAATTAACAAACAGTAAAAATACATACTATTTGAAATGTTTATTAAGATTAAACAAGATTAAATCTCATAATTTAAGAGAAATACGTGGCTCCGAACAGGATAAAAAGATAAATATATATTATAAGATTTCAATTGGTTATATATATATATATATATATATATATATATATATATATATATATATATATATATATATATATATATATATATATAGAGAGAGATGTTGTTTTGTTTTGGTTTTAGCGATATGTTTGGAATGAATTCAATTATTTACAAAAGTGCATTTTTACCTAAATGCGAGTTGGGAATAATTTTCCCTTTTAACCAATTTGGTACCCCACATGGGGAGCGGTATATATATTATTTTAAAAATGTAATTATCCACTGACACGTGTTTCGTCGTCTACGACTTATCAGAGTGGCTGTATCTAGCGAGATTCGAAATCGGGACTCAACAGCTCATTACCGTTGGTTGGGTCCCGATTTCGAATCTCGCTAGATACAGCCACTCTGATAAGTCGTAGACGATGAAACACGTGTCAGTGGATAATTACATTTTAAAAATAATATATATATATATATATATATATATATATATATATATATATATATATATACTAGCAGAAGTATCCGTCGTTGATTGGGTTCAAAAACATCCTACAGAAAATGGACTGTGATTGATGAAAGTATGATAGGTTATGAAAAGGAGGGGGTTGTAAAGAGATAGGTTTTGTTACTCCAAAATTTTACTCTAAGCAAAATATGAAAGTAAAGATAATTTTCGCGAAAATATATTTTTTTATATCAACTTTGTTTCCATTCGTAGCCAAGAGTAACCAACAATGTTTCCTTACAAAGAGAAAATGTTATATATATATAATAATATAAATATACAAGAAATAAATGTTACCATAGCCAATAAAAGTTACTTTTATGGTAGAAAAGTTCATTGGTTTGTATTTTTAACTAGTTTGTAAAAAAATTTTTTTAATTCACGAACCGGTTTAAAAAAAAAATCAAAATGGCAGTGACTTTGAATTGGAGAGCCCCGTTTTCAATTTAAAGGATGGGCACCTGAGCATTATGTGTTAACAATTTAAGAGTTCCGTCAACGTAAGGAATATTTATAAGCATATTTTAATGTTTTCCATTATTTTGTGCTTGAGGAATATTCGATTATGACATGTGTAATTTATATAAAAATTTATTTAAGTAGTTATCGCCTCAAATTTCGTTTTAATTTCGGTTCGCTGAAATTATTTCAAGTAAAGAGCATTAAAAACTATTTCAAAACAAAAAAAAAACATGAACTGAACTTTTATTGACTATGGTAACATTTATTTCTTGTATATTTATTTTTTCGGGTAGTCATTTCTTGGCTTTTCTGCTAAACACTCTTACTAAATAATATCGACAAAATATCGAAAAACAAAGAAACAAAAACAGTTTTGAAAAATAATGAAGCTTTACTTACTTTAGTAAAATAATCTGAAACAGCAAAATGGGATATTAAAAAAGTAAACACGTATTTACTTTAGTTTTTTAAAGCAAAGAATCGATATAAATATGAATAAGAAGAAAATGGCGCCCTTTTCAAGCAGAACAGCTTTGTTTCAGTTTTACAGTATTGAACGGTGTAGTACTGCGCCGTCGGATTCAGGGTTGTACTATTGTAATGTAAAGAACACACAGAAAGGGTTGTAATCAACTGAATTCCTTCTAGTACACTGACAAAAAAAACTTATACAGATATATAAATAAAAATAAAAAGGTTATGTAAATGTTTTTAAAAAGACACGTAATCAGGCGAGCAGGATTTTTTCCTTCTTTTGACACGATAACAAATAACGTTCTTATTTTTTATTATTTATCTATTTTCGGAAGAGTGCCACGTGCAAATGGAGAAGGAAAAAAATAGAGTTATGCAAAATTTATGTCGAGAAGTGTCTAAAGTTCCGACTCTTTTTTTGTTTTGGCATTCACTTTAATAAGAACGTGAATTTATGAGGTGAATTTATTTGACACAATATGATTCAACTCCAAAAAATAAATAAAAGCTAACGTGAATTAAGATTAAAGTTAAGCTGTTATTGTGGACCCTCACCTTTTTTAAAAAATCTTGTTAAACTTTGTGACATATTTATGTTCTATGGAGGTCAGCTGCGAACGAAGACCCAATAAATTTATTATACTATATTTCTTCAAACTGAAACATAATTATCAAAATATACTTACGCAAATAGATACGAAAAGTCTTTATTAAAGTTTGTGCCATATTTCCTTGGAGTATATGCGCTAAAGCAGACCCCACAATTTTATTATACCATCCCTATTTTAGTTGAAACATACTTATCAAAGTATTCTTATGTACATCTATATCAAAAACCCTTGTAAACGTTTTTTTTTTTCATTTTTTATTTCCATAGTTTGGGGGCCAGGCACGAATGCAGACCCCACAATTTTTATGAACCACCGTTCTGCCAGATCAAACATACCCATTCCTGATCCTCAATACATCTTTTATCATTATATGTAATCAGTTTGTAAAATAGTCACACACACACACACACACACACACACGTTCAGCTTTATATTATATATATATATATATATATATATATATATATATATATATATATATATATATATAAAAGCAAATATGAGCTCATCTCTGGCTATGTATCCGATATAAATGTCAATATTTGTTTATTATAAATGGTAGAGATCTTTTGTTTAATGATATGATAATCTTTTAGCTCATTTATTGCTGGGGACTGTTTTTCTAACCAAATGTTTTACCTTTGTAAATGAGTATAAGAAAAAGTTTAACTTTACTATAACTGGGTAGAATGAGGGGGTTCATACCTTTCCCAAGTTTTGATTCCCATGCAAACATTGGGTAAGTTTGCTTTTAAAAATTATATTTTTTTATAATTGAGGTCATTGATACTTGTATTTTCTGAATTTTTTAGATGAGGATTAATTATTTGGATTCTTTGAACTACTATTCTCATCTTGTATTATATTTCCACAACGTTTAAGTCGATGTACCTTCCAACCTTTTTTAGACGTACCTTGTTGAACTTGGGAATCTTTCTATTGAACTTAGGAATCTTTCTATTGAACTTGGGAATCTTTTGTTGAACTTGGGAATCTTTCTATTGAACTTGGGAATCTTTCTATTGAACTTCGGAATCTTTCTATTGAACTTCGGAATCTTTCTATTGAACTTGGGAATCTTTCTATTGAACTTGGGAATCTTTCTATTGAACTTGGGAATCTTTCTATTGAACTTGGGAATCTTTCTATTGAACTTGGGAATCTTTCTATTGAACTTAGGAATCTTTCTATTGAACTTGGGAATCTTTCTATTGAACTTAGGAATCTTTCTATTGAACTTGGGAATCTTTCTATTGAACTTGGGAATCTTTCTATTGAACTTGGGAATCTTTCTATTGAACTTGGAAATCTTTCTATTGAACTTGGGAATCTTTCTATTGAACTTGGGAATCTTTCTATTGAACTTGGGAATCTTTCTATTGAACTTGGGAATCTTTCTATTGAACTTGGGAATCTTTCTATTGAACTTGGGAATCTTTCTATTGAACTTAGGAATCTTTCTATTGAACTTGGGAATCTTTTGTTGAACTTGGGAATCTTTCTATTGAACTTGGGAATCTTTTGTTGAACTTGGGAATCTTTCTATTGAACTTGGGAATCTTTTGTTGAACTTGGGAAACTTTTGTTGAACTTGGAAATCTTTTGTTGAACTTGGGAATCTTTCTATTGAACTTGGGAATCTTTCTATTGAACTTGGGAATCTTTCTATTGAACTTGGGAATCTTTCTATTGAACTTGGGAATCTTTCTATTGAACTTGGGAATCTTTTGTTGAACTTGGGAATCTTTTGTTGAACTTGGGAATCTTTTGTTGAACTTGGGAATCTTTCTATTGAACTTGGGAATCTTTCTATTGAACTTAGGAATCTTTCTATTGAACTTGGGAATCTTTCTATTGAACTTGGGAATCTTTCTATTGAACTTGGGAATCTTTCTATTGAACTTGGGAATCTTTCTATTGAACTTAGGAATCTTTCTATTGAACTTGGGAATCTTTCTATTGAACTTGGGAATCTTTCTATTGAACTTGGGAATCTTTCTATTGAACTTGGGAGTCTTTCTATTGAACTTAGGAATCTTTCTATTGAACTTGGGAATCTTTCTATTGAACTTGGGAATCTTTCTATTGAACTTGGGAATCTTTCTATTGAACTTAGGAATCTTTCTATTTAACTTGGGAATCTTTTGTTGAACTTGGGAATCTTTTGTTGAACTTGGGAATCTTTTGTTGAACTTGGAAATCTTTTGTTGAACTTGGGAATCTTTCTATTGAACTTGGGAATCTTTCTATTGAACTTAGGAATCTTTCTATTGAACTTAGGAATCTTTCTATTGAACTTAGGAATCTTTCTATTGAACTTGGGAATCTTTCTATTAAACTTGGGAATCTTTTGTTGAACTTAGGAATCTTTCTATTTAACTTGGGAATCTTTTGTTTAACTTAGGAATCTTTCTATTGAACTTGGGAATCTTTCTATTGAACTTGGGAATCTTTCTATTGAACTTCGGAATCTTTTGTTGAACTTGGAAATCTTTTGTTGAACTTGGGAATCTTTTGTTGAACTTGGGAATCTTTCTATTGAACTTAGGAATCTTTCTATTGAACTTAGGAATCTTTCTATTGAACTTGGGAATCTTTCTATTGAACTTGGGAATCTTTCTATTGAACTTAGGAATCTTTCTATTGAACTTGGGAATCTTTCTATTGAACTTGGGAATCTTTCTATTGAACTTAGGAATCTTTCTATTGAACTTGGGAATCTTTTGTTGAACTTGGGAATCTTTTGTTGAACTTGGGAATCTTTTGTTGAACTTGGGAATCTTTCTATTGAACTTGGGAATCTTTCTATTGAACTTAGGAATCTTTCTATTGAACTTGGGAATCTTTCTATTGAACTTGGGAATCTTTCTGTTGAACTTAGGAATCTTTCTATTGAACTTGGGAATCTTTCTATTGGACTTGGGAATCTTTCTATTGAACTTGGGAATCTTTCTATTGAACTTGGGAATCTTTCTATTGAACTTAGGAATCTTTCTATTGAACTTGGGAATCTTTCTGTTGAACTTGGGAATCTTTCTATTGAACTTGGGAATCTTTCTATTGAAC
The DNA here is from genome assembly GCF_053919585.1 of Euprymna scolopes. NCBI lineage: Eukaryota > Metazoa > Mollusca > Cephalopoda > Sepiida > Sepiolidae > Euprymna > Euprymna scolopes. Next base: position 148,110,220 of record NC_136484.1, on the reverse strand, counting down.
TTGGGAATCTTTCTATTGAACTTGGGAATCTTTCTATTGAACTTAGGAATCTTTCTATTGAACTTGGGAATCTTTTGTTGAACTTGGGAATCTTTCTATTGAACTTGGGAATCTTTTGTTGAACTTGGGAATCTTTTGTTGAACTTGGAAATCTTTTGTTGAACTTGGAAATCTTTTGTTGAACTTGGGAATCTTTTGTTTAACTTGGGAATCTTTCTATTGAACTTTGGAATCTTTCTATTGAACTTAGGAATCTTTCTATTGAACTTGGGAATCTTTCTATTGAACTTGGGAATCTTTCTATTGAACTTAGGAATCTTTCTATTGAACTTGGGAATCTTTCTATTGAACTTGGGAATCTTTCTATTGAACTTAGGAATCTTTCTATTGAACTTGGGAATCTTTTGTTGAACTTGGGAATCTTTTGTTGAACTTGGGAATCTTTTGTTGAACTTGGAAATCTTTTGTTGAACTTGGGAATCTTTTGTTGAACTTGGGAATCTTTCTATTGAACTTGGGAATCTTTCTATTGAACTTGGGAATCTTTCTATTGAACTTGGGAATCTTTCTATTGAACTTAGGAATCTTTCTATTGAACTTGGGAATCTTTCTATTGAACTTGGGAATCTTTCTATTGAACTTAGGAATCTTTCTATTGAACTTGGGAAACTTTTGTTGAACTTGGGAATCTTTTGTTGAACTTGGGAATCTTTTGTTGAACTTGGAAATCTTTTGTTGAACTTGGGAATCTTTTGTTGAACTTGGGAATCTTTTGTTGAACTTGGGAATCTTTTGTTGAACTTGGAAATCTTTTGTTGAACTTGGAAATCTTTTGTTGAACTTGGAAATCTTTTGTTGAACTTGGGAATCTTTTGTTGGACTTGGAAATCTTTCTGTTGAATTTGGGAATCTGCACAAAATTTTGAACCCTTTATCTAATACACGAGGATAGCATGCTTTCATTCCGTCGGCTATGATTGAGTAGAAGCCCTAAGTAATTCGCAATTGTGTTTTTGGGTGTAACCCGGACTGAAAATTGAATCTTCAACCACCAGAAGAGCGTAGCTTACAACTGAATTTTACAAAGTATTTTATCCCCTACACCATTGATCCTTGCGATAGAAGTATTCCCGAGTTTGACACGATACACCTTAAGGGGGTCGAAGTTTACATTGCCCGAAATTTTGTAAAAATAACACTCAAGATGAGAAGAGTAACCAGAAGAATCCAAATAATACTAAAAGATTAGTTTTTATAAATCAATTTTATTAAATTATTTCAGTTTTGAACATTCAAATTAAAATGGTAAAATAATCATCTTCAAACGATAGAACAAAAGTCACCATTTTTTTAAAAAGTCTGGTTAGTTTTAAAATAAAAATGTGCAAAATCTACATCCATACGGTTCTCAAAGTTTCTATTCTATACAACATCAAATCTTGATTTCACTGGAAAAATCTATCAACATTCTACATTAGCTCAATATGAAGCGATCAAAAGAATTAAATGATTATCAATTCATTAATATTGAGTTCAATACAATAAACTGACATCTTAAAGCGTTCTAAAGACTACATCAAAGACTAACAAATTAACTGGCAAGATCAGTCAACCAACACCAGTGTCCTGTGAGAGCATAATTGCTCGTATAGACCTTCTAATTGTTAAAAATGCTTTCAGATGAACAGGTCACATTGTAAGGATGAGCGACGAATCCTATCCTAATAAAGTATTTTGTTCTGAACTAAATGTGGGATCAAGGAGAGTTGGAAGACAGAAAAATGTGTATAATGATTATTTAAAGGAGGATCTGAAGAGGTGTGGAATTGATCATACAACATGGGAGGCAAGTGTATTTGGGAGAACAGAGTGAAGGAATAGAATACGGATTGGTCTGCAAAAGTTCGAAAGTGAATGCCGTCGTCACACTGAAGAGCTGAAAGCAGCAAGAATAGTGTACCGAAAAAACCATCCACGTGCATGAACAATAACGCATGTCTGCATTGTGGTGTGTGGCCCTTGCATCAGACTGTCTTCTCATATGAGAACCTGTTATTATGAAGCACCTGGAAACAGTCGATTGCCATGAATACAATAAACTAAATTGCAGAATTGGTGTTTAAAATGCATTACAAACGCGTCCAGGCAAAGAAAGAAAAAGAACATTTCTTGCTCTTCACCTGAAGGCAATTTCATATTCTTACATATCACTCTCTACCGGTTGTTTTTTTAAAGTGAGATCACGTGATTGCCGAAGATGAAATGCAAAAAAAAAAAAAGAAGTTTATTTTTTAATTTTATCTGATGTCGCTTTCGTGTTTAACTTGAAACTTGAATTAACATACATTTTCATGAACTTCAGGCTATTATCTTTTCTATCCAACGACGTTACAATAATATTGTCTGTTAGCGCCGGGCATCCATAGAATGGCAACATCTCACAAAATCTTACAAAGGTTTTAGAGCTAAACTTCCATTACTAAATATACTCTGAAACCACATTAATGAAGGTGCTTAAATAAGTATGTTTCAGTTTGAACAAAGATGTTACAATAATATCGTCAGGTTTATAGAATTGGTACCATGATTTTTCCTCTTTCTCAAACTGAATGGTCACCATTCTGATAATATGAACAAATTTCTATATATATATATCTGAGAGGATCACTTCCGGTTAAAGTAGTTATCATATACAATTGTAATGATTCAGATCAAATGAGAGTTTAATGTGAAAGGAGTTATTGTCACTTGTAAACCAATATTGTGGAGTTGTGCCAATTTGGCTGTTTGCCATTAATGATATTTTAGGTATACAATAATATTTTTTTGTTAATTTAAAGAGTAACACCATAAAATCAAACGGTGACTCGTGTGCTTAAAGTGTAATATTTTCAGAGATCAAACAACGAAAGAAATTCTGACCCTTGTGTCACATATTTCATCGTGGGAGAAAGATAGATATTTTTACTCAGATTCATCCCAAACAAAATACATTACAACTGAGTCATAAAAGACTACTGTGAATTAGGGACCATACTTACAGGAACATTCTGAATAGGGAGTTGAGCAGCAAGATGTTTGTTTACATTACATTCAGAGAAGCACAGTCGGAGAAGCAGAAAACAGGGAGAGATTTTCCAAATGTTAGCAGATTAAGAGATTACAACTATTAGAGTAGAAGGCTCTTCAGCATAGGGGAATCTCAACAGTGAAGGTGTGGGATTTTGCTGCTTGCCAGGTTAGTTGAAAGTATCTTCGTTGATGAGGGTCACCAGTTCTATGAGTTCATCAGAGCACATTCAATTAAAGTTCTTGTAAATCAAGGACAGGAATGCAACATTGAGGTGATATAGAACACATATTGAAACTATTTGATTCAACATTTACATTTATTTTTAAATTATCCAAAGTTTAGATTAATACTCGAGCACAATACGTTATAGAAAGAAGTAAAAATAAAAATTATGAAAAACCACAATACTCAACAAAACATCTTTATGAAAGGTACTGTCATATAATGTTTGAGGAGGCCCACTAGTATATAATTTGGTTATTTGAAAATAGCAATAAATGGGGATTCAGTCAGAGTCAGATTGGTGACACCGAGATTAGCTCTACTTGAATATGGCAATTGATGGAAACGGATGTGGCATTACATGGGTCAAAGAGAAAATGAGTGAGAGAAGTCGTAAGTTAGGTTGAAACACATACTTGTGAACATTTTATTTTAAAATGCTCTAAAATATGACTAAATAATGATTATCAATTTCCCTCTGTGTTCCCCTACTCATGTTAAGTGATTTGGAACAACGATCCAGCAGAATAAATATGCTCTGTCTTCCAAAAAAATTTTCTTGACTTAGTCTTCTTTCAAGATATGAAAGAACTTAGCTATAAATAAAGTTTCCTAAGTCTGGTTAGATCAGAAACTTGATGCACAAAACAAAATTTGATCATTAACTTCCATGTATGACACAAGGTGGAAACGAAATAATAGAAAATCATAATAGACTGGAAATAACACTGAAGAAAAGGAATCCCATAATTTAGTAGGAAGTGGCCTCATAACTCTCGCTTGCATTATTTTGTATTTTGGTACACAGTCACAAATCTGCACAGACGCGACAGGAACCCTATCTTAACATTGTTGTTGTGCCTTCACATGACAGAGGCCAACTCCGGTGGGGGTTCCTGTGACTGAGCACCCCTATTCAGGGAGGGCACTGCTCACCTAATATCTTGGGAAAGTGCTAGAAGAGGTGCACTAAAAATTGTCTGCCATACTATCACTGGTTAGTTTCCTGCAGCTAACAGTGGTTCATGTAAGCAGGAAGAAAACAAAAATGTATCTCCAAAAAGGAGTGAAATTCAATTTATGCTGTTGCAATGTACGCACTGTTCTTGATAAAGCGTCATCCAACCGTCCAGAGCGCAGGACAGCACTTGTCACTACAGAGGTATGGAGACTTGATATAGATATTGCTGCCCTGTCTGAGACTCATCTCTCAGGAGATGATCAAATGACAGAGGTATCATCAGGCTACACTCTCTTCTGGATTGGTAAACTGGAGGGTATCTGTAGAAATGGTGGAGTCGGTTTTGCGATTAAAACATTCTTGGTTGATACTATTGAATTTCCTTCCAGTATCTGTGATCGCATCATGAAACTTTGTGTTTCTCTCCCACATAACAGATTCATCTCTATTCTTTCGGTCTATACACCAACTCTTCAAGCGAATGAACATGACATCTTGTCTTTCTATGAGTCTCTGCGCTCTGTTGTTGCATCTACACCAATTAATGAAATACTTGTTATTCTTGGTGAAAGACTATGAGACCTGGAGTGCTCTTGGCCGCTATGGTATCGGTACCATGAATGCTAATGGCCTTAAGCTACTAGAGCTGTGTTTAGAATTTAATCTTGCTATCTGTAACACTCTTTTTCGCCGTAAACTGAAGCACAAAGCTACTTGGATACACCCCCGTTCAAAGCATGGTCACCTAATTGACTTCATCATAACTCAAAAACACAACCTTCGAGATGCATATACTGTTGGTGTCATGCGCAGTGCTGAATGTGACACAGATCACAAGTTGGTGAGAGGAAAGTTTAATTTACGAATCCGTAAGAAAGTTTGTCACAATAGTGTTAAGGCGCCGTATTGATATCGTCAAGTTAAAGTTGCCTGAAGTTCAAAAGAGTATGGCAGAAAAGCTCGATAATTTTGCATTTGATGGTACATTAGTGAATTTTAAGACTCAGGTTTATTCAGCTGGTGCTGAAGTTCTTGGCTTCAAGAGGGATAAGAACAAGGACTGGTTTGATGACAACAATCTGAAATTAATCAGTTGCTGATGAATAAACAGACAATTTATGAATCTTTACTTTGTGAAGATCATTCTAATCATACAACTAATTTGTGACAATACAAAGAGGTCAAGGCCACATTGCAACGTGAACTAAGAAAAATGAAAAACCAATGGTGGATGAATATAACGGAGCAGATCCAAAAGGCGTTTGACACAAAAAAATTTGAAGGAATTTTATGGACTCCTGCACCAAGTATTTGGTCCTCCTACCTCTTCAATATCTCCCATGATGTCGCAAGATGGTTCTGTTGTCATTAAGGATCCAGAAAATATCTTAAAAAGATGGCAGGAGCACTTTACTGATGTGTTTTACAATCTCTCAGCAGTAGATGCTGATGCAATTGATAGCCTACCACAATGTGATATCATATTTAGAATGGATCGTTTGCCTAATCTGGTTGAGATGCAGTTGGCTATCGCACAAATCAGCAGTGACAAGGCACCTGGTTTGGATGGTATTCCGGTGGAGCTTCTTAAGATTGGAGATGTGAATATTGCTAATGCTATCCTTGGTTTTATTGAGGAAATCTGGGAAGGTGCTCCTGTTCCACAGGATTGGATTGATGATGTCTTGGTGACCCTGTTTAAAGGAAAGGGACGGAAGAATGTTTGTGACCACTACCATGGGATTATTCTTTTGGAAGCTGTTGGGACAGTTCTCGCACGACTTCTATTAAACATATTACTGGAAGATGTTTGTCCTAATGCTATTCCAGAGTCACAAAGTGGCTTTAGGTCTGGCAGAGAAACTATGGATATGATTTTTTCAGCCCGGCAAGTCAAGGAGAAATGCATTGGACAACAGATACCACTGTATCAAGTGTTTGTGGATCTAACCAAAGCATTTGACACTGTTAACAGGGATGCTCTCTGGTTAATCTTAGAGAAAGTGGGGTATCCTCCAACCTTTGTTAGAATATTCAAGGAACTGCACAGAGACATGAAAAGGGATGGCTGTTTCGACACTGAAATCCACAGGCGAATTCAGAAGGCATCTCTAGCTTTTGAAAGGTTGGAGACGAGAGTGTGGTCTGATCGCTGCATCACAGAGAGGACTAAGATATGCGTTTACAAGACCTGTGTGCTAACCACACTGTTGTATTCATCGAAGGTATGGACATTGCATCAAAGGCACATTAAATGGCTTGAACGATTTCACCAAAAATGCTTGAGACGTATCTTAAACATCAAGTGGCAAGCATAAGTACCCGATACTGAAGTCCTTGTGAGAGCATGTTTCTCTAGTGTTGAGACCCTTGTAATCAGATCTTATATGTGTTGGGTGGGCCACTTGGTTCGAATGAAAGTTTGTAGGCTGCCAAAACAAATTTTTTACGGGCAGCTGGAAAATTGCAAGCGCCATCAACACAAGCTTAGGAAGAGGTTCAAGGACTCTACAAACAATAATTTGAAAGTCTTACAAATCGACATCGACACATGGGAAGAATTTACTCTGCAAAGGCCGAAGTGGCGAAAGCTTGTACGTGAAAGTTGTGATGCTCTAGAGAAAAGAAATCAGGCCCACAGCAATCTGAAGCGAGAGCTTCGCAAAAGTTTAATTGATGGTCTTAACCATGTCACACAGAGCTGGAAATGTGACACTTGTGAACAAGTGCTTTTGTCAAAATCTGGCTATGTCAACGACCTTAAGTCACACAAAACTCCTGTTCAGGTTAACTTTGCACCTGTTAGTTCGAACCAAACGATCTGTTTAGCATGCAGCAAAGTTTGCAAGTCTACTGCTGGTCTGAGAAGACATGTGATTGTTCATAGGAATACCCTTCAACCTCAGAGGAAGTCAACTCGATGGAAATTGCTCAATTTGTATGTCACATCTGCTTCAAGATGTGTAAATCTGCAGCGGGAGTACTGAGTCATCTGAGATAGCATGGACGACAAGATTGGGAGAACTCAATGTGACGGCGATCATCTAGAAAAATGCAGCAATCATCATGTATGTATGTATGTATGCCTTAAACTTTCAACAGAGTCGACGGATTTTCACGAGACTGGTATCGTTTTGAAGCTTGACTCTTCGGACGACAAATATAAAAAAATTGGCTGAAAACATTAATTCCTTCACCTTCACCTGGGAAGTTTTGAGGGGTCGGATTTTCAGACACCATTTCTGCAAGTCATCTTTTGGTTTTGATTGACTACATTAAGTTTGAATGGAGCATCGGAAAGACGTCAGATTTGCTTTCACTATTTTTTCCGCCTTCGCGTCACACGGATTCGAGCCTGCCTACCTACTACCACTTTTTTTTTTTTATTTAACACACTTCTCCAAACACCCGGGCAACGCCAGGCTTCCAGGCTAGTTAATAATAATAAAAAATAAGAGTATGAATAATTAGAACAGTTATATGAAAAGCAAATTTGTTGCTGCCAAATACAAACCAGATGTATCATAAAATGAAGAATCATTGAACACTTTTTATGAAAGAATCTTGAAATTATGAAAGGGGATGAAGTTCAAATGCAGATTCTAATTCAAGTATTAGATATATGAGTTCCCATCTGAATATTTCATTGCTTGATTGGATTTATTTCCTGATCTTCTTTTTTTTTTTTTTTTTTTTTCGCTGACAGTAATTGCTCTGTCCATTTGTCCCTGTGTTTTTAATGAACTATTTTGTTCTGGGTAGAAAAAATAATGTTTCATTCAGTTGCTGAGCTGCTTAATTTGTCTTTCACACAGAGGATTCTATTTTTGCATTCAGACTAAAACTCATTGTAATTGATCTGAACTGTTTGTATCAATCAATAATCTTTGAATTTCAACTAGAAAAAAAAAATGTAACAAAAGGAAACATATTTTCGTTAGTTTATGTAAATTCAGGAAGTTTTTGCTTGAATTTAAACTTGTAGTTTAAATTAAATGACTTGAAGATGAATGAAAATCTAACAAGTTTATTCCTTTTTTTCATTAAATTGCTTTAATTAATATCAATAATTATTGCAATATTTTAATAAGAAGGTATGATTGAAGAAAATTGGAAGGTTCTATTTATAGACACTGGCATAGGAAATAACCAATCAAATAGAGCCACGCTCTACTAGCGACCAATCAGAAACCGGAATCACTCAATAAAATATACTGGATATTTTAGAATTTCCACACATAATTTTTCGTGCTCTTTGTCTGCAAACTTTTACACTTCAAGACTTCTACAGATTAGCTACCCACTGAAAACTCTATTTTTCATCTCAGGACTTATACAGATTATCTACCATCAGAAACTCTTCTAAAATTAAACATGCTTTCAATTCAATAATAATAATAATAATAATAATAATAATAATTTGTAACTACCTCCCCCAAGTGGTAGTGGTGGTATTGGATGGTGCAACACTAAATAGTTATGAAGGGTCAAGGAAGATAGAAAGATGGAGGAGGGTGAGCATCAATCAGGTCTCCACTAGAGGAAAGCAGAGAACATTGGGACCTTGGGGAGACATTTTGCCCATATTACGACGCCTCATGCCTAGCAGCTCTGTTCCAAAACTCATAATGATCGGTTAATAAGTTTCGGAATAAATCTGGTACTTACAAAAATGTAAACATATGCATCTACTTAACTTTATATAAATAGATATAAGATATCACAGGCCAGCTTTCAAGGTAGATGCCTACCTCTGATCTCAAATTGTGCATGTCCAGGATAGATGTCAGTTTGACGACATCTGCTGCTGCCGAATGTGCATAAAGATCAGTGCAGTGTATGAGCAAGACATGCAGACACATATGCAATATCAGACAGATGTAATAAGAACAAATCTGACTATCTTAATAACAACTGCAACGTGTATGTTACGTGCCCATACTTTTATAACCACCCATGAGCAGTTACATTTTATCAGGAAGGGATTTGTTATCGATCGCGAACTATCTACTAAAAACAGCCTTATCTATGATGCCTTTCTTGGAAGGACAAAGAATTCAGTGTTGAATCCGTTTGTTACGTTTAGGGTGAATGCTATAAGAATAAACTGCTCAACCTACTGAGCATCATTAAATCATTTTTTTTTAAATTGTCAATCTGCATTCGAGTCCAGATATAAAATCGATATCAATTTAAAGTCACTGCATTGTGATAAGTGTTTATTGCAACAAAACATTGGGACTTACAGGTTCACTACACGGTGAACCTTGACTTTAAAACGGATGAAGTATAGGGAAAATAATTCTCTCTTTAAAAATATACACAAGAAACGATGATTACAATATTTTATTAAACAAATAATTGATTTTTTTTGTTAAAATTCAAAGTGCATTCGTCAATGTGTTCTTTGTTGTGTTTTATGCCCTGTTTTAGTTCCAAAAATGTTGCTAAGCGTGGCTTGTAAGAATGTCTTTAAAGTCTGCTTCATTGAATCTCCTTAAGGAATTTTGTGGTGATTGTAAACGACTTCAATGCTAATATGGAAAAGAGAGATGAAACTAGCTAACGCACAGTTGGTCTACCTACAGTTAGTGATGTTGTTGCTGTTCAGCATCATTCATTGATTTCATATGAATCAAATGATTATTGTTGGCATTCGTTTCCCTGATATCTTTCTAGTTAGATTTCTTCTGGCAAGACATTGGGTACTTACTCGAGGAGCCATGTAAAGGCTGTCAACATCCCTAAGTGAAAGTGTTTCTGTAGAACGAACTGTCTGTGTCATCAACCACTCAGCCATCATGACTATCCATTGGTCAACCATAGTCAATGGCGGCCCGAAGGTTCCATTTTTATCCACTACTATCTCAAGGTGTAGAGGATGGCTTCACTACATTCATAGAATTAGTCCACTTACCCTTGATCATCACTATAATCAGACCATGTAAGGAGTACTGTTGTCATATTTGGGCAGATGAATCTCTGTCCTATTTAAGGATTCTTGATAAGGTATAGAAACATATTTATAATTTTATCAACTTTCACCCTTGCTTCTTCTCTGCAAACTCTCTCTCTCTCTCTCTCTCTCTCTCTCTCTCTCTCTCTGTCACACACACACACACACACACACACACACACATGATGTTGTTAGTCTCAGTTTTTTCTATAAATACTATTCTGACGTATTCTTCAGAATCGCTTTTTATTTCCTACTTCCTTTGTTCCAGCACGTTTGACTCGTTGGTCTAGTGGTCTCCATCAATTTGCTGTTTTGATACTTCATTGTAATACAGTTTCCTATTTCAGTAGTTTTTTTCCCAAGAACTGCAAACTTGTGGAACTTTCTTCATTCTAACTGTTTTCCTCCCACTTACAGCCTTGGTTCCTTGTCTTTGTGATAATCATCTTTCGTTGCTGTTAGCTGTGTCTAAAGTGATTTCCATTAAGAAAATGAGTGAGAGATATAAAATACTATTTTTTAAGTCTCTAGTATGATTCAACAAAAGGATTGAACTCTGATCACACAGCTCATTAGCTAAATGGCAGAGTCCATAGTTAGGATTACTTAATCAAATTAACTGTTTGTCATTAAAATAATATCATTTTTTGTTTCACTATGAATGTTACATTCTGTGATTGTTTTTATTGTTTATTTTTTGCTGTGAAATTATTTATAATTATACATTGTAATAATTTCAGAGAACTTCTACTATTATAAACCAGCAGAACATTAGCAGACATGTTTACGAGAATAAAATTGGCAAGGACCCGGTGGTCCCGTGGTAAAACGCCAGACTACTTATCAAGCCGGTGTAGGATCGATCCTTGTCAATAAAAAGTCTAGCTATACTGATGAAGAGTAAACTCTTAAACATGCATGTATATAGATGACTTACTTTTATGCACGTAGTAATTATTCATTAATAATTAATATTTAAATATATATATATATATACTAGCATTTCAGCCCGGCGTTGCCCGGGTGTTTGGAGGTGTGTGCTAAACAAAAACGGTCATTTTTTTAAAATTTGACCCCTATTATGACCCTTTAACATTTATTGTTTTGGGTTCAAATCGAGTTATTAAGTTATTAAGGAACCTATATCTAAAATTTCAAGTGTTTAGACCCCAAATTGTCGGAGGGGTTTGGTAAATTTCTCAAAGGTCAAGTCGTTTAATTTTGACCTCTTTACAGCCAAATTTTTGGCCGAAAACCGATCACATCGATTTTCCCAAATCTGTATATCAAATTTCGAGTCTGTGCATTGAAAATTGACAAAGTTATTGCGAAGGAAAATGTACACAGACACACAGACACGTTCACTTTTATAGATATATAGATATACTAGCATTTCAGCCCGGCGTTGCCCGGGTGTTTGGAGGTATATGCTGAGCAAAAAAAAAAGGTCAATTTTTTAGGGAAATGTACACAGACACACAGACACACACACAAACACTTTCACTTATATATATATATATATATATATATATATATATATATATATATATATATATATATATATATATAACCTGATGTGAAAGTTGAGGAGAGACATTGCATGGGGATAAATCATGCCATAATTATGTGATCGTTGTGTAATGTGGGTGTTAAAGACAAGGTATGACTTCACATAAAAATCAGATATGGACAGCATATGGCGCTGTGTGCAGAACAGGAGACTTTGTTGGTATGGTCATGTTGAAAGAGAGAGAGTTCTTGGGTTAGTAGATGTAGAAGACTTCATGTGGCAAATTGACAGGCGAAGGCCAAATAAAACATGGAAGGATATGATAAGGATGGACTTCTCAGTCTTACAAGTGAGATAAATAAAGTCCTGGACTTATAGATTTGACGGCAATTTCTAAATGCCAGCATGTAAAAACGGACTTTACACAGATGATGATGATGATGATGATGATGATGATGATGATGATGATGATGATATTTTAAAATTTTATCAGTATAGAAAAACATGCGTCTTTTTTTTTTTTAATATAATCAACAATATTTTTATTCATCATCATGAAAAAATATGAACGTGATAGGAATCGATTGGACAAGAATAAAAAAAATATTGAATATCAAATATATTATTTGGATTATTTGAAGTTCTGTTCTAATCTTGAGTGTAATTCTCACAACGTTTTGTCAATGTAATATCCGACCTTCTGCAGATGCATCTCGAGCTTGGGAATATGTCTGATTGCTGTCATTTTTTTTATGGAAATCGCTCCAAACAAAACATGAGGCCACTAAGAGTTAAAAAGAAGAAATACTATTTCAAAGTTAAAAACTATGCAACGATAAATGTTAGATGGATAGATCCTGATGCAGAAAACAGCAATTGTTCTCACTTTGTTAGAAACACTACTCATGGCATGTGAGGACTAAAGGATAAAATAAGAGAAACGAATGTAACAATGCTGCCGAAAGTAAACCTAAGATTCACTTTGTACTCTTCTTGTCTACTGTTCTCACACTGTGCTCAGTGGAAGACAAAGACAAAAAAGGATCAGTTCTGAAAAAAAAACAGTCCAATAAATTAATTGAACGATGCTCTAAATAAGAATCTTTAATCTTGGATTTTAATTTTCTTTTGTAAATCACTAAAAATTGTAAGATTAATTTCTATCGCGGTTAAAAAGAAGAGAAATGTTAAGATAAACTTATGAAATGTTTCTAGTAAAAGATTGATTTGATCATTGTTTGCTGAACGTCGGCAAACTGATAAAAGACATATTAAATGATAGTACAATAGTATATGAAATAATAGTACATATAAAATAATAGTATATGAAATAATAGTATATGAAATAATAGTACATGTAAAATAATAGTATATGAAATAATAGTATATGAAATAATAGTATATGAAATAATAGTATATGAAATAATAGTACATATAAAATAATAGTATATGAAATAATAATACATATAAAATAATAGTATATGAAATAATAGTATATGAAATAATAGTATATGAAATAATAGTATTGGGATTAAACAACACGATAGGAAATGCTTGCAGCAAAATTAATAGTATTTTTGCAGCTTGATTAAAAGACCAGCAATTGAGAAAGTGTGAAGATTTAACGTCTGAACTCGACAGCTCCCTGGATGTCTGATTCAAAATGTAAAGATCCGTTAAGGACAGCGATCAGAATCAGAGAAAGAGGAAGGGTTTGATCATTTCATTCTACCGTTCCAAAAGTTATCTCACTCCTGATGCAATACTTTACATGTACAAGAACCAAATACGCCTTAAGATGAAGTACTGTTACCACATATGTGGATATGCTGCTCAGAGCACCCCTTCCAGTTTCAACAGAGCACATAACTGACTTTGAAATCTACTGGATGATGCTCTTGTCTCCTCCCTACTACCACTTTTTCATAGAAAAGACGTTGCTAGACTTTCTCTATTCTATCGCTATTTTCATGCAAGGTACTCGACTGAGCTTCAATCTATGGTGTTGAATCTATGGTCCTCCTTCTGTAAAACATTCACATCAAAAGCTCGTCTAGTTACAACCAATGTCAATAGTTTTCCTTCTCTCTCTTTCTTTTTCTCTCACTCTCTTTCTACCTACCTAAAACTAAATGAAACTTCCATGAGCAAAGTTTCTTCCTAGAAATGCCGTCTGTAGAACACAATATCATGGGAATGCTTATCAGCTAATCACCAAATAGTCAATTTCAAGTCCAATCCAACAAATTCTTGTTTGAATCGCATCCTTAATAAATCAAGTTCTGTTCAATCACCACCATCAAAATCAACTATAACAGTGTTGTCTTACTGTCCACATGATGGTCATTTAACTCTGATGTTAAATGGGCTGGTAAACAGCAAAACAAAATAAACCAAATACGCAAAAGTCCAGCTAGAATTCGTCACTGACAACTTTCTCTCTCAACTTCCAGCACGTCTCTTCCCACTGCCTCTGCCAGCAGACATTTTATCAGAAAGCTGACCCCATTCCATTTGCATACATGTGCAGTGGAAGATGAGATCTCATGAGATTCCACGAGACTACACCTTATAAATCCATGGCTGCCATCTCTAATTTCTCTTTCCTTCAGATCCCATCGGAAGGTAAATTGTATGACCGCATGACACACACACACACGGAGGCGCTTTCCTCTTTGATTATTACATTCAACTCTACACTCCACCCTGGTCTCCAGCCACACATTTGGCATGGTGGACGCGGTCATTTGTTGAGGGCACTCCTACAAAGAGGGATTAGCTGGACTAGTTCATCTTCATTGGAGCTCTCAGAAGATGTGTCGGAACCATTAGTATCACCGTTAGGGTGTACAGTCATACCATCAGGCTGGACTTCTTCATCTTCGTCGGAGCTCTCAGAAGGGGTGCTGGAACTATCACCATAAGTGTTGGGGTTCAAAGTTGTATCATCGCGGGAAATAGGATGGATCCACAGGTTATCGTTGGATGATTCACCATCACTGCTACTCGCCAACTGGTTCGTATTCAGGACAGGCCGGATATCCTTCACATGGCGTGGAATACCATTGACTAGCACGGCTTGCTCACTGATGATGCCAGTGATTCGCTCTCTTTGAAAGCTACTGGTGCATCGATTATTGCGAGGCTTCACCCAAACAGTGTCCCCTAACCTATATGGCCCTCGGGTTTCCTGTCGATTAGGCAGACAGGCGTCAATGTCCTTCATGTGCACTCAATAGCAATGGATCGTATTGGTGCACTTGCAGCAGTCATGCCAACTTTGGAGTTGCATTATATCTATAGACCGCCTCTGTGATCATGCATTGTTTTCTTGCTGCGATTCTCTTCATGCTTCAATGGCACCGCTCTGCTATGCCATTGCCACTTGGTACATATGCACATCTGTGCTTGAGCTGGATCCCCACTCATGTATGAAACGTCTGAACTCCTCACTGCAGAAGGCCGTCTGTCTGTGAGGATCCCCCTTTCATAAAATATGGACTCCAATTCACGGATTACACTAGAGGTATCCTGTCTTATTAACGGGCGCCAGATAGCAAACCTTGTCTGTCCACAATCGATCAGGGTGAGGAAGTGCTGGCTGCCATAGTGGGTTATGTCCATACCCAGTCGGCTCCAAGTCATGCTTATTCCCAGCTGATCTTTCCACCATTTGGCCGGGGCGGGGTCGATTGATTGGCATGTTTGACATTCCCTGACTACCGCTTTCACTGCACTTTTGGACACCGATGGATTGGGCAACTGCACAAAATATCATGTTCGTCTCACTGCGGAGTGTCCACTGAGGTGGTGTATCTCCCTGATTTCATCCACCACCTCAATAGAGGCGGCACATAATGGTACTGGCTCAGCTTTCTTCTTCATGGTGTCATACCTTCTCTGTGGCACACGAGTGAGCCTATCAGCAAGGTTGCAATTTGAAGTGACCAGTACCGCATCCACAGACAGGTTGTACTCTGTTACCTGCTTTTTTACGGTCTCCAACCTCCGTCTAATCAACATCTCGCTAGCTGCCTTTGTGCGCACCCTAGTCTTGCCTGTCAGTGTGTCTGATATCCAGTGGTAAACACATAGTGAATCTGTCTGTATGCGTAATTTCCTGACTTTCCACTGGAGTGCCAGGTTGATAACTTTTATCACCGGATCGAGCTCTGCCAGGTTGATATGAGCAGCGTCACTCGTCAGTCGCAACCAGCAAGCGTCCTCAACCGCAGTACAATTCTTCTCCAACAGCACATCAATTGCCAGAGAGCTTACATCCACCCACACATTCAGTTTGTCTCCCTGCACGCACCAGTCTCCTTTGGCCGGGTCATCCTGTTTTACCCTTGCGATGGTCTCCTTCACCATGCAAACCAACAGATCGTCGGCTGTTTCATCATCCCAGCCTTTGGTGACTGAGCTTGCCAACCTTTTTATGATGCCTGTTGCCACGCGAGTCCATCCACACACTGGTAGGTGCCCCACAAGTTTTCCACACAGGGAGAATACTTCTC
Source organism: Euprymna scolopes (assembly GCF_053919585.1). Taxonomy (NCBI): domain Eukaryota; kingdom Metazoa; phylum Mollusca; class Cephalopoda; order Sepiida; family Sepiolidae; genus Euprymna; species Euprymna scolopes. The sequence continues at coordinate 148,093,978 of NC_136484.1, read as the reverse complement.
GCCTCGTGAAGACATTGCAGTTTTGCACCTCCATTTCAAAGTTTCTTGCTCCTGTCGAACATTCAGGCTCAAGACATGAACGCCATTCACCAAACGTTCCGTATCCTTGCACGTCAAACCAAACTCAGCCAGTTTGGCCCTCACACGTGACGATGACACAATGTCTTCATTCACATATATGTCATCAAGGTACGCCGATGTCCCATCTTTTATTGTCTCTTCCTGTGACAACACAGTGTTAATAATGGTCTTCATTATTTGGGGTGCCACATTCAGCCCAAAGCCTAGTCTGGTAAGGCAGTACCTCCTGCCAGCAAACACTACCGTCTGAAATGTCCATATTGTTTTACTGATTCGGACCTGCAGGTATGCTTTTCTTAGATCCAGCAGGGACACATTGGAACCTTGCTGGTGCCACTCTCGTAACTTGCTGGCACAAACGTTAGCATCTGCTGTGAATGCATCAACATGCGCATTCAGTTCACGATAGTCCATAACTGGCCTCACCTTTGCTTTGTTGTGCTGAGCGACCGCCATCAACGGGATCAGGCCTTTGGGAGGTCCAAGTTTCTCATAGGAGTAGGGAATCAACCAGCCATCCTTGATCCAATCACGAAGTTCCTCTTCATATGCAGGCCTCATTTGGTCGGGCACATCGTACTCTGTTACTTCATTTCGCAGTTTGGCTGGTTCCTGGTTTTCTGACCACTTCCACGCAGCTGTCCAAGCCTTCTGCTGCTGGTCAAAATCGGCAATAAAGTCTGGCTGATCAATCTTCAAAGCAGCACACACTGGAACCTTCTCCTGAAACTGTATCGCCCACGTTTGTGTTATGTGAGCACCACCTAGGACTCTGATGGCATCATAGCCTAAGAGCAGGTTAAAGCTGAGCGGTTTCTCGAGTACTACCAGCGCTTTGATGTTAGCTGAATTTCCAGTTCTAGGGCGAATGTTCTCAGTGCCCACCCCGCAACATGTCCATGTCGCTCCACTGAGAGTGGTTAATCTATTAGTCTTCTTCTTCCAATTTGCATGCCAAGGCCCGCTCAGGCAGCCCACCAAACAACACCGTCAATTTCGTCAGCTCGGCCAAATAAACGTTGGCAGTTTCACCGGGATGCAAGGTTCTTGCCTCAAATTGCTCCCAAGCAGTGGCAGGGTCGATAGCGAACACCTTGTATAATGCCGCCTTGATCCTTTCATAATCTTGTTTTTCCTCAGGACTAAGCTGTTGATATACTGCAAAAGCCCCGCCGGACAAACGTAGAGGAACCATATGTTCAATGTTTTCACGCTAGATAACAGGCAATGTAGTTCCACCTTCTCCACCCAGTCAAGTACCGGGGTGGAGCCGTCGAATCCCGGTATTAATTTAAGGTCGAATTTGTCCCCCATTAAGCCAAAGTAGCTTGATGGGCTGGTAAACAGCAAAACAAAATAAACCAAATACAATACGCAAAAGTCCAGCTAGAATTCGTCACTGACAACTTCCTCTCTCAACTTACAGCACGTCTCTCCCCACTGCCTCTGCCAACAGACATTTTATCAGAAAACTGACCCCATTCCATTTGCATATATGTGCAGTGGAAGATGAGATCTCATGAGATTCCACGAGACTACACCTTATAAATCCATGGCTGCCATCTCTAATTTCTCTTTCCTTCAGATCCCATCGGAAGGTAAGTTGTATGACCGCACGACACACACACACACACGGAGGCGCTTTCCTCTTTGATTATTACATTCAACTCTACAAACTCTTATCCTCAAGAGGCCTTTGGTGACATTTTATAACAAAGAGAGAGAAAGAAAGAGAAAGACAGAAAAAAAAGGTGGTTCGAAGTGAATGCAGACTATAACTCATCATCAATGTGGTCGAGATACTATAGAATCTGAAAGAAATGGCAATGGCAGACATTACTGGAAATGTGCACCTGCCACAACCTCTAATAACTTCTTTAAAGTTCAACTTGATCCGGTAATAATTGAAACATGTTCTCAACAATGAACTACACATAAATCACAATATAAACTGTAATAATGCTGTAATAAAATATTATTCACTGTGTTTTCCTATATGAATTTTTAATGCAAAGCCTATAAATAGTGAACACGCTATTCACTAGTCTTGAACTTGCTTTGAACATTAGTAATAATATTTGTCTGTTGATTCATCTATTGAAATAAAAATGGGTTTAAAATGTTCAAGATTAGTCAAGAATTCAAAGGTTGAGTTGGCAATGAAACCTCGGTATCCAACCTCAATAGGAAATACATTGTTTATACAATCGAATAAGATTTTGTGTATCAGATGGTCAACCTAAATATCACGTGGTCTGAAATGCAAATTGAGAATTGCACTAACTCTGTCTACTTTGGCATAATTCTGAACTGTATCCTCTGATTCAAGGAACATATAAAGAAGACAAAAATGAAAGTCAACTGCCGCAACATCATCCTAAGGAAACTGATTAACTTCAGGTGGGAAGATACAGCACATATATTAAGATGTACTTCTTAGGTCCTGTGCTAACCCACTGTGGAGTATGTTTGTCCTCGTTTGAAGAGATCAATGTATGTCAAAAACTGCACTCAGCATTTAACAATATCTGCAGTTTGATCAATGGCTGCTTGAAACCTACTAACCTGAACAACCTGCACCTCCTCATTGGAATTACTTCTTCAGATATGAGATGAGAAGTTGCCAATTACGTAGAGATAAAAAAAAAAGCTGCCAGTAATGAATAGCATCTCCTTTATGGATATGAACCAATGGTTCAAGGGTTGAAATCAAGAAGTTTTCTTAGTCATTTCGAGCCACTAACAACATCTCAGGAAGAGACCGACCTACAGCTATGGATCAGACAGCTAGAGAATGGTTCTCCTCCTACTGAAATTGCAATTTCCCCTTCTGAGACACTCCCTCCAGATCCAGGAGCACAATGGTTCCAGTGGAAAGCACAACAAGTTGCTATGACTAGATGAGACTACAAAACTGACCCAACCATCTGTGAACGTAGAGAAGGTTCGTTCAATGCAAGATTGCCTTATCTGCCGGCTATTACCCAACCGGTGTAGCTTGAAAGATCTTGCAGAATACAACAATGATCGAAAAGAATTGGGCAAAAAAGTGGGAAATTGTTGTATAACAGCATGCTTCAAAGATATGGAATGAAGAAGACCTTCCAGTCAGTCACTAAGATATTCATTATTCTTGTGGGGACTCCCCCATGCACAAGATATGAATTCTGATTCTTGGGGTTGTCAGTATACTTTTGTAGTTCACCATCTTAGTGGTACTTACTTGCTGTCCGTGTTTTCCTTAGTGAACCTTTGTTAGGCTTAAGAGGAGGTAGTTTTACATTTATTACTTGAGATTAAAGAAGTTTCATCTGCAATTTTCGGTCATTTTGAGTTACGGGCGAGAGCATGTTCTACTGACAATGCTCCATATGACCATTGAAGTTTCATATAGAAATTTTATTTAAATCATGAGAAAGGCTGCTGTAAATTAGGAACCATGCCTACGGGGACTCCTATTAGGGAGTTGAGCAGCAAGATATTTGCTCAGATTACACTTAAACTTCTGCATTCAGTACAGTCAAAGAACTGGGATGCATGAAGGAATTCTAAAGTCTAGTCATTTGAGGGAAGAAAGTTTCAGAATAGCAGACTCTCTGCCAACAGGCGTAGGATTTTACTGCTTGTTGGGTAAGTCAGGGATATCTATGTTGGAGGAGCATCATTACTTCAAGTTAGTCAGGACAAATTTCATTAAATTACTTGTAAAATAAGCACAGGGATGAACTATTGTGATAATGGACAGAGGTTGGAGCTGGGTTGACAATACACAACCTATTAGGTTGAGGACTCGTTTTTTGGACGTTGTCAAAAGGAAAGAGACTAGAAGTTGATATGAAGAGTTGTATCTCGTTTGGGGAGTAAAACTGCCTGTAAATATGACATGTATACAAAACTTAAGCCCTACGCTGTGAATAGATTTGTAGATAGATCAGCTTTTGGACTCATATTCTGTAGTAATAAAATATAATACATTTTTTGTTCTTTGAACATCTCAATACAACATTGTGTTCCAAATATTTCTTTACATAATAAAGATCAATATATATGTGGCACAATGAGGAAGCCCCCCCCCTTTCGGGGTAGCTGGGGTGTTTGCATTAATAAACCTTATACCTAACTTCTAACCTTGTGACTTGTTCTGTACTTGTGAGGAAGTGAAAACGCGTCATGCAGGTGCTGTGTGATTTTGAAAATCTTAGAACATATCAACCAGGTTTGACTGACAAGTGTTTATAGAAATTCAACCAAGTCAAAACGATCCGAGGCTCGAGGTGCCTGGAAGGTCAACATTGCATGCAGGTAACTGAATTTGAAAACAACAAAACATATGCGTTAAAATGTATGCCTCTCTCTCTCTCTCTCTCTCTCTCTCTCTCTCTCTCTCTCTCTCTCTCTCTCTCGTTCTTTGTTTCTATCTTTCCCTCTTTCTCTATTTTACTCCCTTTCTCTCTCCTTCAATGAAGAAGAAGAAGAAGAAGAAGAGAGAAATTGAATTGTAATTCTATTTTTTTCTTAACAGTTGGATCCTGTGCACGAAAGACGCACATAGCAGTTTTGCCGCACGCATGGGTCAACGACTAAATATGCTCCTCCATTTTTAAATGTAAAATAAATTATATTCCTATATATAATAAAAACGTCAGAGTTTTTCCCCTCTGGCCCAAAATACAGTAGGTTTACAACAACAGATGCCGCATACAAATTTATCATGTCTACACTATTAGCCAATATCTTATGTAACGATAGAACAACATTTCTAACACATTCATTCGTTATAATAAAATAATAAAATCCTAGATTTAATCCTAGGAATAGCATCATCACAAACGCAATGATATACACTGGAAGTAGCTGTTATTTGTCCCTTTAAATAAAAAGTACTACTCCCGCTTCCAGTCGACACCGGAAGGTGTTCTGCATTTGGGTTATATGTAGAAAATCACCGTAATTTCCTGGCTCCTACACTTGCACACATACCATAACATTTCCTTCTCCCGATTCCCAAATTAATGATTTCTCCCTCCTCAAATTCAAGCAATTCTCATTGGCTGCGACTAAACTATTCGTCCATTCCAGAATGTCTATCCTAATAACGAACGCACAGCGATTAAAATACATGGCTTCCCTCTCATCGTCTTACAAATAATTACATTAGCAGATTCTGATGTAAACACTTTCTTGAATAAAGTAAACGAACATAATTTATATTTTTTCTATAAAAAAAGTATACAAATAAATAAATACTGTCATTACTAACACTTTACGATTAGAAGTAAACGTAAATCAACATGGTCTTACAATTAATTATATTAATCGACCTTGACGTAAATATTTGATAAAATATACTAAATGCTGTGAGGTACAAATCATCCCTATTTAAGAACTAAGTGGACTCAACTTGTTTCAGAGACTAAATTGAGACACACATACTATGTTTAATCACATGCCACGAACACGTTCCTCTCATACCACTTTAGTGGCTCCTGTATTCTGTATTAAATACATATTATATTTTATACACTTTACACGACTTGTGGTTTCTTTCATTTGTGACCCTTAGCACGGGTCTACAACACTAAACGAATATAATATAGTTTTTTTTTATATATATACTATTCATTGATAAGAAATACAATTTTTTTTCTCTAAAAGAACTACGAAAAACTAAACACTGTAAGACTTAAGACATGTTTTTTACTAGAAAAAAAAAGTTCAATGCCACTTATAATTTTTTCGAGATTAAATACTGTAACACGTAACAATTTGCGATTATCAATAAAATGTAAATCACGTGTTTTTTGTTGTTGTTTACTTTCTTACACAAACTTATATTAAACGAATTTGACATGAACAGTTGATTACATCAACTGCACGAACATAATATACTTTTTCTTTTTGGGGATTTATAACTACTACGAAAACCCACATTATCAACTATATTAATAAAACGATTTCGATTTTCCCTGGCTTCTACAGTTTCGATTTATAGCACTTCGTGAAGCGTATTTTTCAAAATTATGTATGCATTTCATCTTCCTTTAAATCTGATTTTATTTATTCCGAACAAACTGCTTCTCTCAAATACATAATCCCACAAAGAATGTATCAAATAGTTTAACCTTCTATGCATGAAGTCCTTTAACTCATCTCACATAACCAGATTACTTTCTTAACAGATATAATTTTACAGTACCGCTTATTATTTTGTTTCTGACCGCTGTCTCAAATTAATTAAGTTCTACCTTGCATCCTGATTTTATTGAAAATTAGCGGGGTACCCGGCGTTGCCCGGGTGTTTCAAGGTGTGCGTGGTTTTGGGTAAATCAAAACAAAAGAATAATAAAAAATTGTTGCTCGGATGTTTGCTTCGGGGGGGGGGGGGTAAAAAATGCAATTGGCCAAAAAAGAAAAGAAAAGAAGGAAAAAAAGGAGAAAAAAGAACAAAAAGAAGAAAAAAGAAGGAAAAAGAAGAGGAAAAAAGAAGAAAAAAGAAGAAGAAAAGAAAAAGAAGGAAAAAGGAAAAAAAGAAGAAAAAGACAAACAGAAAGGAAGATAGCGTCTGAAATGAAAATATGTTTATTTTATGCTAGTATCTAATGTATTTATTTGTCTTTTGTTTTGTTTATGCAAAACATTTATCCACATAAAGTAATTTATTTGTCTGCAATAATAGATTTTTTAACCATATAAATGTTAGGTGTAAGTACACCGTTTTTTTATTTGTTGTTGTTGTTGTTAATTAAACATGTGTGTATGCATCGCTGTCATAGTGGTTTTCTTCCAAATTCAATGTCGTATGCCTCAATTTACAGAGCGTTTTTTTTAATTGGGCTAATGAAACTTCGAGAAATTCAATGTGTAAAAATAAATAATGAAAAGAAGAAGTCACCTCTCCCCCGTAATATCACCTTAAAAAGTACAGTAAACATAACATAATAAAAAACATAATAAAAGGGATAAATAGGTGAGTAACCGGTTGAAAAATTGATTACCGGTGTCGCGTGATCCAAGCTTGGATGGAAATCACGGTAAATCGGAGGAAGAAAAAAGCAAAGAAAAGGAAGAAGTCCATATACTTGGAAATCGGCTGCATATAAAACTGTATTTACCTGAATGTTGGCTGGGAATTGTTAATCGACGAGGCTAGGTCGATAAAGAAATGAACGTGACATTAATACAGTTGGATACGCAATTAATAGTTTCAGACGGATAGATGTAAAATCTGGAATCCAATGTTAGTTTGTTTCGTGTTTTAGTGTATTTAATAAACGCGATTGTTTCTGCGTAAACTGTAGAATGCGGCGGAGAACGGATTTCTGTAAGAGAACTGAACTGTATTCACCTGAATATTGGCTGGGGAATTTCCAATTTCAAAAACGATTCTGAAAAAAAAAATGTTAAACTTTTCCATAGCTGGTACTAAAAGATGAAATGAGGAATATTTATTTTTAAGCTACCAGTACAAATAAAACCTAATAACAAATATATGATGTGGATTTATTTTAGCTGTGTAGGAAAAAAAAACAACCATAAAACATAACCTTTTGATTTCTATCCAGTCCTTCAGCATTGACAAATCTAACAAGAAGGTGCTAAAAGGTCTTAACTTTGGTTTTTAAGCTGCTGGTTATTTATTGGTTTAGGCTGCTCTCTGTTTACTGGTTTGTAAAACCAAGTTCTAAATATATAACAGGGGGATGGGTGAAGATAAAAAGCAATAAAAATTAATTTTACTGAAACCGTTTTGCCAGTTGAGTTTGTCTTGGAACTGACAAGACCCACAAATACAGACTAGAAGATTGAAATTTTGTCAGTCACCATAAAAATGTAAGTTATATTTTAATCTAAATGTAGAATTTAAGTAGATATTTTTACTATATAAAACTACTATTTATATTATTATTATTATTATTATTATTATTATTATTATTATTATTATTATTATTATTATTTATTTTAAAATAAGTTTTCAGTAAAATTCTCTCTCATAAACAAAAGTGGTATTCTACATTTTATTTTAAAAGATTACACATGAACACACTGAAAAACTTGACAAAGAAATATATCAATTCTTTTAGAATTTATTCACATGTAAATTTAATTTAAAATATTTCTTAGTTATTTAAGTATTTTCGGATAGTTAATAAAATAAATTTGGTATGTATGCAGAATATAAGCCGTGCTGAAATAATGTTATTTAGAAATTTATTTTTTTTTTAAATGAGGAGGAGATGACATTTTATAACTTTTCTTCTTCCACCTAACAATTAAATAAACAAAAATGTTGTAAATTAAACTTGATCTTATAAAAAAATATCATGGTCCGCATTCTGCATGAGCACCAATAAATTTGTTATCGGAAATAAATTCTGGGCATTTTTGAGAATTATTCATTTATTTTGCAAGATGTGGCTTAAATATTCCACTGGAATAAAAATCAAGCTACATTGCATCCATTCATCTGCTACTATAGAAATATAAGTGACCGTGAGCATATATTAATTTGTAATAATATCTGGAAAAAAAAATTGTTAATTGCTTTAAAAGTAAGAATGGTCATGGTATGGGAAATCAATTTTATGTTAAATTTAAATGCAAAACTCATCTCTCAATCTGCATGCTAAAATAATTGTTTTGGTTATGAAGGTCAGGTTATTATAATTTTTTATAAGTTTCCCATTAGTTTTTGATTCTGATGGTGATTAAAGCCTAAAGTTTTTCTCCAAAAGAAAACATGTATTTTTACAAAAAAAAAAGTTATAATGAAAATGTTTACGAAAATTCTAAAACTTTGAAATTTAGCTATATTTTTGATTTTTCGTATCTTTCTTCATAACTTTTTTTTCACGTGTGAAAATACATTTTTTTTTTATTTTGAAGATTATTTTAGACTTTAATCTTTCGAACACAATCAAAAACTACTCGGAGGCTTATAATGATAAGCCGGCTGTCATAACTGCACCCGCACCCCATCAGTTTTTAGCGGCGAGGACGCATTTTGTCAACTTTGCCGTTTGTTTTGTCTTTCCACGAAAGATAAGCGAACACAATAAAAATGCCAGAATTATATTCACTAAATTAACTATTAAAAACCCTGTTACATCCACATCGCATATACTTTTTATCTTTTGTTAATTTTATTAAATTTCATTATTCGTATTACCATCAGGACTTAAGGTTATTTTTACAGATCAAACCATGAAACGAACCATAACAAAGAAAAAGGAAAGTGGGGGTGAAGGACGAAAAAGGCGAAAGCGGGAAGCAGCAGAAGCTGAAAAGTCAAGTAAAGTCTTAATGCGTTTGTTCAAGAAGCCTGCACCTTCTGTTAGTACTGTTGAATCTGAAGATGGTTCAAAGGCACAATCTAATGGAGATCCTAAGTGGAGTGAGAAGGCTTGTCATGTTGGGAGCATGGAATCAGAAAACGACAAAGTACATAGATTTATGGAATCTGATGCACCAGAGTTCATTGCAGAACACGGTATTGGACTCTTAAATTTTAGTAAGGATAGTAGAAAACCTATTTTGTCAGATAAAATGAGAACAGAAATCACAAAGCTTGGTTCAAAATATTTTCAGAACAGTCATGGACCTTTTCTGCCTATAAATAATCGCACAATGAGTAGTAACTGGTTCAAGACGAAATTAGTAAATGGCGAGGAGGTGACTCGCTCTTGGCTAGTGTATTCGCCTTCCAAAAAGTCTGCATATTGCATCTGCTGCCTGCTTTATTCCCGATCAGAGCATCAATCCACATTGCAGCAGGAAGGTGGATTTAGTCAGTGGAAAGCACCTGAAAGGATGACGGTTCATGAAAATACTAAGAATCATCGAGAGTGTTTTACACTGTGGAAAGAACTGGAAAGAAATCTGACTGAAAAAAAAGGGATTCTTGACGTAGAACTCCAGTTACAAATTGAAAAAGAAAAGCAGAAATGGCGTGACATTCTCATGAGAATATTACACGGTATCAAATACTTGACAAAACAGAACCTTGCTTTGCGAGGACACAGGGAATCACTTCAGGCAGATGGTAACTCAAATGTGGGTAATTAATGAAATTTCTTGCCGTCTTTGATCCTGTGATGCGAGAGCACCTCGCTCTTATTGAAAGTCATCCTTACGCATTATCTTACATCTCCCCAGGTGTTCAGAATGAATTTATTTATATTATGGCATCTACCGTTCGCAAGAATTTACTAGACAGCATTAAAAAAGCTAAGTATTATGGTCTTCTATTCGACTCAACCCTGGACCAGGCACATCGTGAGCAAATTTCAGAAGTTGTAAGGTTTGTGGATATTGATTTTGAAAGGAAAACAGTTTGTGTTAGAGAGTCCTTTCTGGGTTTTCTCCATATACGTCAGAAGGATGCTGCAAGCTTCGTTGAAGTTATCATGCAACAACTGGAGAAAGACCAGATGAAGATAGAAAATTGTCGGTCACAATGTTATGACAATGCTGCTGTGATGGCGGGACACAGAAGTGGTGTGCAGCAAAGAATAAATGAAAAAAAACAAGCTGGCAGTGTTTGTAAATTGTGATAACCATTCACTTAACCTTGTAGGTGTTCAGGCAGCCAGGCAAGACACAGAAATGGTCTCGTTCTTTGGAGTTATTGACTCATTGTATAGCTTCTTTTCCCGTTCCAGACAGCGGTGGGAGAAATTAAAAGATGCTGTCCCACTGGTTTTAAAGGCTGAAGCAAAAAGCCGTTGGAGTTCTAGAACAGAAGCAGTGAAGCCTGTACAAATGTATCTTGACAAAATCGTTGATGTACTAGACAGCATGATAGAAGATGTCAGCCAAACAATTGATACCCAGAGTGACGCTAAACAACTAGTAAATCGCATACTAACATACGAGTTTCTAACATTGTTGGGGTTTTGGCACAAAATACTTACGCCAATAGATAGAGTGCAAAAACGATTGCAAGACAAGACAATGAATTTTCACAATGCTGCCCTAGACATAAAAGGCCTAAGAGATCATTTCAATGATGCAAGAGAAAATTTAGTTGATGAATGCTTTGAAGATGGCAAGAACCTTTGTGAAAAATGGGACGTTGAAATCAAAAGAAGGACAAGGGGAAAAACAAGAATGGCTGGTGAAAATACACGAGATGCCGGGTTATCAAGAACAGATGAAATGAAACGAGTCATGAAGGGAGCTCTAGACCGCCTGCACAAAGAGATGGATGATCGATTCTCCCGGTTATTTGACATCGATTCCAAATTTGGCTTTCTGTTGGATGTTCAAGGCCTTTGTTACGGTCCTGACTCATCTGACTGTGAACAATTAGAGTCTATGTGTGAAAATTTAGGAGCTGTGTACAGTTCAGACATAGATGGCAAGCAATTATATGAGGAGATTATTGATTACAAAATGTTGATATCAAGTCGTGCCAACTTAAAGTTATCGCGTCCTGAAGACCTTCTGACATTCATAGTTGAATATGGTGATGAGAGCGTATTTCCCAATCTTCGAATTGCTTTGCAAATAATGTTGACAATGGCAGTATCTATTGCAAGCTGCGAGCGAAGTTTCAGTAAACTGAAACTAATTCTTTTATGTCTCCGAGCCTCAATGAGTTAGGACAGATTGTGTGATCTAGCTTTGATGAGTATAGAAAGGGAAGAATTAGAGAAAACTAACTTTGATAAAATCATAGACGAATTTGCTTCCATAAAGGCACGAAAAGTGTTATTTTAGAATGTTATTATTGAAACAAAAAAGGCCGGATTTATTGAGGTTTATTGTGGTATGTTTGTTATCCTTCAATTTCTTCATAATAAAAATAAATGAAGTATGTTGTAGTCCTTTCTTTTTGGATAATTTAGAATTTTATTTCTTAAAGCAAGAATAACCATATAATTACTTTATTAAAACATTCATTTCATGGTTTATCTTTCGTTAAAATTGTGCCTGTATTATAATATTATGTAGGTTAGGTATATCTAAGGTATAAATTATTAAGAAGGGGCGCACATTCAAACTTTGCCATGGGCGCCATTTTACATAGGTACGCCACTGCGGGAGTGTTAATTGTTGAGGCTATGTCGAAAAAGAAAGGAACATGGCATAAATACAGTTGGGAATCCAATGGTAGTTGGTTTCGTTTGTTTGTTTGTTTATTTATTTATGTAATAAACGCGATGTTCTCTGTGTAAACTGTATTTTTAATGCGGAGGAGAACGGATTTCAGTAAGAGAGTGGTGTGATAGACTGCTATGAAATTAAGCAACATAAAATTGAACGTGGGCTAAGAATGTCTGATAAAAAAGTTAAAAAAAAAAAAAGAAAAAAGAAAAAGATGGCATCAGTAATCGTTCGGTTCGTTAACCCCCTCCCCATATAAATAAAATTTAAAATAAGAAAAGGAAGAAATGGCATAAGTAATCATTGGATTCGACGGAAAAATACCAATCCGTTTTTTAAAGCAACCACGAACTGAAACTGGTGCTTCCTCGTAGTGTCCCTTGTGGATGTATCCCCACCGGTGATAATCGAACGCGGTAGGAGTATGAATGTAATAGAAGGAAAAGATTTTTCCACTTTCATTGATTGTAATCGAATTTGGCCGTGGACTCTCAGCAGAAAAAATATAGGGATCTAAGTTTATCGAGTAAGTGGATAGGTGATAGGCCTATAACACACCAAAGGTAATGTGCTGCAGTACGTGCACATTACATTTGCATGAAATGTCTTGATTTTCAATCCTATTAAGGTCAAAATCGCAGGGGGAAAATGAGTTCATTTTATTCATATATATATATATATATATATATATATATATATATATATATATAAGAAAGAAGAATAGATAGAAGAAGAAGAAAGAAGATAGAAGAAGATAGATAGAAGATAGAAGAAGATAGAAGAGAAGAGAAGATAGAAGAAAGAAAAAATGAGTTCATTTTATTTATATAGAAGAGAAGATAGATAGACTAGATAGAAAAGAAGATAGATGGGATAGAAGAAGAGAAAGATAGATATAGAAGATAGATAGAAGAAAAGAAGAAAGAATAGAAGAAGAATAGATAGAAGAAGAAAGAGAAGAAGAAGATAGAATATAAGAAGAGAAGATATATCTATTATATAAAAGTTATTTTGTATCTGTATGTGTGACTTGCTTCCTTATAGGTTCCGAAACGGCTGAGCCTATCTTCTGTAAATTTCACACAAAGGTAATTTATATGTCTGGACTGTTTTAAATATGTTTTGTAGAGAAATTTATCGACAAGTATTGAAAAGCGAAAAAATTACGATCTTAAAAATAGTCTCTCTCTCATATAGATAAAACGAATAATTTTTACAGGAGAATATTTTACGTTACACCGGTCAAGGGAAATAATTAAATCTCAAAAAATCATTTCTTCTTTTATTTAGCATCTTTTTTATTAGCATCTGGAGATATAGCTCAGTGATAGAGCATTCGAATAATCTCCTGTTCAAGCCCAGGTGTGCCTCACCATTATATTATTAACGAGTTCAATTTGCGCTAAAAGAAGAGATACCATTTAAAATCTCCACAAATTATTTCTTCATTTGCATATTTTAAAACTAAACATTAATTAGAAGTGACTTTTCCAGGGCGTTCAGTGTCAAGCCCAAATATCAGCTGACGTGATATTGTAAACAAATACAGACAGAATTTGATGAACAGCATTATCATTATTATGTTTTTTATTATTTTATTATTTTTTTGTGAATTAGTCCACCAGGCAAATTATTCCTCATAATATTTAATAACCAACAGAGGATTGATTCGATAATAATTCATACGCAATCAGCATAAATTAAAATATCATGTTTAAGCATATCGTATGACTGGGCAATGTCGGGCGGCCAGTTAATATATGCATATATATATATATATATATATATATATATATATATATATATATATATATATATATATATATATTGGTGCGAACACTAGCAAAGCATAATTTTTCCCTTGTTATGTTAAAAGAATAGTTTGTCAAGAAATAATCTCCCCACTCTTTATCTGTGCCTAAACCTAAATGCAGATTCCATGAACAAAGCTTCTTTCTAAGAACTGCATGCCTGTGGAACTATCTTCCGTTTCCCTGCTTTCCAGCTGACTACAATATGGTTGTCTTCAAGTCCAACGTAAACAAATTCTTGATGAGCCGTTCCACTTAAGTTGACAAATTTACCGAATTTCCATTACTATCGATTGCTATATTGTCCAATTGACTACTATACACTCTTTAACCCTTATCCTCGAATGGCCTCTGGGCCTTGATAAGTGGTGATGCCTATGTAAAAAAAAATATATATATATATGCTTAATTCTGAACAAATTATGCTTTGTAAAATTTTGAAGTGAAATATCTCCTAACTATAAGAAAAAGTGCAGACAAAACTTTTGAATCACAACTGTGTCTTTAATGGATAATCTAATCACCTGTTTGCACTGTTGAATCACTACTTTATATTCTCTACAAGTTAATGCTGATAAACATGCTCTAATATTCATAAATGCCACTGATACTTCATCCTTATTCATATATAGATAGAAATTATTTACGCTTTGAAGTCGGTTCCAATTGATATATTATACTGCAACCAAATACATTAATTCAATGTGTGGTAATGCTTCATTAGCTTTTTCAGTGAAAATTTACTGTCTGTATTGTGATATCTGCTCTTCAAACATGCATAAACATTCAGTCATTTAGAATAGATGTAAACATTTAACTAAGAAAATAACCTGACACATTAAATGGTCACAATTTTATTGAACCTAGACCAGTAGAGCATGTAAGCCCAACCAAATCAATTATATTATCTATTTGGTAAATAACGATGAACTCTGAAAACATTTAAAACATGTTTATGAAGATCTGACCTATTTGGATCTGTTTTATCAAAGAATTTAATTAAAGATGGCTAACACTTAATATTGACACAATATATTTGATCCTTGTTTAAATATGATTACATTTATTCCAAGCGGATTGCTTCTCTCAAATACATATTTCCACAAAGAAGGTAGCAAATAGTTTAACTTTCTATCCATTGTCCTCTCACTAATGATATATATATATATATATATATATATATATATATATATATATATATATATATATATATATATCTTTATTCGATTGGCAAAATTTTAGAATAATTGTAAAGAAGTGAACCATAGCGGAAATTCAATCGACTAAAATAAGAAGGAAAACAAACGGGGTGAGGAAAAAGAAAAAAAAAATGGGGGAAGTTTTTCTTTTTCCTCACCCCGTTTTCCATCTTATTTTAGTCGACTGAATTTCCGCTATGGTTCATTACAATATATATATATATATATATATATATATATATATATATATATATATATATATATATATATATATATATATATATATATGTATATGCAATATTTATTATGACACTATATATACATATTTCAAAGTCGTACCATTGGTTTCCTTATGCCGAATCAACCGTAAGAGGTTGGAAAAAACAGGGTACCTTCAAGCAGAGGCTGTATGCACACAACTCCACTATCAAATACCCTCAAAAGAGATTTGACACATCTTTAGCCACCAAGATTTGGTCGCTTAAAGAATCTAACACTCCATATAAAATAAAATGGTCGATTATTGATGTAAAAAATCTTATGACCCAACCTCAAAGACCTGCTCACTTTGCACCACTGAAAAATATAGGATCCTTCAACCCATCCATAGCCTGTATGAACATTAAAAATGAGATTTTCAGACAATGTCCCCACAAAAGGAAATTCCTCCTTGTCAAATGGCCTAACAACAGCATAACTTAACCGATTCACACCCTAATTAACACACATACGCCTAAATACCGCATTCACCTCTCATTCTAAACTCCAAATCAACCCTCTTCTAAATCACATCTCAACCTTCCTCGCTACCTAACCTCCTTACCTTAACCATATTGCCCCCCCCCCTGATAATAAGGATAATCTCTTATGGAGCTACTTCCCCCCCCATCCCCCAGTCCTCGCAACCTTTCCATTTCTCTTACCAGACTACGTAATTTTATACCCTTTCTTAACCTTATTTTCAGTACCTTATACCTTAAAATCGATACATTCTCCCCCCTTCCCCTCCTAGTTTATTTATACGTACACTTTTGTTAATAATGTTGTTATAACTAGTGTTATTATGTTGATATTGATAATTATAATAACATTAATAATAATAGTTTAGTTACTTGATTTGATTTATTATGTATATATGTGTGTATGTGAGTGTGTGTGTGTGTATATGTACATGTGTAAGTGCGTGTATATATATATATATATATATATATATATATGAAAATTTGATATCTATATCATTAATTGCTAGATGAAAGATAATGTTTTTAAATTGCAACAAAATGTACATTACATAAAATAAATCCAAGGTAATTTTTTTATTCAATTTAAATTAAATTTTTATATCTTACTTTGTAAAATTTATAAACGTGCATTTTGAAAATAAATAAATTTCAAATTTAATCTTGTATCTTTATTTTTAAAGCCTATAGTAAAAACATTTTGTTTAACAATTTTCATGTCTTGGATGAAATGCTTTTATAACTTGTATCTTATCTTTTTAAAATTATATTTTAAAACTCTCCTTCTCTCTATTTCAATTTGTATTTCTCCTCACACCACAACTCATTTTTGTAACCCCCTCTTTGTATTATTACAGGTTTGAATATTCTCTCTGTTTCAGTTTGTATTTCTCCTCACACCACAACTCAATTTTTGCAACTCTCTCTTTGTAATACAGGTATGAATAATGAGAAAATCTGAATTTTTTTTAACAAAAACTTTAAAATAACTTTTTTTAGATTAAATTTTTTAAAACTTCTTTCAGAATAGAAAATCTTTAAAATTTAATAAGGAACATATTTCATATAGGTTTCATTAACAAGTATTTCGTACATAACGAGAAAAATAGAGATGAAAATTTCAAAAGGATTATATAACTGGTTACGGCCAATAGTAGTCCTCGCCAGCGAAAGTCTTTGTTATTGTTATTCTATTCTTATTATTATTATTTAAAATATTTTGTGTCCTGCTCTTTCACGCGAGGACTAATATATATATATATATATATATATATATATATATATATATATATATATATATATATATATATGAGTTAAATCACAGAGTAGATGATCAAGTGAATTATCTTAATAAATATTATAGTGAGATAATATTTTCTAGACGATCCTAGCTAAAAAATATAAAGCTCAATTTATGAAAATAGAGCAAAATATAAGTTTAATGATTAAAGTTAAATTCTGTAGATTAAAATATACAAAAAATAAATTCAAGTTATGAAGTTATTGTTTGAAACAAGGAATATATGAATTATTTTTAATATTAATTTATTATTATTATATTTATTTCTTTAATCCATGGATTTTCAATAATGGATCATGTCATCAAAGGAAATGAAATGCAATTAGCAAAATTGTCAACTATGAATAACCATATATTTTGCTCATCAGCACATATATTGAAAAACTTATTTAAAAGGAATTTAAAAATCATAGACGAAGAATATCATACAGTAGCTCCGTAACTAAGAAATGATGCAGCTTGGTTCTGGCATTAAATCTTTTAAAATTAAAAATGTGACCTGTGGTTCGAAACCTTTACATGACACCCTTATCATAATCTTGACACGCATGAGCAAGTAAAGCAGCAAAAGTGTAGAGAACAAAGTAGAGGCAGAAATATTACCTTGTTTGACACCATTGTCAACTAGGATTTCATCAGACAGTTTTTCGTTAAAGGATATTCGAGCTTTCATGTCCCTGTGCAGTTCCATAAATATTCTAACAAAGGTTGGAGAACACCCTACTCTAAAATCAACCCGAGATCATCCCTGTTGTAGGTTTCAAATGATTTGGTTAGCTCCACAAACATTTTATACAGTGGCATCTGTTGCTCAATATATTTCTCCTGGACTTGCCAGGCCGATAAAATCATATCCATAGTTCCTCTGCCAGATCTAAAGGCACTTTGTGACTCTGGAATAGCATTAGGCAAACATCTTTCAGTAGCCTGTTTAATAGAAATCGTGTAAGAACTTTCCCAGCAGCTTCCAACAGCGTGATGCCACGGTAGTGGTCAAAAATATTCTTCTGTCTCTTTCCTTTAAACAGGGTCACCAAGACACCATCAATCCAATCCTGTGGAACAGGCGCACCTGCCCAGATCTCCCCAACAAAAAAATATTTGTTCAAATTCCACAAAAATCAGGGAAATAAAGTACCTTATTATGCTCTTCCAGTGTTATACCAAATTTCACTTCTATGCGTTTCATAGCAATTTCAAAATTTAATAAATACTGACCTGCAATAACACGATACACGAGGTTTATATAGAGATGAACAATTTATGAGAGGAATTGATTGGTGCATGGCAAAATTATCTCTTACTTTTGGTTCATTGAAGACAAAATAATAACAGTACAAAAAATATTATGCAGAGTACAAAATCGACCTCAAAATCAAGTGGGGGTGATCTCTTACCCAAAAAACATTTTTTCACAGAAAAGCTGTTGCTAGTCCCTGTCTACTCTATCATTATTTGTATGGAAGGTTATCGGTTCACTTCCAGTCTTTGATTCCTCCTTGTAAAACATTCTTAACAAATATGCACCTTTCTACTGCATGGAAAAATTATTTTCTTTCTCCCCCCAAAATAACTAGGCTTGGAAGAAATTTTCATGGACAGAGGTTGGTTCTTTGCAACACATTATAACAGGACTGCTTCTCTGTTGATTACGACATCTTCAAATCTAATGTCAACGAATTCTTTTCATGTTCCATCCCATAAGTAATCAAACACATTTCCCATCATTGATCGAGAGGTGATGATGGCTCAGTGGTTAACAGACTGACAACCTAGTTGTGCCAAATTTGAATTTTGTTCATTATACAGAAACTTTCACTTAGTATGTTGGCAACCTTCATGTGGTTCCTCCTGTACGTATCTGATGTCTTTCTAGAAAGATTTCTAACTAGAAAGATATTGGGGAAACCAATGCAAACAATACATTATTTTGAGAAAAGCTTTGAATTGTAAAAGCTGGCAGGAGAAAAATAGAGCCTCCGGTATGTAGCCAATCCAAAAAATTCATGAGACAAATAGTGGAGTTCCTTCCTGTGTCAAGACGAAAAGTTATGTGCAGGAATTCTAAGAGGTTCAGCATATTTTATGAAGTGATTCTGGTTTCTGATTGGTTGGTATCATAACGTGTTTTTATCTGATTGGTCAGTCATTATCATCCTTGTCTATAAATAGAATTTTGCAAGTTTTTGTAATCATACCTTGTTAATTATTTTAATTATGAAAATGGGTCTACGCGCTGCTTCAGTTGCCTGGAGACTTGGATAGAAATTATTAGTTAAGAATCCGTTCTTGACAATCAATCCAACAGGAACTTGTCGTGATGTACGTATTTACTGCACCGGCCATTTGTAAACAACCTCATAGACTGTGTCTAGCAACAGACAACCGTCACTACTGCCATGTGCTAAAAATAGCAACAACCCTTTCCTTGTTTCTAACGGAAAAGAAAACACAAATTCAATCTGTTCTCTATGAAACAAAAATAAAAGACTAATTCCGAGCTGAAATGATTATAAATAACAACAACTAACACACAATACACTGTTGAATATTATTAATACTAGCTTAAATTAATTTAGTCATTCATTTGTGTATTGGGTGCGCTGCTGTTGAGTGAACAGTTTCTCATAAATGTCCAAATCAGACTCTTTGGCAGAGAAACAAAGAGGCTTCCCACAACTTCGACATGCCCAGTCAAAGCTTTCAGCAGCAGCAATTATTCAAACTTATCAGAGCTACCTTAGAAAGTTTTTTCACAACAAACAAGCAGCCCTTTTCAGAGTTAACTTCTGAAAGTTTTTCTACCTTCAATGCCTGCACTCTGAGACGCCTGCCTCTTTCTCCAGCTGCTTCCAGCAATCTTCGGCACCTCCTGCAAACTTCCACTAGCCCTCGGCGACTCTTGCCACACTCAGCAGCTTTCCAGTGCCGGTCGACGTCAGGCTACCCACCCCAGAGCCTGTCAATGTCTGCTTACTGATTCCAGGGCCAGTAGCCATTATGCTACCCTTTACAGTACCGGTCGACGTTAGGCTACAAACTCTAGAGCCTGTGAATATCCGGTTACCCATACCAGTTCTTACTGACATTCAGTTCAGTAGCCTGCTGATACCTACATTCCAGTGCCCACGTCGATCCAGCTCAGCAGCCCGCTGGCATTTACCTTCCTGTGCTCACCGACGTCCAGCTACCAATCTTGACACTCTATCTCGATGTTTTTGTCTTACAATCTGTTGTCTTTGGTCGTCAATAAAAGAGAACAGTTCATATCGTCCCTTTTAACTGAACACTGTGTGTTGGTCATTTCTTCTTTGTCTTTGTTTTTACCTTCCTTTATCTTGAATCTAATATTCTTAGTTGTACGATCGGTTGATTTTATCACCTTTCCCTCCGCTCTGCAACAAACTGACCCAGTACCTGTCGGACTGAGGTATGGCACCTGGGTATTAGAAGATCCACTCTCTGGGTTTTGCTACCTGGCTCTTGGGTGGAGTTAGTTTATTGCTTGTTGCCTGAGGCTCCTCTACTGGGGAATGCTGATGGGGATGCTCAGACCATTTTTGATAAGCCAAAGTATCCCTCTTTTAGGGGCGCTGGCTTGACATCTCCACCTTCTGACCTTGTGTCACAAGAGCTGAAGTGGGCGGCAAGTAAATTTCTACCATTTTTATTGTACCAAAAATAGTGTAATACATTATATAATTCATACGAGGTGAATGAATCCTTGGTGAATGTGAGTACGTCTATAGTTTTCTTCATCTTTAAGGAGACAATTGTTTCTGTCTCGTTAACCACAAGTGACTTTTGACTGTAAGGTGTCGTACCTCAATATAAACTGAAAGCTTTTACTTTTGTTTTTGAATTTTTAGATAAAGATTGATGATACGCATCATTTGGATTACTCGGACTACTGTTCTCATCTTGAGTGTTATTCACACAACGTTCTGGTCGATGTAACTTCCAACCTTCTTCAGGAATTTTCTCTCTCGTCTCAAGAATCTTTCTGTTATACTCGGGAATCTGCACAGAATTTTTTTGAATGGAACCGTTTATTTAATTCACAGAGGTAGCATACTCTTGTTCCGTCAGCCATGAATGGGTAGAAATCCTAAGCAATTCGCAATCGTATTTTAATGACCCCCCCTTCCCACTAAGGATTGAGCCTTCAACCTTCAGAATAATGTAACTTACATCTGAACTTTACCAAGAATTTATCCACTGGCCACTGGTCCTTGCGGAAAGAAAGATTCCAGAGTTCAACGGAAAGATTCCTGAGTTCAACAGAAAGATTCCCTTCAACAAGATACACCTAAAGGAGGTCGGAGGTTATATCGACCGAAATGTTGTGTGAATAACACTCAAGATGGAAAGAGTCGTTCAAATGATCTTTTTACTTTTGATGCAAAGTTCTTGTTTCGGATACAAATCAATTTTTGTTTCTCTCAACCCTAAACTTTTAAAATGATTGTCGTTCTACTTTTTCTTACGAATGAAATAATGATAAAAAAAACTGTTGGTGTTTCATCATTTTTCTAAGTTATTTTCGACTTGTTATCTTTGACGATATATTCTCGCTCAGAATGATTAGAGTCATTTGATTTATTTACTTAAAGCTCCAGAGAATAAAAGAAAATGTTTACTCCAGGCTAAGAATAATTTTAGAATTATCGTCACAAAGTCGACACACAAAAAAGAAAAAAAAAAGTTGACTATAACTCATAAATTTGTGCAAGATTGATAATCTCCTTTGAGATTTCAAAATATCGGACTCAACTCTAATTTTTTAAATATTTATGTTAGATGTTGTTTGGAAAGGGTGTTCTGGCAAACAATTTTGTTGCGATGTATTGAAAGAAGAAGCATGGATTCAATTTGTTATTTTACATCTTTTTATGTAAAAAAATGCTGTGTCGCAACTCGTAGCAAATAATAATAATAATAATAATAATAATAATAATAATAATAATAATAATAATAATAATAATGATTGGTAAAAGCCTCTGATTTCGGGTAACATGTAAGATCCAGTTATGGGCAAAAGAGAAGAAAATTGCGGCCACATTTCATTATTGTGGGTTTCGTGAAGTAATATAAAATCTTGTTACTCATATGAAAATTAGATGGTGTTGGCTTAGATAAAAAGTCTGTTTTCAGAGAAGGTGGATGAGTAGGGAGTCGTGAGTATAGTATGTGTACATACAGTCCTGAGAAGTTACCATTTTAACAACAAAATTGTTAGGTGAAATATAGTATTTATTTCTGTAACTAACACATTTTATTCAAACGTACAGGAGCAACGTGTTATGCTGAGCACTTCTTTAACACAAACCCTGTGACAGATTCATGATGAAATTGATCTGCAATAATAAATCAAAACAAACTGAATACATTCGAAAGATTTGCTAAAAGCTCCACATTTTTGCCAGGAATATTAGAAATTATCAAGCTTTTACATTGAAAGGTTGATCTATAAAAATTATAAAAGTATATGTACCAACATATATTTTCCCACATCTTTCTCTTTCTCTCTCTCTCTCTCTCTCTCTCTCTCTCTCTCTTTCTATCTCTCTCTCTCTCTATATATATATATATACATTACTTTTCATTTATTATTATTATTATTATTATCATTATTATTATTATTATTATTATTATTATGTCATCTTTAACGTCATTATCATCAACATCATGACACTTCGACAGCCTTATAATTACTAATAAGCTAAGTTTCTGCCACCCTTAAAACTTTATAATTCTCACTCTCTCACCTTTTTAGTAATGACGTCGAATTTAACACTTTATAGAAAGATCTGTCTGGTTCTGTCTAGACAATTTCCGGTCAGAGTAATACGAGCTTTCACGGGCTGATTTTTTTTCCTCTTAGTCTGATCTTAATTCTTTAAAATTTAGTCTGAAATCACTTTTTCTAATTAAGCCGGGATGACGGTTGATATGCTGCTTTTCTCTTCTTCTTTTTTTTTTTTTGCTTGATCCCATTTAACAGGATTGACTTCTCTTTGGGCTACTGCAATGTCCGGAAAAAAAACAATTTTCATTATTTCAGCTGTTTTGAAAGGTTTCTAATTTGATTAAGTTCATCGTCACCCTGGACTTAATTTTGGACTCTATTCTCTCTAAAGAACTATTTTCGCATTTTGGATCAACTTGAGAGAATTTTCATGCAAGCTTAAATATTATGCACGGTTTGTTTTTATACTTTTTTCATATCCAATATTTTTTCACCTCTTTTTTGGCAGTTTATAACTACAATAAATTGCGGTTTCACTTAATGCTATAACTATCAAATTCTAGCATTGCTCCAAAAATAATTTGCTGATTTATTTATGTCCTCTGATAAGAAAAATAACAAGAATAGCATTCTTTGAAACTCTGCGGAATAAGGACTTTGTAAATTGTTTTTGGAGTATTCAGTCGAACAATAAATTTGGATTCTAAAGTTCAACTTACAGTTTTAATTTTCTTTCTCATATATATATATATATATATATATATATATATATATATATATATATATATGTATATATATTATAATATACTAGTAGGCTGTCTAGCATTGCATGGTTGTAAAATACGCTTAAATATGATATTTTAATTCATGAAGAATTCGTTTTTATTAATATTATAGAGCCAATACTCTATTGGTGATTGTATTGTACCCAATACATAGTATTGCTCCCCAGGTGTAGACCAGTTGCAAAATAACATGTCCTCCATAGTATCAGACCTGACGGAATGGCAAATTGTCGGTATAGACCGCTTCATACTCTAAAAAAATCCAGCAAAAACCTAACAGTCAACCGTGGTTCTCTCCAGAATGTGTTGCTGCCATTGCACACAAAAATCACTATTTCCATTGCTTCCAACATAATAGATGTACTGAGACTAAAGCCGCCTTCAGGACTGTGATAAACCACTGTAAAAGAATAATAAAGAATGTGAAAGAGTCGTATCCTCAGGCTGTCATGTCCAAAGTAGCTGAGGAGCGGCTTGATTCGCACCAACTTTGGCAAATAATAAACAGGGTCCTGAATAGAAGTGTGTGCTCTATCCCAACCATCATCCATGGACTTGAAGTTATCTCGTCACCATCAGACAAAGTCAAACTCTTTTCCAAAAACTTTGCAGCTAATTCTAACCTATGCTATCAGCCACCTCCACCCCGTATTTCCTCCTGTGTCTGAAAACATGCTATGCGACTTACAAATATCTATGCGTGATGTTTCCAAGCTAATCAAAAACCTTGATTCCAGTAAAGCAACTGGTCCTGACGGCATTTCTATTATAAAGCTCAGAAAGCTTCAACCAGAACTAGTTCCTATACTTACAAAACTATTAACACGTTGTCTTAAGGAGAAATGCTTTCCAACACCGTGGAAAACCTCACCAGTATGTCCTGTATTTAAAAATTTAGGTGATCGCTCATCTCCCTCTGAATACAGAGCAATCAGTCTCTTGTGCGTCAAGAGTAAGTTGCTAGAATCTGTGTTAAATAGAGGAGTAGTCAACCACCCCAGCAAAAATATCTTCTTCAGTAACATGCACTATGGCTTTTATTCTGCTAGATCTACAGCAGATGTGTTAACAGTTATATCCCATAGGATTAGTGAATCTCAAAAGATTAGCAAATCTCTCAAGGCAGGCTTTCTTTCTAGGGCAATTGCTTTTGACATATCAAAGGCTTTTGATGCAGTATGGCATAGAGGTCTGCTATACAAAATCTCCATCTATAGTATAGCTGGAAATGTCTTATCCATTATTAAATCATTTCTCTGATAGAGTGGTTGATGGGCAGAAAATTCACAGTATTAATGCTGGAGTCCCTCAGGGGTCCATTCTGAGCCTAACTCTCTTCCTGATCTACATCAATGATTTCCCAAATTGCATCTTAAGATCATTTGTAGACATTTTTGCTGACGATACTACCATCGATGGCAACACTTCAAAGGCAGTAAACGACTAAGTTCTGTCTGATTCTCTCTGCTAGGATGTTGATCTTGAAGAGGTGGTTGGTTAATTTTAATGCATCTAAGATCAAGCTTCTATCTTTCCATAATCAACGCTCTGATCCCCATCTGCCATCAATTGGAATGAATGGCCCTCGTTTTGGGGAGGTTCCATGTTTTGACAAGTTTCTGAGTTTGACTGTTTTACCTTTACTCCTGATCTGAGATGGAACTTGTACATCAAATCTGTTTCCAGGGACGCTGGGAAAATGGTGAGATTGTTCTACCGCTCCAGTAGATATCTCATTGCTGATGCAATTCTCTACCTGTATAAGAGCCGAGTACGTCCAAGAATGGAGTACTGTTGCCACATCTGAGCAAGGGCTGCTAGAAGCAACTCATCCTGCCGTGACAGAGTTCAAAATAGACTTCATGGCATAGTGGGGGATGCCCTTTTCTCTTCCCTGCAACCTCTTTCTCACAGAAGAGCCTGTCTCTGCTTTATTGTTATTTCATGGCAAGTGCTCGTCTAAGCTCCAATCTATGGCCCCCCCCCCTGTCCTGACATTTATGAAAAACACTCGTTCAGCTGAAACCACTATCAATAATTTCCCTCACTCTTTATCTGTGCCTAAACCTAAACGTAGATTCCATGAACAAAGCTTCTTTCTTAGAACTGCACGCCTGTTGAACTCTGTACACTCATTAACCCTTATCCTCGAATGATATTTGGGCCTTGAAAAGTGGTGACTTAGTAGAGTGTTTTAAAATAATAATATGAAATCTGCATGCATTATAAGCCAATATTAACCGAATCTATCGTTTGAAAAAAAACAACAACAAATCTAAATTTATAAGCGATAAAAATCAACAGTAAATTCATCTAGTGTTCGTGGCCTAACGGTTAAGTTGCCGGACTGTGGAAACATGGTCTGAAGTTCGATCCCTAGAAACAGTTGAGCTACACTGATGAGAGTTAATTAACTCGAAACATGCGTGTACGTAGATTACTGTTTTAAAAATAATAATAATAATATATATATATATATATATATATATATATATATATATATATGACTTGGATGCCGTGAGTTAGAATCAAAACCAAAAAATATAGCTCTTCAGTCTTATTCGTTATTGTTCGAGCTAAACCCATACAAAAACTGCAAAAGTAACGTTGTTTAACCAATAAATGTATATTTGTGCATGCATATAAGAGCACTTTAAGTCGACTTATGCCTACCAAGTTCCTATGTTTTTCAATTTTGATCCCTAGCAGTTAATTTTACCAGTAAAAGACGAAATCGAATTTGTTCCATAAGTCAATCCAGATTCCCTACATATCAAGTTTCAAGTCTGTAGCCTAAAAATTGACAAAGGAGTTCGGCAGAGATCGTTCCTCAGACTGACACACAATGTCACACACACACACACACACACACACACACACACACACATATATATATATATATATATATATATATATATATATATATAAGTGTGTGTTTACATACATTATATATTTATGATACATTAATTATATAAGAATTGAATGAAGATCTTGATTCATTTTATTATTATTTCCTAGGTCTTATGTTATTCAATCTTCACATATTCATATGATTTATCAAAATTGAGTATTGTTTATCGTCCAAATATATATAATGTTTTTTCTTTATTGAAGTCTATTTTATCTTGTGAGTGTTACGTTAGGCATTACGTTGAATGTTTCCAATATGGATATCTGGATCTGAAACAAAACTGATATTGCTTATATAGTTATCCTCATAGACTTTACAGTTCCGATTAATATCATACTTTAACATCTGTCAGTTTCTTTTGCAAACGGGCAAATAAACGAACATTCGTTTTTATTTATATTGATATTCCCCTTTTATAGATGGCCAGCGTCTACACGGCCACCTGCATGCTTGCATCTTGTCAACTGCTTTAACTAAACTATCTATTTCCAAACATACTCTACCTCTAACTATAACATGCATTTTCTCAACCAGTTAGATTTTAATGTCTTTCAGGCCACGTCTTACTGTTAGCAGATTAAATTAAAGCCAACAATTGTAATAAAAAAAACAACTACTGGCTTTCATTTAATCTGTTTAGCTTTAATAGTCAAATTAAATGCGTTGTTTTCTCCCTGCTTCACCCAAAACATAATAAAATAAAACACTATTCTAAAGGGAAGTTATAAATAAAACATATCTTTTCTTCTTTGCGTTTCCAAATATTTAATTAATACGAAATATTTTTGTTTTAATTTCAATGAAAACTGTTTTTGTTAAACTCGCAAGGAAATAGACACAAATTAAATTAGGAAAAAAATTATTTACGGTTTTGTTTGAGACTTTTAAAACTTGAGAAAAGTTTTGTTTTCATTAACATTCCAATGAACATTTATTTGCTTTTTAGTTTTAATTAACAAACAATGAAGACATTTTTTTTTTGCATAGGCATAACCACTTATCAAGGCCCAGAGAACACTCGATGATAACGGTTAAGAGTGTACGGTAGTCAATTGGACAATATAGTAATCGTTAGTAATGGAAATTCGGTAAATTTGTTAACTTAAGTGGACGACTCATCAAGAACTTGTTTACATAGGACTTGAAGACAGCCATATTGTAGTCAGCTGGAAAGCAGGAAAACGGAAGACAATTCCACAGGCGTGCAGTGTAAGAAAGAAGCTTTGTTCATGGAATCTACGTTTATGTTTAGGCACAGATAAAGAGTGGGGGAAATTATTAATAGTGTTTTCAGCTAGACGAGTGTCTCTTGTGAAAGTTTGGCGAGGGGGTATCATAGACTGAAGCTCAGTCGAACACTTTCTATGCAAATAACGATAAAGCAGAGACAAACTCACAACATCTCTTCTGTGAGATAGATGTTGCAGGGAAGAGAAAAGGACATCTCCTATGAGGTCAGGAAGTTTATTTTGAACTCTATCAAGGCAGGACAAGTCCTTTCTAGCAGCTCCTGCCTAGATGTGGCAACAGTACTCAATCCTTGGACGTCCCTGGCTCTTATATAGATAGAGAATTGCATCAGCAGTGAGACTTAAAAGTTTGTGACATGTCAGCCAATGAAAGTTTGTGACACATAAGCCTATAAAAATTTGTAACACATCGGCCTATAAAATTTGTGACATGTCAGCCTATAAAAGTTGGTGACACATCAGCCTATAAAAGTTTTCTGATCAACTTTGAAGCACGATATGTAGCAATTCAACAATTTATTTTAACCAACTCTACTTAATAAAATAACAGTTGCATTTCAATCTAACTTGATACAATTGTTTAGAGTATGTTGTATGCTACATAAACGAATACCATGTAAGGTCAAAATAAATTTTAAAAACAGATAATCTATTCTATAAAGAGCAGCTGTCTTTTTTTTTTTTAATTTATCATTTGTTTTACTCCTCACATTTATCTCACACATTCCAACCAAGAAATCTCTTTAAGATTCTGACCATCCCTTTAAATGCAATTGTTTGTATCTCTCTTGCACTTGGTTCATTGGATATATTTGCCAGGTAGCTTTTGAAATATTTTTCATGTCCGGTTGTTTCTATAATTACTGGAATGATGAAAATCTTCCTAAGATTCCAATTTCTTTTCATCTCGAACATAAGAAATTGATATTTCGTTATCTTTTTTCCTTTCATCTCTGTTTAACCCAGTATCATTGAGGACACTAACTTCTACTAGGGTTGTTTCCTTCTCCATATTGTCTCATATCACTATGTCAAGTTTAATATTTTCTAGGCACGCAGCTGTAGGAATTGTATAGTCATGGTGGATGGTGTATGATTTATTTCCAACTGTTCTTTCTGGCATATGTCCCCAGTCATTGCTGCTCTGTATGTATGTTTGTATGTCCAGGTAAAACTGTAAAAATCGCAAACAAACACAAAATTTATATTCTTTTGATCGCCGTTACTTTGGATGTATAATGGCCTTCTGTTGGTGTTGTCCAAGAACCATAATGCTCAATATCCTTCAAAGAGCAGTTAGTAACCCAAAAGTGAGATTATGTAAAAAAAAAAAAAAAGAAGTTTCTCTTCTAGAAAGGGGTGGGATTAATTGGTTTTAGTAGTGCTTTGGAGGTAAAAATGTTATACTCACTATTTAACATATTCTATTTCGTTTTTTAATGATCCCGGGCAACGCTGATAAGGGTTCATGTGGCAAGTTGAGTCTTTCATTGTTAGCTGCGTTTGAGTTTTCACTTATGTAGTCAATACCTACTAAGTGCTTTTTTTTAATTGGTTGAAGTCGATTTTGGTAATCAATCAAAATCGAGTATTTTGAAGTAAGCGATTTTCTACTGTTGCTGTCGCGATAGTTGTTGTTGTTATTTGCTGTTGTTTTTTTTGTTGTTGTTGTTGCTCGAGTGGAACACACTTCTACACCCTACAGAACTCACTATCTTGGCATTTAATAAAAATTAATTTCAGCAAAGTTTTACTTAGATTAAGGCAAAAAGACAGGATAAAAGTGAAACTTTTCATTTTATGAATTTGGTATTACAAAAGAACAGCTTATTATTTTTTTATTTGATGCCAGTTTAAAAGACTTATTATCTGTGCCGAAACCTAAACGTAGATTCCATGAACAAAGCTTCCTTCTTAGAACTGCACGCCTGTGGAACTCTGTTCCGTTTTCTTGCTTTTCAACTGACTACAATATAATTGTCTTCAAGTTCAACATAAACAAATTTTTGATAAGCCATCTCCTTAAGTAATCCAATTTACTCAAATTTCCACTACTAACAATGACTGACATGTTCCCCTTGACCATTGTACACTCTTTAACCCTTATCCTTGAGTATTTATTTATTTTTTCATTCCAAAAGTAATGCCTCCTATTTTTTATTCTGCTCGAATTGATCGGAGAAGATTGCAAATTGCATTGTAATAATGACTAAACTTATGCGTTCATGACATGAAAGTTGCATCTCTCTGTTGCAAATATTGACGGTGTGAGACTCTAAGAAAGCAATTTTGATCATCGACGGGCATCAGAAGCAGACATGCATCATTGAATTCCTGACAAAAGTGCATTGAGAACGTTGGTGACTATGTAGAAAAATAAATTCTGGAGCACAAAATGTCACTCGTTTTAATGGTATCACTCTCGTCTCGTAACGCTTCCATTTTCTGAGGTAACAAAAAATATAAGGATGCTTTACTTTTGGAACGACCCTCGTAGATGAGGTATTAGATAGTTATTTCTTTTATCATAATTGTCCGTTGGGCTCTAAAAATCTTCACCTTTGTGTTCGGTTGTAAAAAAGGTATTTTTGTATATAGGACCATCCGTGACACGTTGAGTCAGTATATATATATATATATATATATATATATATATATAGTCATCCACATACAGTACTCTTTCGCTGTTTCACAGCTCATCAGTGTGGCTAGACAGGCAACTACCTCAAGCTAGGACTGAAACCCGACCGTCTGTACGACAGTCAAGGCTCCTAACCATTATGCTATCGGCGGCTGCTGAGCGAGTCGTGAATTAACGATGTTTTGACATCGTCCGAACTACTTAAGCTCGATTTGTTTACACAAAGAGCATCGCTTATACGCTAATGGTAATTCGTGTATCACTTCTCAATATGCTCAATTCAAGATGAGGAGCATTATAGTTATCCACATACAGTACTGTTTCGCTGTTTCACAGCTCATCAACAGGGCTATTATTATTATTATTATTATTATTATTATTATTATTATTATTATTATTATTATTGAATAAATTTTTAATTCCAAAATGTTATCAAAAATATTTGGAAATTCCAAGTTTATGATTTTGGGGAATGTGTATAATATACATTTTTCTTTCGTTATAATAATAATTAGTTTTTATTTACTCTTCGTTTCTCTGTCTGTCTGTCTGTCTGTCTGTCTCCCTCTCTCTCTCTCTCTCTCTCTCTCTCTCTCTCTCAGTCTCTTTCATTGTATTTTACATCTCTTCACTCTTACCTTAAACTGCATCTATTATTCTCGCTTCCGTCACCCTCTCTATCTTTCTGTTTACTAACACTTGAGGATAAGAACGAAAGAAACCAGAAAAAAAAGGTGTAACATGGTGCGGACGCGTGTATGCAAATGTATGTGAAATGACGTCGCCAGTAGGGAAAAATGAAGACTTTAAAAGGGAGATCACGTAAGAGGCGTGAAGAACGTTTGAGATCACTTGGAGGCGTGGATGATTTTCGAGGGCATGTATGTGAAGACGATCACGTGAGAGACATCACAGCGAAAACGATGGAGTGCAGAATTAAATGTCATTGTACAAAACAAAAAGCGAATTGAAGTTCTTTTCTATTCTTTGTCTGCTTTGCGACTGGAAACTACAACGTGGTGATTCCCAGACAACGTTACAAAGATTTCCAAGCCAATATCGAGCATCATCATCATAAGCATGGACCATTATTTTGTTTTAATAAAAATAAATAGATGAAAGATATTTAATAGATGTTCTTAAGTTTTAACTTTAGCTATAAGATTCAAGAAAAGTTGAAAAACCTACCACAGACGGGTATTTCAGCTGGTATGTACATATTTTGGTTCCATTATTAACCTTTTTCTAGATTCTCATCACATTGCTTATATGGATAAATTGGGATGCTCGGCAGGAAATTGATGATTTGATATTAAAGCTGACATCTTTTACTTGATTTCATTTTAAAAAGATAAAAATATTTATTGATTATTTTGGAAAAGTTTCATTGCATTCACTTAAGTTTTGTTCTATTTTTGGCAAAAATATGCATCGCTTTTCAACTTAATGGAGTTGAAACCGAAAGAAATACGAATTCTATATTTTTAGCAAATACTCTTTATATATAATACTCTTTCAACAGAGCCAAGAAAGCTGATGTTATTTTTAACCTCGAAAGCTGTGAATAGGTACATAATAGCCTAGTCCACATACCCCTTCTTATTTTAGGAGTACTTCAGACCTCAAGAACTGATGTCTATCTTGTTTTTATTACAATGTAAAATTTTTGGCTGGATGGAGAGTTTCACATCTCATTCATTTTTGCTTGATTATTCCCACAAATTGCAAGACGTTAGCTCAATCCAACCTATGTCCAAGATGAAAATTCAAGAAGGATAAAACCTGTAAAACACTTTTCAGGGTCTGTTAGGAAATCTGCTAGACATGCACCTCTTAGAAAATATTATAAAGCATCATAAATGAAATGCATGAAAACGGACTTTCCTTCGGAGAATTTGCATGGAAGAATTTTAGCTGATACTTGGTTGACCTAATGGCTGGGCCAAATGATGGATTTTATTTTTATTGTTTTTATTTATTTTTTTTATTTTTTTACAAAGGAGTAAGCACTAATCAAGGCCCGAGAATCACTCGAGGATAAGGGTTAATGAGTGTACAGTGGTCAAGGGGAACATGTCAGTCATTGTTAGTAGTGGAAACTTGATAAATTGAATTACTTAAGGGAATGGCTCATCAAGAATTTGTTTACGTTGGACTTGAAGACAACCATATTGTAGTCAGTTGGAAAGCAGGAAAACAGAACAGAGTTCCATAGGCGTGCAGTTGTAAGAAAGAAGCTTTGTTCATGGAATCTACGTTTAGGTTTAGGCACAGATAAAGAGTGTAGGAAATTAGTGATAGTGGTTTCAACTAGACGAGTGTTTTTCATAAAAGTCAGGCCGAGGGGGGGCATAGATTGGAGCTCAGACGACCACTTTCCATGAAAATAACGATAAAGCTGAGACAGGCTCACGACGTCTCTCCTGTGGGAAAGAGGTTCCAAGGAAGAGAAAAGGGCATTCCCCACTAGGCTGGCTAAAACGAAGGCAGGAAGAAGGTAGCACTGAAATGGTAAAGAATGGGATTGTTGAAATAACCATTGGTACATCATTTGAGGTTGAAGTAAATGTTTATTGTTTTGTTTTTTAATGGAAATTACTCCAGACAAGAAGCTTAAAAAATACTACGAGGTTAAACATCAGCCAAAGATAAATGTGAGATTGATAGATTCCGATCCAGCAAACAGTAATCCTCTCCTTTTATCAGAAACATCACTCATGGAATGTAAGGACTAAAGGACAAAATAAGGAAAGAAAGGGAAACCAAAAAGTAGACTAAAGGTTCTTTTTCTACTCTCGTTAAACTGAACAGTGCCAATTATTGCAATTTGATTTGAATTATGCTTTAGTGGAGGTTTCCAGTGTGGGGGGGGGGGGATTTTAAGGGATTTTGCTTTGGGAGAAGTATTTTTAAAATGAACCAATTTCAGAGAAATATTTTCAGTGAAAAAGGTTTATAGGGTTTATAATTAAATGTGAAGAAACGAGAGACATGTTATATGACAAAAAAAAATCAGAATAATAAATTCAGAGGGCATACATCCACAAAAGATATATTTTATATGTGTTTTAAATGGAAGCTATACTATAGTATAGGGAAAATATAGAATGTTCGTAAATACTTTAGAGTCTTTGTAAAACAAGGGGGATTCATTAGTTGAGATATCGAAGAAGTCAGAGTCGATAGTTTAAGAGCCATGCGTTACAGGGGTAAGAAAATCGTAATCAAAACTTTTCCGCTCAATTATATAAATTATATTTCATTAAAAGTTGTTAATAACCATCTATCTTCATTGGTTTTCATATTAGAACGAAAGTTCAGTTAGAAGGTTTGAAATATTTTAATGATTGGCTTTTGAATAGGGATACAAGAATGAAGAAATGAAGCAGTATGTGTGTGTGTGTGTGTGTGTGTGTGTGTGTGTGTGTGTGTGTGTGTGTGTGTGTGTGTGTGTGTGTGTGTGTGTGTGTGTGTGTGTCGCACTTTGTAAGTATAAGTATTCATGAGTTGGTATGCTAACAGGTTCGAAGCCTAACAGAGGGGAAGCAAGGAACCAGTCCGTAAATTTCTGGCTCACCTGGTTTATTGAAGAAAATTAAGGGATCAGAGTGGCTCCCAGAAATATCATTTCGAATATATTCAGAAAGTTCTCTGATTGGTCCAAATATAATTATTTATTTTTCTCCAGGGTAGTGTATACGCAAATGATGTGTGCCCAAACGTGATTAGTCATTTCATTTTGGACGCCGTGATGTAATCATCGACTGCCTCAATGCAAGTGATAATCTTGC
The DNA here is from genome assembly GCF_053919585.1 of Euprymna scolopes. Lineage (NCBI taxonomy): Eukaryota > Metazoa > Mollusca > Cephalopoda > Sepiida > Sepiolidae > Euprymna > Euprymna scolopes. Next base: position 148,059,615 of record NC_136484.1, on the reverse strand, counting down.
AGTTTTAAAATAAGGTATGTATTTATGTATGAATGGTTATTCTGATATATATATATATATATATATATATATATATATATATATATATATATATTAGACATTAAGAGGAGATTATAGATAGATATATAAATACTTGTTCACATACACCTTTCACGATAAAGCTAGAACCCAGAATTAGATAGAATCGAGTAATTGCATCGACAACGGACAACGCCAGATCCAAAGTGGGTTTTGATGTACTGCATCTCGTCAATGACGTGCTCCGACATAGGCGCGAACCCAGGTCGTCGCATGCATGAAGTGTGCACTACTGATGAGATGCAGTAAATTGAAACCCACTTTGGGTCTGGCGCTGTCCGTTGTCGATGCAATTGCTCGATTCTATCTAATTCTGGGTTCTAGCTTTATCATGAAAGGTGTATGTGAACGAGTATTTATATATATATCTATCTATCTATCTATCTCTATATATATATATATATATATATATATATATATATATATATATATATATATATAGTGAAAAAGGTTTGCAATCGTGAATATAATATAATAGAATAGCTAGCATAAAATTACTATATTGAAAATCTTTGATCAGTTGTGAAAATAAAGTTCTATGAAGGTTGCTGACAATATGACAATTTATGATAAGCAATTTAAACAACCATTTTTCTGTTGTTACTTGTTGATGAAATAGTTAAACTATTGCAACTTGATTTGAATAATGCAAATGGTAATCTTGAAGTTTCAATGTAAGGTGTGTATTTATATACTACGATAGTCATTTTTACCTAATTTTACCTGTACATTTTTTTAGTGTAAAATTTTTACAATAGATTATTAGAGAGAATAGCCAGCATCAAGTTTCTATCTGAACCGCTGAATCATGCTGAACATCTATAATCAGGTTTGAAAATGAAATTGTATGAAAGTGACAGACAATATGCCAACCAAGTAGATCTATGGGGAGCAAGTCCCCCCCCCTCCAAAAAAAACATTGTCGGCCATGTTGAAAAACATGGAAACTGGCTAGGTTAAAGTGGTGATAACAATCAGTAAAAACCGTGAAAATTATGCAGGTAAGTAGAAAGTTATGCGTTTGGTAACAGTTATTTGTCGTCGATTTGTTTTGTTCTTTTAAATTATACCATTTTTTCTTATTAACTATACTGTATCATCATTGAATTTTTATTAAAAAAATGTAAAATTTTGTTCAAAATCTAAAAGCATAAACTGATAATTTAATTTGCTGTATTTTTAAATTACCTTCACAAATCATCGTAATTCATAATCTAATTGAAAATCTATAGACAGTTATGAAGATGAAATTATATAAAAGTGGCAGACAATATAGCAGCAAAGCAAATCTATGGTGAGCAATTTAAACATTGTTTTTTGTTTTCTTTACTTTTATCCACCTGAACAAGGCATATTGCACTGTAGACAGTGTATTGTGATTAGAGGCAAGATTTATAGGGGCATCCTAAGTGGGGATTTGTGTAGCAAGACGTTTATTCACATTACATTTAAATTTCTGAATCTTTGGTACACGTAGGGAAACAGGAAGTAGAGAGGCAGTTCCAAAAGCAAGCGTTCCAAGAAAAGAAGCTATTAAAATAATGAGTTTTCCTGTATCTGCCTGAGGCATAAAAACTTTTACAAAAATAGCTGAACGCGAAAAGAGTTGATAGAAGAAACTAATCAAACCGACAACCATGAAGAAATATTTGAAGATACAAAGAACTTGGGAACTTGAAGCATAAACCATCTTTTTTTTCCTAAATTACGAGATTTGGCATTAAATCACCTGAAAAGATTTTATATGTCATAAAACAAAACGATTAAACATCCAACCACTTTTATCACAGTGAATGTGGCATATAAGTATTCAACATCCTCCCAAGCATTACCTCATTCTTTAAAGATTAACATACATTCACAAAAAAAATATCAGAATCGGTTATTCATTACATTATCAAATATATGTGACCAGAGAGAACATATTATTGCTAGCCATAATAACAAGCTTTCTTAGATCATCGTGCATGCTTGATACAAAGATATTTTGATGGATGGTGATTCATGACAAAGCAATTTAAGCTTCATGTCACAATTTGTCTTAGGTGATTTGCGATAGTTGATAATCTATCTATATATCTATAAAAGTGAACGTGTCTGTGTGTGTGTCTGTCTGTCTGTGTACATTTTCCTTCGCAATAACTTTGTCAATTTTTAGTCTACAGACTCGAAATTTGATATACAGGGTACTGAGATTTGGGAAAATCCATGTGATCCGTTTTCGGCCAGAAATTTGGCTGTTAAGGGGTCAAAGTTCAACGATTTGACCTTTGAGAACTCTACCAAACTCCTCCGACAATTTTGGGTCTAAACACTTCAAATTTTGATATAGGTTCCTTAGATATGGATCTAACTTAATAACTTGATTAGAGCCCTCAACAATAAATGTTAAGGGGTCATAATAGGGGTCAAAGTTAAAAAAAATTGACCTTTTTTTTTTTGCTCAGCATACACCTCCAAACACCCGGGCAACGCCGGGCACCCATGCTAGTTTGTTATAAAACAGTTCAAAGTTTATATTGCTGTCATTCCAAGTTTGATTTGTGATAGCAATTCGTTTTTCAGGTTTGGTACCATTCCTTATCAAATTTAATGTTCCTAGGTCTATTAATGAACACACACAGACCTACAAAAACATGTTTCGTGTAGATTATGTATACACTATTAAAAAGTTATGGTGTTTTTTTTTTCTGTTTGCACATAAATAAAAACGTGTTTTTGTTGACATAAACGGAATAGGCAGAGCATGCATTACTAAGGCAGTAATTTTTATGATGTCGAATCATCAAAACACTGAAAATTAATTCTTTTTTTCCTTTTTTTCTGCTTCACTTCGAATTTTTTTTATTCGAGTTCAAAACTCACATAGAGTTGCTTAAACTGGGTATTTATTTTATAAATTAAAAAATAACATAATAGTATTCCATAAAAAGCAATATATAAATATTTTTTTAAAAAAACTTTTTTATCAATTTGTTTATTAGCTTCATGAAATTTCAGAAAAATCTGATTTTTGTGAAAATTTAACAATAATTATTACGCATCAATTCATGAATATTCTCACAAATTTTAGTTTCTTCAATGTATATTACATAGGGGCATAATATAGACACAACCGCCAATTTGATAATTTAAATATTTCAGATTTGCATTCAATTTTATCCATAGTCAAATTAAAAAAGATTCTTTGAATTTTAATTTCTTCTTACTACCTCTCAAGCTTAAAACTTAAATTTTAGACGTTTTCTAGAGTCAAAATCATATAATGAATTTTGATCAACGTTGGAATAACGATTATAGGCGTTAGATTTAGTAGCATTATATTCTGATTTTAATCTTCATAAAGAGGCATAAAAGGATGCAAACTGTTCAATTTACCCGTCCCAGGAAATGTATTCTTTTGGTGTAATTTAAAAAAAAAAAACAGGATTTTATTTCCTGTAATTTAGTTTCAAAGCGAATGGCACAAACTATTTAAATAGATCTTCTTTCTCTTCAACGATCAATTATATAGATATTATAGATATAGCTATTAAAAGTTGAATTTGTTAACAAGTTTGTTCACCTTGAACGAGCTGTTTTCTGTTTTATATTCTATGAAGAAAAGATTAAGATATTTTCATAAAGTCTACATTGTCAATACATTCTCACAAAGTCTACGCTGGCAAAAGCATAATTTATAAAACGAGATTTTCTTTATACAAGTTTCCGTCGTATTAACTTAGAAAGATTTGCATCAGACTGCAATAACTCTTTAGCTCGACACTGTTGAATTTTATCTTTTACTCCGTATTTCTCTCCTTACATAAAATATCCATAGCAAGAACTCATCTTATCACCACCTCTGTAAAATACTTTACGTTCTTCTTCTGTGAACCTAAAACCAAACAGAATGTCTTTCCAAGAACTTATAATCTGTGGAATACATTGCCACAGAACTGCTTCCCTGTAGGCTCCAAAAGGTCGTTTTCAAATCCAATGTAAACAAATACTTGTCGAGCTGTCTTCTTTATTAATCAAACTGTGTCCATTCCACTCATGGTTTTCAATCCTCTCATAGTTTTGTTCATCATTCAACTGACAATTTTATTAACTTTTTTCCTCAAGTGTCTTTTTCCCTTAGTAAATTGACTCATTAGTATTAGGTGGGTTTTGTGAGATTTTTTTTTCAAAGAAAAACGTTACGTTGTACGACTCCTTTAAATTTGAAGATTTCAAATCGTACAAAATGCAATTCCATCGTAATTCATATGTTACAACATTTTTTTTTAAATTTGATTTTGTTTTGTTGGTAAATATTTCCCTCGATTCCCCTTTAGCATCAGTTACTCACAAGAGAGAACACATGAAGGTTGCCAACATCTATAGTGAACGTAGTGGTGTTGTTGAATATCAGATATGGTGTACTAGAAATGCACTTAGCAGGAATAAAACCTACTTGGCACAGGCTGTCCAAAATGTTATATAAGCTAGCCTAAATTGAGATCGAGATAGTCGACAGCCATCAATTTATGTGTTTCCTCTACCTCTCTTACTTGTATACATACCGTTGCATTATAACCAGGAACATGGCAATAAGTGTGTTAATGGATTTTACTAAAAAAAAAAAGGAAACTTTTTTACTGGCATGATACCCTTATCTTTTCTGAGGATAAGGTTTTATACTTGCAAAATTTAAAAGAAAATCCAAAAAATTAAAAACTATTTGTATCTTAACAGTGGCTATCACTTCTAAACAAAATTCTTGTAGAATGCCAAAGTTGTCTTAAAGACATCATAAAGCTGTTATAAGGATTGTGAAGAAGGAGTACAAAACCCATGGCACTCAGAATTACAGCAGAGTTTAACAATTACCTGGATAATTCCTTTTCAGCAAAAACTGTTCACCGAGACCTTCATAAGACTGTATTTCAGGGAATGGCTGCCATCAGAAACCATTTTTTTCGATTATTTTCCATTATTTTGTCCAACCTCTGTACATAATTGTACAATTTTTTTTTGTTTTTGTTAGAACTCTTTTGTTTTACAGGAGATCATGACGCTTTTAGCTTTTTGATTTGATCTGAAGAAGGGATCATCTGATTAGTTTCTTAATGATAGCAGGGAGACACGATGTTGCTCCAGATTGAATTAAGATTATCATTATGTACTTTTCCCTATTCTAATAATAATCTATTACTTTCTTTGTTTTTACTATCCACCTCCTACAGTTTGACTCTCCTACCCCTTTTAATATAGTTGGAAGAATCTGAAATGTTGGAAGACTCTCTGAATTAGTATTTTATACATATGGTTTAAATTTCATTAAAATCGGATGTATGTATTTGAAATTTTAAGCGGATTCTGTTCCAATGGATTACTTAGAGATGGAGGCACATGGATAGTCAGCACATAGAAGGCAATGTAGAAATTCAAAACTTCTTCCATTGTTTTCTTCAGAAAATTAGATGTATATATGATTTAAATCTCATAAAAATAAGATATATTTAAAGTTTTAAGAGGATTGTGCCTTTATAGCACCCTTATTTTTATTTAAATTTGATGAAAATAGGATATATTTGAAGTTTTAAAGGACATTTGTTTTCCATAACTCTCTTAAAGTTCGGAACCACTTCAATGTCTTCTCTGATAAATTTTACACAAGAATACACTTTAAGATTTAATGTAGATTCTCTAATCTTTCTTTCTATAGGGAACATACAAACATCACGCAAATAGAAATATTGATTTTTTTTTAAATATATATAAAAGATAAATCTAGAAAATGTCAGAAAAAAATCTTTATATTCAAAATGTTTTTCTCAACATCCACAACACCTGCAGAAGTAAAAAAAAAGTGAACTTCAATAATTCTGCAACTCAGAAAGTTTTTTGACATGGAAGTCTGAAGTTATCTGTAAATATTGTATAATTCTACAAAAACAGATATTTTTTTATAAAGAGGAGTCATAGTAAGCTATCAAAATGCAAGAAATGGAAATATGTTCGTTGAGAAATAGGACAAAATGAAATGTTAAAAAAAATTGTTTAACAGTAAATATTACTTGTTTATTCAAAACTTCTACACAGTTATCTATTGTGTATGATCGTGTTCCATGATATATTTCGAAGTAAAACTCTCTTTATTAAATGGTGTTTCAAATCTCTTGAAACTCGTGTGGACTTGTAATGTTTCTTTTATGACTATCCTGCAGTAAATGTCAATGTGACCTGTAGCAAATAAAATAAAATAACATTTATTGAAATGGTGATTTATCCCCAAATTTCCAGTACACTTCACCTCTTTAGGTAACTTTTGCCAATGTATTAGCATCATCGCAACAGCTGTTTACTATTGGATATTTGGCAGATGACCCTGGAAGAGAGGCATTCAATGGGCTGCACACATGCAAATTAATTACATTTGAGAAATGCAAGGCTTCCACAATTCTCTAATGAAATGCATAATTTGACCAGAAATATGTAAAAGAAATATCCGTTAAAGAACAATAAACGATGAGAAATATAAATCTTCCGGAATGAAAGAATGTTTATGTAAATCGACAACAGAAAGCGAACATTAATATTCAATGGTTTTCATTGTTGATATCAATTGTATCTTCTCAGCTTCACCCCTGATTCCAATTACTCCCATACTTTTTTCGAAATTTTCCGAGATTGTTCCTAGTGCTTCTATAATTATCGGTATTATTGTTGACTTTCTTCATTTTCAGTATTCTTTTCAGCTATGTGGCCAGTTTAGTGTATTTGCTTTGCTTCTCCGTCTACTTCATGTTCATCCTGTGCCTGCTGGGATTGCAAAACCTACGATTTGCCAGGATTTTTCCTTCTTGTTATAAATAATGCGTTAATAATAATAATAACAATAATATAATAATAATAATAATAAAAATAATAATAATAAACAATAATAATAATAATATAATAATAATAATAATAATAATAATAATAATAATAATAATAATCAATAATAATAATAATCAATAATAATAGTCAATAATAATAATAATTATTATTATTAATAATAATAATAATAATAATCAATAATAATAATAATAATAA